>NC_041383.1:423822867-423829549 GCF_002162155.2 Triticum dicoccoides | reverse complement strand
CCACGTGGCGGGCTGCGAGAGGCTGGGGCGCGGTGGCGGATGCGTCCGGCGCTGGGCGGACGTGTCCGGCGCGCGGAGGAAGGAGAGACCAGGGTTTGATCCGGATTTGGACGGGAGGACATATTTGTAGGTAGAGGGAGCTAGGAGTGTCCAAATGAGGTGTAGTTTTCGCCCACACGATCGTGATCCGACGACGGAGAGCATGGAAGTGACTTAGATGGGTTATTGGACTGTTTTGGAGGGGTGTTGGGATGCAACTCAAAAAAAGCCTTTGCGGTTATGCGGTTAATCGTTGGAGTATCAAACGACCTCCAAATGGCACGAAACTTGACAGGCGGTCTACCGGTGTTATACCAAGGCCACTTGGCAAGGCTCGGTCCATTCCGAAAACGTTTGACACCCGCACACTGAAAGAGACAAGAGGGGTGCGCCGGTGCATGTGGGAGTGTCGGATTGCAAAACGGACAACGGGGAAAAAAACTCGGATGCATGAGACGAACACGTATGCAAATGAGATGCACATGATGACATGATATGAGATGCATGACATGAATAAAATGCAAAACAAAAGACAAAAACCCAACCACGGAGGGAATATCATAACACATAGCCAAAAATGGCAAGAATTGGAGTTACAAAGATGAAAAGTTACATCCGGAGTGTTACAGACTAACATGAAATTAATTACCTCAGTTCTGGTGGCAAATATAATACACATAATCCATATTGCTATGCACTAGCGTGTATGTGTGAAATAGATGGATTATGGTCCCGTACCCAATAAGATGAATATGTGTGTGTGTTAGAGAGGGAGGGAGAGGGGGATAGAGAGTGAGGAAGAGGGAGGGAGAGTGTGTGTGTGTGTGTGAGGATTTTATGGTAAAAAAGGTCGCCAATGTCATAATATTGAACTCTTAAAGTTAATATGGCCCCGTTACAACGCATGGGCATTCTTCTAGTACCTTAGAAATATCACTTCTTCTTCAGTACAACCCCCTGAACACATGGATTCTGAAATTGCTGATAGCCACCAGAACCGTTACACTTAGGTGATACTTATGGAGCGCCACTCTTTATCACCTAGAGTGGATGAATTGTAGGTGTTTTTTAATTAGAAATACAGTACCAGATCAAAATTGGTACTGGACAGCCTGGCCGGACATTCTATCTAAAGCGTTTTTTATAGAATAAAAAAACTAATGTGTTTTTCATCTTTTGGAATATTTTTCAAGATATAAAAAAAATCAAAATTTGAACTTCTTTTGGAAAAGCGAATTTTCTTCAAATTTCTGATCCTCTTTTATGAAAAATACATTGGTTTTGTGAATATTTTTCAAATTCTATGAACAGTTTTTCAGAATTGTCAACATTCTTCGGAAACTGCAGACAGTTTTTCTGAAAACACGAATAATTTATTAAATTTGTGAACATTTTGTTGAAAACATGAACAATTTTTAAATTTCTGAACATTTAAAAATGCAAACAGTTTTAAAAATTGGCGAGCATTATTCTAAAACACAAAAAAAGAAATTCGAATTTGCAAATTTTTTTCTAATATACTAACATTTTCTGAAAACATTTCTTATTTTCTAGGGCCTAAGCATTTTTTTGTTGCAATTATTTTCATTTTTCTTCTCTTTTTGGTAATCCATTTTTCTACTTTTGAACTTTATTATTCTTTGTGAAACTTGTTCAAAAAATTGAAAATGTGTTTGGCATAACATAAAATGTTCTTATTGGAAAATATTATTTAAAATTCTAAAAACTATTCTGGAATTTCATAAAATGTTCCGATTTTCGAATTATTTAAAATTCTAAAAACTATTCTGGAATTATAAATGCACTCATCTAACTGGTATATTTGAGGCTATGGATAAATGATCCCAGCTTCTTGTAAGAGTCTGGCATGGACATATGAGGCATCCATGCCTGGTTTGAATGACTTCCGACACCGTATACACGTTTTGACACATTTTGACATTAACCGGCTTTTTTCACCGAGAAAACTGAAAAAATGCAAAACTTGGCAAAAAGTCAAACAATTTGGCATAGTGCCTTGAATTGGTCATACAAGACCATGAAAAAAATAGGGTCATTTAAGGAATGTCGAGAAATTAGGTGCTCCCAAACATATCCTTCTGGCCTATTCGAACACTCTCCATTGAACATGGTATTTCTTTGGAAATATCATACATGCCCCCAACTTTTGAAAGCAAGTGGACATGCCCATGTTAGGCATCCATGCCTGGTCTGAATGACTTCCGACACCGTACGCATGTTGCGACACATCCAACGTTTTTTCTGCATTTTCGGGAACCAAAACAACTTGTCATGGTTCGTTGAATTTGTCATACGAGGCCATGAAAAAAATTAGGATCATTTCAAGGATGTCGAAAAACAACGTGCTCTCTGACATACCCTTCTGGCCAACCTAAACACCCTTCGTTGAACATGGTGTTTTTGTGGTTCCTTGAAATTGCCATAACTTTTGCCACTGGGTGGACATGCCCATGGTAGGCATCCATGTCGGGTTTGAACTACTTCCGACATAGTATGCAAGTTGTGACACATCTAGCCATTTATCGCCCTTTTTGACAGAGAAAACTTTAGAAATGCAAAACTTGTCGAAAACCCAAGCAACTTGAATTTGTGTCTTGAATTGTTCATACAAACCCATTGAAAAAAATATTGGGGGCATGGATGCCTACCATGGGCATGTCACCTACTGGCAAATGTTGGGGTCATTTCAAGAATGTCTAAAAAAACACCATGTTCAACGTAGCGTGTCCGAGTAGTCATCCACGCCAGGTTTGAAGGAAAAATGTATTTAAATCATAATTTATATAGATATTTAAAACTGTCATTTTAAGTTTCTAACATAACTAACAAATACAAAATGATAGAATTGAAAACAACAAATGCATTTTTAAGCATTTAATAAATATTTAAACAAAAAAGAATTAAAATCATAATTTAAAATAGTTACTTAAAACTATTATTTTTGTATTTCAATTTTTTGAATAGGTTTAAAAAAATAATAAAGTTTAAAAAGGAGAAAAGACAAATTTTTAAAAAAGATAGAAAAACGAAAAAAATAGAAAAGTAAAAAAAAATTAGGCCTTGCCCAACTAAGCGACGGCATCGGTTCTGTTGGGCGACTATTGGAATTTGTTCGGAATTTAAAAAATGTTCTCATTTTCAAAAAAATTGTTCACAAACTGGAAAAATGTTTGGGCAAATTTAGAACACTTTTCCGTATCATTTATTTAGTCTCATTTCCGTGCTCTCAGAAAATATTTGTTTTCACAATTTGTTTGTGCTTCTCAAAAAAGTGTTCGCATTTTGACATTCTAAGAAAAAAAATTAAAGACGCGAACATTTTTTGAAATTACCTTACAATTTTCGAAAACACAAATATTTTTTAATTTATGAACAAAATTTGGAAATAACAAACCTTTTCAAATTTTGAACAACATTTTGAAAGCGCGGGCATTTTTTTGAAAAAGAAAGAAGAAACATAACTCGAAAAGAAAATAAATAAATAAAAAGAAATCATGGAAACAAGACAAGTTCACAAAGTTTTTCTAAAATCTTTTTAAAATTCCCAGCCCACCCATTACTTAATATGTCTAGCTTTAGTTCGCTCACGAAAGGTATCATATCGCAGTGGTTGTCGCACTCAATGTTTTAAGTGATCGTGGGTTCGATTCCCAGCTTGTGCAATCCTTGTTCACTATTTTTGACCGCATGCCATCCCAAATGGGCCGGCCCAACCCTTTATACATATTGCGAGGGGGTTGTACCGAAGCGGGACTCAAGAAATATTACTTGCGTTGACTTGAACAGAAGTAGTTAGGTAACAAAGAAGTGCCATATTTGAATCTTTAGTTTTTCTAGTTTCAAATTAATAATCATCTAACTTTATCAATGGACACCATTACAAATCAGGTGTTCTCTCTGCGGGTAAACCAAGGAACAGTTGTGGAACGAATGAACGGTTTTGCTCGCCCAAAAGAAAAACACTCTGAGAGATGCTTCAGAATTGCCAGGCAAAATAGGTAAATTTATAATGTTGTTGTATAAGGATTTGCCATGTCTAAAGTATAAATTGGCATGCCATGTTGTATAAAAAAGTTTGTCAGGGAATTGTCATGCATTTTTTAGGGATTTGTCATGATTGCAAGATGGTGAATTGCCTTCCTAAAAGAAGGGTGAAAATTGTCATGCTCGGGATTTGCCATGCTGGCCGAAGGGAAATTCCATGCTACATCAACGAAAAATGGTGAAAATTGTTATGCTCGGGATTTGCCATGCTGGCTAAAGGGAAATCCGATGCTACATCAACGAAAAAAGTTGAATATTGCCAACTCTAAGAACAAAAATTGTCATCACAAATGCGTTCCTTCAGAATGCCATCCTAAGCAAACCATTTTAGTGTCGTCAACTCGTAGTTCACTCAGAGGATGCGTGGGGCCAAACATTTTACGATTCCCGCATGGAACCCGACGTGATTGAGGGTTTTCGCACAGAAACGCTAAAATCTTAAGTCACTTTTCTTTTAAATCATACGAGCCATCAAAAAGCTCTGAGTCTTGAAAGTTGAAACTAGTAGCGCAACCCCCAATAGACACTGCCTCTGTGAGTTGAATTTTGTGATTTCTTTCAACTAAGTCCCGAAGAACAGAAGCTAAAATGCAGAGAGCTATAGACAAACGTATCCAAGTAGCTGACTAAACAGAAAAAAAGGGTTTACATCGACATGAACACAATCATATTCATAGATAGTATCATAATTTACACCTTCACAATATAATCAATAAGCAATGAATAGATAAGCATGATTCAAACACCGGTGGCCTGTATCATGCTCCAGAATGAACGAATGAATCAACGAAGTGGTCAGAGGGGCTAGCTTAGCCACTATGGACGCTTGGTGAAACTAGCAGCAGTGCGTCGGGGGGCTAGACCCTGACTGCTTGATGCCGCCGAGCATCCGTGTCACCGTCCCGATCCCGCCCTCCCTCCATCCTTCACCCTCCAACAGCCTCGCAGCCGAAGCGAGGTGGACGCTGAAGATCAGCGTCAAGAACATGAGCAGCAACATCACCTCCACAATCCTCGCCGTCGTCATCGCTGTGTGTCCCAGAGACGGAGAGAGACTTGTCTCGTATTTCAACTTTGAGCAGTTCTGGCGCGAACTAGATAGGCTTAGGTCGACCTGGAGAAATCATGTCATGGGTGAGCTTGTTTATATAGGCGTCGCTCGGGTTCAGAGTCGCACGTACTGTTTCGGCCGTGTGCGTGCAGTCTGCAAGGTTTCAAGCCTGTGTTCTGGTTTGGAGTGGCATGCATGACCTTTGGCGCCAAGTTTCTGACCTGTTCTGCAGGATTCAAACGCGAGGAACGAATAATTTCCTCGTGGTAATATTTGTTTTTTCTCCCCTACGCGGGGGGTTTTGGTCTGAATCGGTGGCCTGCTCAATACTTGCACTTCAGTTTCTTGAATCGTTCTTCCTAGCTTGTTGGACCTTGGAACTTTCAGTTAAGGTGATAGAATGCGCGTTTGAATTCCATTCTCTATTCTTTCAGAGGTCAAAATAATAAATGTCAACTCATCATTGGTCCAAAGTCAAGTGTCAGTAAGCTCTCTTCGCAAATGCATGACGATTACCTTATCAACCATCTCATGCAAGATGTAACCACGATGGAGGACCGAGTCGCATATCATGGGACTTTTTTTTTGAGGTGTCATATCATGGGACTACATACCTGGCCATCCGTCGGGCCGGGCCAGGCCTAACAAAGCCCAAGGCAGAAAACCTAGGCTCGGTCCCGTCCCGACAATGAAAAAGCCTGCCGAGCATCGGGCCTTGGGCCGGGCCTCTTCCCTAAAACACGAAAAAGCCAAGCCCAGGCCTGGCCCGTGTGCTTCACGCTCAAAACTCAGGTCCAGGCCCGGCCTGCATGCAAGACCGGGCCGACCAGGCCAGGTATACATGGGACATGAGCAAAATATCCATCTGTGAGAAAATATTAAGAAAAGTTGTTTAAAAAAACTTTGTAAAGTTTGAGATTTTTTTTAAATAATATGAAAATTTAAAATACTACTCCCTCTGTCCCATAATATAAGAACATTTTCCAAACTATGTTAGCTTGAAAAACGTTTTTATATTATGGGATGGAGGGAGTAGATAAATATAATATAAAATATATTTCATGATAGACCTAGTGATACTTAGTATTGTAAATGTGGCGTTGTATCTAGTGCATCCGGGATGGTTTGTGAAACCCTGTATCTATCGACTCCTCGACCGCCTGCTGCAAGAGACTTGTGTGGGAAGCGAGCACAACCCGTTGCAAAGTAAACAAGGACCATGTCTATGGATTTTATTGTTCCTGTTTAATGTTTCTAGTACTTGCAAATTGTCGCTTGTGAGCTTATCCATTGCAGATTGTAGCTTGTGAGTTCAGAGACTAGTGAATGTAGCTTGTTGTGAATGAACAATTCAGAAATAAACAAATTTCTTTGATTTTTGGTGTTCCGTGATACATGATGCAATATAACTCAACCAGGGCATGTTATAACTTGTGCTTATGCATTCCTTGTGATCCTGAATTCCTACTTTTCTTTGACATATATTCACAAACAAGAAAATGCTGCTGAAAATTCCACCCCTCCCCC
>NC_041383.1:423801080-423822395 GCF_002162155.2 Triticum dicoccoides | reverse complement strand
TGCTTGTTGTTGCTGCTGCTATGACTAGCTTCTCTGCCAACTATTAGTTTTCTCTTAGGAGAGGCTACAGCTTTGTAACCATTAAACTTGCTCTATCTACATTAATGAAAACAGCCAGTGCCGGAGCTAGCCGAAATCACGGGAGGCGAAACATAAATCATCAATGTTTGGGGGGCCAAATGCTAAAAAAAATCGAATCTAAGCCCTTCTTAAAAGAAATTCTCCAGGAATTGATCCAAGGCGGGGGGAGAGCACCGGCCCCGTGGCCTCAACATAGCTCCGCCACTGAAAACAACCCAATGTTGCTCTTTTGTCAAAACAAGAAAAAGAAAAGATGATGTTGTTGCTGCAACCTTCCAAACCACTGCCAAAATACTGAACACCCACCACTGTTTAATATCTTTTGACTGATGCTATTGTGGAGGTTGACATGGATTTGGCAACTGAGTTGTTCGCTGCTTGATTCATATGCATACTACTGCCGGTACATACACCTTGTAATAATTGACGACTCGATGAACTCGGTGCTTTTACTGTTATACAATTGAATAGGGGGATGAATGCTCACAGGCCGACAAAGTTTCTTGTACATGTATTTCTCCTGGGTGATAGCTGCTAATTTTTTGCATAAAAACATAGCATGCTTCAGGTTTAAACATAATGTAAGATGGTGCTCTTGCTACTTGCTACACTCAATTCAATACGCATCAAGTCAGAGAAAATAAAAGGACGACAGTTTGACAAAACACATACTTCCATCAATTACAAGAATTCAGTGCATCAAGAATCAACAATAACTCATATAAATTCATGTTTTCTAACAGACTAGGGCCATTCACCTTACTATTCTTAGCTTCATTGTGCCAAGCTCGATACTCCCTCAGTTAGGCCTTCTTTGTTCGTAGGATTTTTGTAGGAATTCTATAGGATAAAATTTTCAAAGAAAAAGACCTTTTGGAGCCCTCCAGTTTGTAGGAATGGATTCATATTCCTATGTAGGATAGAAATCAATCCTTCACTCTTCGCAAAAAAGAAATCAATCCTTCACATTTTAAGAATAAATAAAATAACTTAGACTCAATGAAAAAATTCCTATCCTATAAATTACCGGTATGCTATATATAGTACTACTGGTTGCTAATACTGTTGCTGAGATTTGTTGGCTACGCCAGTTCTTTTCTGAGCTACACTGACCAGTTGCCTTTGATAGTTTTGGTTTCTGCAACAACACAAGCGTAGTTTACATCATAGGGAATTCAGTTTGCAACGTCAACACAAACCATACTGAGATCGACATTTATTTTGTACTAGATTGAATGTCCTTGGGACCTAAAAAATGTGCGTATAATTATTCAAATTGTTGTGTAACTAAGTAATATTTATGGATCACATTTTAAAATATGTGTATTATTCTAAGTAATTAAAAAAACTTTATAATCTAGAAACACTATTTTAATTATATGAACATTTTTTAAAAATTACTTGAATATTTTCTATATAAGTTATTTTATCTGCATGTATTAGTATATATTTATAACACGCAAACATATGAACTTTCTTTTTATTACTATCATTATTATTTGGGTACTTTTTATAATTTCTCAAAAATAAAAATAAAAACAATCATGTGCAAACTGGGTAGATCGTAGACCATTTAAACCCCATTTCGTCTACAACAAATTAAGCCTTGTAATCTTACTAGACATCAAAATGCTATCTTGAGGTTGCCTGGTCGAGTACAAGTGGCTGCCATTTTTTTTTCTATTTTCCCTTTTGTATTGACAGGTGAGACCCATCGGTCATAGAGATGTATACTAAGCAAGCTATTATGTTTTATCGTTGCATGTGGGTCCTATGCTATGCTGGCACGTCAACCGAAATATGATGCCATGTCATTGCATTTTGCGTGTACGGACAAGATTAACACCATATTTAGACGTGTATGCTAAGTTATAAAATCAGTTATATATATTTTGCGATTGCAGGCACCAAAGTGAATATTCGTGTCAAGTTCAAGCATCAAGTGATGTAATTAGCTCTATCAAGTGCTATACTCACACTTTTGGTTTTAATATTACAAAAGGTGTTAGAGTTGTGTCGAATATTGTGTACAAGGTAGGTTACAGTTGGCTAGTTGAATTGTGTTTAAATAGGATATGGAGTCGTGTTCAAGTAGGACACTTATATTCTAGGCCTCTCATATATAGTGGACGTAGACACACAATGTAACCTATGCTAACATAATAGCATAGGAACGCATAGGAAGCCAACGTCCAGGGCGACCGGGTGCGGTATTGTAGCGGTGTCATAGGAAGGGGCGCTTATAGTCAGGCCCCAGGAATGTAGCCATATCGGCGAACCTCGTTAACAAATCGGTGTCGTGCTCGTGCGATTGCTTCGTCCTCGGATGATTAACGGTATGCCTCGTATATGACGTGGAAGAGGCAAAAGCAACACATCAAATCGGTGGAAAGAAAATTCATCAGATTATCCATTGGAATAGCAAGAGGGTTGGCAAAGCAAGGCAACGGCCAGCATTGTAATTAGTGCCAAGGGAGCTGTCCATCGCGTGAAGACCAGGAGGTGTTTTTTGGTTTGAGTTGTGCATGGAAGTGATTGTGTACTTCGCGTCGCGGGGATAGCTCAGGTATTTTTCTCGCAGGATCAGCCGTACAAAAAACCATGGCGTCAACTGGTACCAGGTTTGAGGTGAAGAAGTTTGCGGGACTGAAAACCTTAGGTTACGACAGACAAAGGTGAAAAATTTGTTGGCGCAATAGGGATGCATGAAGGGGGCTGCATGAAGTCATGTCAGTTAAGATGGAATTATCATGTGATGAATGGAAATTCGCGGAAGATGATTTGGGAGCCTCAAGTGTGTGTACAGTCAAACGAGTTCGGCTGGATCGAACTAGGCAGTCTGACGGATCGACGTAAGTCGGTTGGTACAGAAGACGATGGTGAAATCGACGACGACGACGTAGGAGCGTGATGCTGATGGTCACCGACTTCTGGGCGTGAAAACACGCGGCACAGGGCCAAGTGCTTGTGTGGCTTTGACAAAACTATGGCGCGGGGTTGATTCAAGATGATGCACATGAGAGCTTGAAGTTGACGATGCGCAAGGGTGAACTGATCATCTACCATGCAGTCATGTTGAAGGTGGAGCTGGAGTCTTAAAGACTTCACTCGGTGTTGATTAAGGGGTTACGACGTAAAAGCTCAAAGAGTCAAAGCCTATTCAGTAGGGAAAAGCGATAGACACGTAATTCGGACTGGAGCTCAATGGTTTGATGGAAACATGAAACTCGTCATCCGTCGGTGATGATCGGTGGTACTCTGCAGTGGGGGTTGAGTGGTGTGGGTTCGCGACCCTTGAGACTCGACTGGGACAGCAGAGGCTCGACGCGATAATAGCGGCGAGGCGTGCGGTATGCACGGGGCATGGAGACGGGTCAGGGCTCTGATGGTCATACATGTGGTGAGACAACTGTGAATTTGACTCGGGGTGATTCAAGCAATGGTGAAATTCCTTCAAGTTTCCAGGCAGGCGGTCAAGAAAGAGGCCGTGATGCTGAGTTCAAGTAACTCTTACGTGACACCCAACATGTGAGTTGTTCACTTTCACGCAGGTCAGTGATCAGTGTGTGATGGCATTAACAGATACTCTGGAAGTTGGGAGCACAAACTAGAGTAAGGGGAACTTAATTTCGCTCGAGCGTTGACTGTAGTTAAGAAAAAAAAAGGGACTACAAGTTGTAGGTGGAGTCATATGGAGTCTTGGAGTAGCAGCGGTACTCAAGGGATAAACTCAAGTCCAATGTACATGGAAATTTGACGCATTGACGAATTCAAGGTGGTAGAGAATATTCGCCAAGGTAGAGTTTGTTAGAGTTGTGTTGAATATTGTGTACAAGGTAGGTTACAGTTGGACTTGTAGTTGAATTGTGTTTAGATGGGATATGGAGTCATGTCCAAGTAGGACACTTGTATCCTAGGCCTCTCATATATAGTGGAGGTAGACACACGATGTAACCTATGCCAACATAATAGCACAGGAACGCATAGGAAGCCAGCGGCATGTGCCGGCGTCTAGGGCGACCGGGTGCGTATTGTAGCGGTGTCATGGGGAGAGCGCCCATAGTCAAGCCCCGGAGACGTAGCCAATATCGATGAACGTTATTAACGAATCTCGGTTGCATGCTCGTGCGATTGCTTGGTTATTGGATGATTAACGGTATGTCTCGAATTTATTCTAACAAAAGGGATAAAAAAAACTATACATTTCACGAATCACGATAGAAATACAAAAGGAGAAGAAACTCGATCATGTTTCCATTTTGAAGGTTGATCCATCTCTTTCTTTTGACCTGTGATCCACCTTATATATATATATATTGAACCAAAGAACAGTTTTACAGGAGTAACTTGTGCATGCACGTCAGCAGCAGTGCGTGCGGGTGCTGGACCGTGACTTAGCGGCGCTGAGCATCTCCGTCACCGTTTCGATCCCGTTCCCGGTCCACCCGTGATCTCCCTCCAATGGCCTCGCCGCGCCGACGATGATGCTGAGGATTTGCATGACCAACAGGAGCAGCACTACCACCTTCGCTGCCGCGGCCGCCATTGTCGTCCCGACGTGGTATCTCGCACGCGGCAGAGGCGGACTGGTTCAGCTGAGAAGGGAAAGAGCTACGGCTGCCTCCGGCCGGAACTTCAAGTGCGCTTCTTGTGCTTTAGGCCGCGGCTAAGTTGGATTTGGAGATAGCTCGCCACGGGGCTGAGCTCGTTTATATAGATGCATCATGCATGCATGCAAACTCAAGTATAGTCTGTAAGACTGTTCTCTTGGCGTGTTGCAAACGTGAAGGAGGGAGAAATCGTGCATGACTCGTTCGTGTTCTCTGCGCTTAAATTTCTAACACGCCGCGCTGCCGGTCTCACACGCTGGGGGTTCAGTTGGAGTTGATGGCCTGTTGATCCCATACTTACGACACTTGAACCGTTCATGTTTGCTCGACTAGCAGGCTGCAGTGTCAGGTATGGGTACGCGGCAGCTGATGAGGAAGTGTCGCGGAAACCTGCACTAACGTAAAGGAATGCATGCTTTTGAATCCGCGGTTCGTGTTTTCATGTCAAACCGAAGAATATGAATATTATTATGTTCAACACAAGAAGTCAATAGTGCGAAGTTGTGCATCGGTGCATGATCGGTCTCCCACCCACGGTAGCATCTGGAGGAGGTGGTCTCCAGTGATAAAGGACGACATTGACTATGGTTATCCCAGACCGTGGTCGCCAAAGGGTTATGGACGGGAAAAGACCGCTCATACTTCCGACTGCCCGCTAGTGCCCATGGGCTCCCGCGACCGCACCCGCGTCGGGTGAGCGCCCCCGGCGCCGGCGACTCGATCTCCCTTCTCCGGCTACCCCTGCAGCTGCCGAGGCCAGATCCGGAGTCCCCTGCTTGCCCTCTCTCTTCCCCCTGCGAGGCTCAGCCCGACGTCAAGCAGATGGGAAGGATGGTGCTGTCGCGTCCGTGCAAGTGGCGGCTGGGCGCGCGCCGCCGACGCACGGATCTCCGGCCTCCGTGCTCCGTTGCGGCCGCTGTGACCGGATCCGGGTGCCCCGAGGCGCGCTCTCCCACGTCCTCAGCGCCGCCCTGCGCCCCGGTTCGCCCTGCGATGCCGCTCGAGGAGGCCTCCGCGGCGGCCGCCGCTCCGGCGGCGTCCCCGGCTGTTGCAGCCGTCGTCCTTCCGCCGTCTGCATCGCCATCCCGGGCTGATAGCTTCGTGGAGACCAAGGCAGGAGTAGGGTCGTGCACTTGGGCTGCAAGCACCATCCCGGCTGCTGGCGTTGTCCCTCGACCGCGGCCGCTGCCGCCAGCTTGCAGATTCAGGAGGGAGGATGGGGGTGTGAAGGCCTCGTGCACGCCCCGTCTCAATCCTGCGTCAACATCTGCTTCTGTCCGGACTCATGCCGCCCCCGTCCCTCTTGTCGGTGTCGTCTCAAGTGTGCTGCTGCCGGCCCCTGCTGCCCCGGCGGATGGAGAGGACGGGCGTTGTGAAGAGGATCTGGCTTTGTCGCTGCCCGCCAATGCAAAGAGCACTGTTGTTGCCATGGGGCGTGAGCTAACCAGTGCACCGCGAGCCCGAGCCCTGTTGCCGGCCCCTGTGGCCCCGGCCAATGGAGACAATGAGGGCTGTGGAGAGGAGATGGCCTTGACGCTGCCCGACAATGCAAAAAGCATCGTTGCTGGCATGGGCAACGGGCTGACCGATGCACCACGAGCTGTGTTGTGGGCCTCCGCTGCTGACAACAATGACGAAGATGACGACGAGGAGTTGGCCCCCCAGACGCCGCCGACTGTCACCAAAGCCCTCGACTCCGAAGGGATTTGCATGGGCCATGACACAGACACAAGTGAGGGTTGGCAGGAGGTGCTACCGCGGCGCGGCCCGCGTCGTTCGACTTCGTCGCCATCCTCGATGATGGCTCCTCGTCCTCCTCGTCCCATCCCTGCTTGGCTCCATGGTAGATGTTGTAGATGCCTTGCTTATGGGCATCGTGCGGTTGTTTGCAGAGATCCGTTGCGGTGCTCTCGTTGTTTGGAGAATGGTCATCGTGCGCGTGAATGTCGCAACCCCCGGCGTCCTCTGAGCTCATTATCATGCCTTGATGTGTCGCATGTGTCCCGCCTCGGCACCGTGCATCGTGTTGCTCCTGCTTCATGTGAGGGTTCGGTGAGATCCACACCCCCTTCGAAGGCGCTTCACCGTGGGTCTTGGGCATCTGTTGTCTCTGTTGCTGTTGGCTCGGCAACCCCGTCCGAGCTGATGTTGCAGTCCGCACTGGCTGATCAGACTGCACTATTGCAAGGTTGTGTGGCGCGGGTTGAGAGCTTTCTGGAGCGAGCGGAGGTTGCTCTGGGTAGACTATCCCTTGTGCCGGCTCTGTTGCAGACCACTCTGACGTCACATTCTCCTTGTGTGGCCGGTGTTTGCTCCGTGGAAGATAGGGGTGAGGAGTTGTATGGCTCTTTCTCCCCTCGTGTTGGAGTCCATTCATCGTCGGTGCCTACCTCCCCTCCTATGGTGTCTTCCACTGAGGGCGAGTCCATCGCCGTGCTTGTGACTCCGGTGCTGCAGATCATGCCTGAGCTTAGGGAGCTATGCCTGAGTCTATCAGTGGAGCATACGAAGGTGGACATGTCGGCGGCCTCGATTGAAGGACAAGTTTCGCCTCTGTCAAGTGAGCAGTTGGAGGTTTCTTTGGTTGATGATGCTAAAGGGAAGGCAGCTGCAATTTCATGATTGGTAGTGCTCAGTGTTTCGCGTTGTCCACATGGCTTTGGTCTTTTGAGTCGTAGAAGTGGCTGTGGTTTAGTGTGTGTTGGGAGCATTTGGTGGACCGTCTACGTGGTCGTGAGAGTGAGTCGCTTATGGAGTGTCACTTTTGTAGTGTTTGTATCGGTTTTCGCCCGGTTTTTAACCGAGCAATTCTCTTCTTCTTAATTAATCGATGAGGCAATCCTTTTGCCTCTGTTTCGAAAAGAAAGGGTTATGGACGCCGTATGCTTTTCTTTAGCCTTCTCAAGACATTTGTTCAAATTACATGTCCAAGGTACATTTCTGCTTCCGTTGTGAGAACTGCAACTTGGTTATGAGACTTAATTTCTTAAACTTTACTTGTTTAAACTAAACGTGAGTGTAGAATAGCTTATTCTATACCCCAATAACGGTAAATACAAAAAAATAATATACTATACAAAATATAGTAATTTTCATAAATAAAAATATATTAAATTACAAACTTGGGTAGTAAAAAATATTTTTTAGATTACTATATTTTATACACCATTTTACTAAATTTTCTATATAGCGTTACTATACATATATATATATATATATATATATACTTCCTCTGTCCGAAAATACTTGTCGAAGAAATGCATAAAAATGAATATATTTAGAACTAAAATACATCTAGATATATCCATTTTTTCGACGAGTATTTTCGGACGGAGGGAGTACTAGTTATCCACAGGAGAGAGGGCGTCCTCGATCCCCTTCTTAGTTCTCCATCCTCGCGAGGGCGACCAGGAAGCGACTGCGGATGGGCGATGACTGACTGCGGCTGACTGCAGCGGCTATTCGACGGCGACTGACTGCGACGCCACTGCCCTAGCGATGGCTACTCGGACGCCGCGGTGGAGCCCGACGTGATCTCTGTGGTGGAGCACAACGTCGGCACCGCCCGCAGCGCTGGCCCCACGCAACGGCGACCTGGTGCTGCTCCCACTCGAGGGAGACCCAGAGGCCGCGTCCTCCGCGTCGCTGCCCTTCTTCTGCACACGCGCTGGAGGCAGCGGCGGCAGCGGCGCTGGCCCGTGGGCCCGGCAACCTGGCGCTGCTCCAAGCGAGGGATGTTCAGAGAAATTGTGGATGTTTTGCTGTAC
The DNA here is from genome assembly GCF_002162155.2 of Triticum dicoccoides. Classification (NCBI taxonomy): domain Eukaryota; kingdom Viridiplantae; phylum Streptophyta; class Magnoliopsida; order Poales; family Poaceae; genus Triticum; species Triticum dicoccoides. Next base: position 423,813,937 of record NC_041383.1, on the reverse strand, counting down.
AGAGAAATGGCTGATGTTGATGTTCAGAGAAATTGTACTCCCTCTGTCCGGAAATACTTGTCGGATAAATGCATAAATATGAATGTATCTAGAATTAAAATACGTCTAGATACATCTATTCCTCCGACAAGTATTTCCGGACGGAGGGAGCAGATGTTTTGCTGTACAGAGAAATGGTTGATGTTTTCCTGTAACTGATTGAACGCCATGAATGAATGTGGATGTTCAGACACATGATACATCCTTGTTGTTTTGCCGCACCTTTCTGTATATGAATGTACAGAAAAATCCTGAATGAACGTGGATGTACAACGGATCTTTGTTCTTCTGCTATTGTTGTACATACTGAAATCGCAGATTTTCAGAGCGATTGTGAATTGGTTGCAGTTAGCTTTCCCATTGCTCTGGAGGTGATGTACAATAGCTAGCTGAGCAACTTTCTTTCACTAACATGGATTCTACTGTACTTCCCTAGTTCCCTGCGATGCATTGACTGGTGGTTAACATTGCCCTGACAATTACACACCACAACACACACACACGGAGAGCAATAGCATAGCAGCAGCAGCAGCAAGCAGGGGACTCATGCTAAGTTAAATGTCCTCTCTTATGTACAAAACTTCTCCATTTGTTTGCAGTAAACTCGATGAAACAACATGCAAAAATATCAGCCTTGAGAACAATATTCTTGCACTGACAAATGAAAATAAATATTTGTGTCATGGCAGTTTCATGTAGTACATATTCAAACATAAATATTTTTTACGCCTTCAAACATAAATATTCAGAAGAACACTATTCTGAGATAAAATGATAATCTTCTAGCAAAATATAGCCACAAAGGCCATCTAAAATTCATCTAGCACATGAGCTTCACCACCAAGTTGTCTTTCAGAGATGCATCATAAGATTTCAGAAACTGAGAAGATTTTTGGAGCTTGAACAAGACCTGCAGTTTGACATGAAATGTTGGAGATATAATTGCTGAGTATAAACCGCCCAGGTGGGGCCGGGTTATACCCGTAATGAGTTATCCATATTGAAGCCCATGAAGACAAGGAGTATGGTGCTTTACTATAGAGATTTAAAGGCCGAGGGCCCAAAGGCGGGTTAGGGCCCGTAGACATAAACCGCCATATACTGTGTAACTTGTGTTGTAAGGTAGGAAAGGGTAGAAACCGAGCCGGACACGTGTATGAGCCGGCCGGGATTCTGTAAACCGCCGGGCATCAACCTGTGTATATAAAGGGACGACCCGGCGGCGGTTCAAGGACAAGAAACAACAACCCGAGAGCCAGGCAAAGCGGATTCGCTCCCTGGTCATCGAAACCCCATCATTCCACCACAACTGGATCGTAGGCTTTTACCTTCACCGCAAGGGGCGGAACCAGTATAAACTCCCCGTGTCCTTTGTCCGGTTTAACCCCTTTAAGCTAATCTCGTTGCGATGGCTCCACGACTAAGTCCTCACACTAGGACATTTGACGTGACAATTCCACGACAGTTGGCGCCCGCCGTGGGGCTGTCGCACGATGGTTTCAAGTTCTTAGAGGGCAATTTTGAAGGACTCAAGGGATACGCAGTGGGCCGGATGACCAAGAGTCGTCGTGGCAAGCTCTACATCGACGACACAGGCTGGGGGCCCGATGCCGGCTCAATCGAGTACGGGTACCGGGTCCCCTTCGGAGGAATTCATGTCTTCATTGGCAAGATCGGCGAACCGGGCCCTGAGCCGGACATCTGCGCCGACCTCATCGAGACGGCTTAGCGTGCAAGCCCCGCCCGAGTTCAACCCGCCATGAAGCGTGCTTTCGTAGGATTCATCAACGGTGCAGAATCTGAACTGGTATCCGACGGTGAGACGGTTATCTATTCAGATGGCGAGTCATCCACCGGTGAGACCGAGCCATTGTACCAACTGCCAGATGGCCGATTCGGGGGCTGTTCCGATGGCGACAGTATTCCGGACCAACTAGAACCATCAAACCGGGTTGTGATCTTCATGGCCGTTACGCAGCCCACGCAGCACTCCTCAGCTGCGGCGGCGATGATTTCCGGATCGGCAGCCGGGGCAGGAGGCCCCGCGCGCCCGCCGGCTCAAGTCCTGTCCGGTTTATTGGACGCCTTGAATACATTGTTGACCACTGAGGTTACCCCGGATAATCGAGATCAGCATAATGCGGAGGTCACGAAACTGCGAGATCAGATAGCTCAGGCCAAGGAAGACATGGCGGCTGAGGAAACCAGGATGGCCGAGGAGCGGGCCGCTTTGGATGCTCAGGCACAGCGGATTCAGTCAGAAAATTACCGGCTCATGCTAGATTAGAACGCTTCAAACGACGTGTTGAGGAGGAGGCATTGGTCTCGTCTACCACCGGTTTATGAAGCAATGAATCTCTTTAACACTCCAGGAGCGGGAACCAGTAACCCGACAGCGGTAAACCGGGTTGAAGCACCTGGGACAGGAGTGCCGGGTCAGCCACGGACGACGGACCCGCCTCAACAGAACCATGACCCGCCTTAGTACGTGCCAACACCACCGGGTCACTTTTCTACCCCTTTGGATAACATGATCGCTGCGGCATCGCGATTGGCGGCTATTCCAACGGAAGGCGAGTCTCCAGCAGCGGTTGAGACACGAAGGGCCAGAGATCTCCTTCAAACGGCTCTGGTTCAGCAGCAGGCTTATTCGTATAGTCGAGACAGGGTTCATTCAACCCCTCGCCCGAGCCGGAGTTACAGCAGGCATATGGATGAACCGGCTGTGTCAAGTAGTGCGCAGAATCGTAACCCCCCTTGAGGGCCTAACCCGGTGGGCGGTGGTGCCAATGCTCAAGACGTGGTGGATCATGGTAGAGCACATCGAGAAGCCGAGTTAGCAGCACAGTATGCGGACCGTTAGCTTACTCCGGTTCGTCCAGCAACTTCAGTAGAACCAGGTGTTACTTTCAGTTCTTGGGAGGTGTCGTGTCTCACCCCAGCTCTACGCAATGTGCGGTTGCCCAAGGACTTCAAGGGTCCTCGTAAAGTGCCCAATTACACTGCTGACTTCCCCCCCCCCCGAGTCATGGATCGAGAGCTATGAGATGGCGATGGAGATGCTGGATGTGGATGATGCGGCATGTTCTAAATACTTCACCATGATGTTGGAAGGAACAACTCGCACTTGGCTGAAAAGTTTGCCAGCTAACTCCATTGGGTCATGGGCCGAGTTAAAGGCCCGGTTTATCCTGAATTTCAAGGACACGTGCAAGCAGCCCATGTCAATTGTGGATTTAGCCGCATGTGTCCAAGAAGAAGGCGAATCGACAACCCATTGGGTGCGCCGGGTTTCGGAAATCTTGCATTCATCGGACCGCATTAATGCCGATTCAGCAGTCTTGACATTGGAGGGCAATTGCCGGTTCAAGCCTCTGAAGCTGAAATTGGGATGGCTCAAGCGTCACTGCAATGACATGGGAACGTTTATGGCAGCTCTGGTTAAGTATGTTGACTCTGATAGTACCAAGGACCCTTGAGTCCAACGATGAAAAGCTGGGGAAGGGAAAGAAGAGCGGCAGCACCAAAGGGCAGCAGCATAACCTGACGGGCCATGGGAATAATGGTAAGCGTAAAGCAGATAATAGTTTGGATTTTGTGGCTAACACCAACGCGCAGGATAATGGTCAGCGTCGTAAGGGTAAACCGCCCCCGCGGAGTGGAGGATCAGGTGTCAATCTTGAGCGCCTGTTAAAATAGCCTTGCCCAAGGCATGGGACACGAGAAAGGCTAGGTATGCACCTCTGGAAGGATTGCTTTATTATGTTGGAGTTCAAAAACTCGGATCTTTTCCGATATGATCATGGACCGTCTGGCGGTTCAGGACCCTGGTCTCATGGTCCGGGTTATGGTGGAGGCAGTTCTGGCTCAGGATTTCAAGGTAATCAAAGCGGACATGGCAATCAAGGCAGTCAGGGCAACCAGGGTGGTTATAATCATCAAGGGAGTCAGCAGCAGCAACAGTCAGGTTATCAGAGCAACCCGAAGCAGTTGAATAGTGGGCAGTATCATGTATTCACCACTAGCCTATGCAAGCACGATCAAAAGCTTTATAAAAGGGCAGTGAACTCCGTTGAACCGGTGGTGCCTCGTTACTTGCGCTGGTTTGAACAACCTATTGTGTGGAGTCGAGAGGATCATCCGGCCCGGGTTGATAATCCGGGTCATCTGATGTTGGTGGTGGCGCCTCAGGTTGGAGGGTATAAGTTCACGAAGGTGCTCATGGATGGAGGGAGCAATATCAACATCTTGTATTATGAAACCTTCCGTCGCATGGGATTGACAGATAAAAATCTCAAACCATCAAACACCGTTTTCCATGGTGTGGTGCCTGGTAAATCGGCGTATCCAGTTGGTAAGATAGCTCTGGAGGTTGCTTTTGGAGATGGTCATGATTCAAGATCAAAGACATTGACTTTTGAGGTGGTGAAAATCAAGAGCCCATACCATGCCCTGTTTGGACGGCCGTCTTATGCTAAGTTCATGGCAAGGCCCTGTTATGTTTATCTGCAGCTCAAGATGCCGGGTCATAAGGGGACCATCACGGTGCATGGGAGCCGTAAGATCGCTTTGGAATGTGAAGAAGGTGATGCGGCCTATGCTGAGTCGGTTTGTGCAACAGAGGAGTTGAAGTTCTACAAGGACAATGTTGATCCGGCGGATATGACTTCTTTGAAAAAACCAACTATAGAGCATGATCTAGCCTTGAAGTTTAAATCGGCTGATGAGACTAAGCTGGTTGATTTTGTTCCTGGCGATTCATCCAAGCAGTTTAGCATCAGCGCTAACCTGGATCTGAAATAGGAAAGCGCACTCATCGAGTTCATCCGTGAGAACCGGGACATCTTTGCGTGGAAACCTTCTGACATGCCAGGTGTACCGAGGGAACTCGCTGAGCACACTCTTAATATCGATCCCAAGTTTAAACCGGTCAAGCAGTTTCTCCGACGCTTCAATGAAGAAAGACGCAAGGCCATCGGTAAGGAGGTAGCCCGGCTCTTGGCAGCAGGGTTTATTGTGGAAGTTTTTCACCCTGAGTGGTTAGCTAACTCGGTGCTAGTACTTAAGAAGAATGGCACTTGGCGTATGTGTGTGGATTACACAGATTTGAACAAGGCTTGTCCAGCTGATCCCTTTGCTCTCCCGCGTATTGATCAAATTATTGATGCTACGGCGGGTTGTGATCGTTTGAGTTTTTTGGATGCTTATTCTGGTTATCATCATATCAAGAAGGCAGTTAAGGACCAGGAGAAAACAACTTCTATAACTCCCTTTGGAGCCTTCTGCTATGTGTCTATGCCCTTCGGGCTCAAGAGTGCCCAGGCTACTTATCAGCGATGTATGCAGAACTGCCTTCACAAGCAGATTGGGCGCAATGTTCATGCTTATGTGGATGATATTGTGGTGAAGTCCAGGAAGAAGGAGAACATTGGTAGATGATTTGAAGGAGACCTTTGATAACCTCCGGGTTTATAAAATGATGCTTAACCCGGCCAAGTGCGTCTTCGGTGTACCGGCAGGCAAACTCTTGGGTTTTTTGGTGTCTAACAGGGGCATTGAAGCTAATCCGGATAAGATCAAGGCCATCACTTCTCTGGCTAAACCGGTGTGTATCAATGATGTACAACGTTTGGCGGGTCGTATTGCAGCGCTGAGCCGGTTTATCAGCCGATTGGGAGAAAAAGCTATCCCTTTATACCAGATGATGAAAAAGACAGACAACTTTGTCTGGAGTGATGCTGTTGATGTGGCGTTGGAGGACTTGAAGAAGCAGTTAGCCAAGCCACCTGTTCTTGCTGCCCCCATTGATAAAGAACCATTGCTGTTATATGTGGCTTCTAAGGCCCGGGCTGTCAGCATGGCTATTGTGGTGGAACGCAAGGAGACAGGTAAGGAGTATCCGGTTCAGTGGCTGGTTTATTATACTAGTGAGGTGCTTATTGGGTCGAAGCAGAGATATCCACATTGGCGGAAGCTTGTGTATGGAGCTTTTATGGCGAGCCGGAAGCTTAAGCAATACTTTCAGGGCCATCCCAACACTGTGGTCAGTTCCACTCCTTTGGGAGATATCATCCAGAACAGGGAAGCAACTGTCTGAGTTGCTAAGTGGGCTATCGAGCTTGGACCTCACGGGTTAAAATATATGCCTCGTACGGCCATCAAGTCCCAAGCGCTCGTGGACTTCATCAATGACTGGACAGAGTTGCAGGCGCCGGAGGATTAACGCTAATTTTTTTTAAATAATACATTTTTTTTATTAATTTAGAAAAATATTACGCTGATATAAGATTTTTCGAAAATATTATCCAATCGGCCAGCAGCTGGCCGACTGAGCCTAGTCAGCCAGCTGCAGGCCGACAGGGCCTTCTCGGCCAACTGCGGGCCGACAGGTGGGCAATCGGCCACGCGTGGGCCGACTATTGGCCCGGCCACGTTCCCCGGGAGCTGTCGGCGCGGGCTGGGTCACGGGCGCCCCAGTCGGCCAGCTGCCGACCGATCGGCCAGCTGCTGGCCGATAGGGAGCGAACCCCAGCGCTGCCTCTTTTCTCCTTCCTTCTTCCCGTTTCCTTTCCCCACCACCATGCGCATCTCTCTGTTCTTGGTTCCTCCTCTCTCTTACACGAAATAGCTCCAATTAATACACCAAAACGACCCATTTTTTTTGCGGATTTGGCACCATGAATGGGTTCTACTTAGCTAGAGGAGCCAAAAGACACCTCGATCTACTGATGGGGTAGCTTGTGGTGGTTGTGGTGACGATTTTGCTGGAGCATTTTTTCACCTCATTTGTGGAGGTTGTGGAGGCGGAGGTGGAGGTTGAGGCGGTGGTGGAGGTGGAGGTGGTGGTGGAGGTGAAGCTGCGGGAGTTTGGTGGAGTTTCCGGCTCCGGTTCCGGTGATTGAAGGCCGCCATTCGTCATTCGCGCGCATGCTTCAAGGGTATATTTGAGCAAACATTTATTTTTCGAAGTTGCGTGCAATTATTGTTATTTGCTCGAGTAGTAAACGTAAATATTTAGGTGGTCGTGGTGAGCATTTTATTTTCTCGTTTCGGTTAGCATTTTATTTAGATGTCAACTAATTGGTTGCGTAAAAATGTGTAGTTGCTCCGGTAATATTCCAGACTATATATGGATGTGTACTATTTAGGATTGTCAATATTTGTAGTTGCTCCGGTTAAATCCGTAATATAGGCAGTCAGTGAAATATTAAAATCTTTCGTGGTGAGCATTTTATTTTCCCTTCCGGTTCCGGTGAGCATTTTATTTAGATGTCAACTAATTAGTTGTGTAAAAATGTGTAGTTGCTCCGATAATATTCTGGACTATATGTGGATGTGTAGTATTTAGGAGTGTCAATATTTGTAGTTGCTCCCGTAATATGTGGATGTGTAGTGCCTAATATTTGTTAGTGCGGGTATTTTAAGTTGTTGCTTAATAATTGTATTTCATTGTGAAAAAAAATAGGTGAGCCGAGATGTCTGATGTAGTGAACATCAGATTTTACTACGGTCCTGGTACTGTCCAAACAACTGAGATGGGAGCTGATCTGAGTGAATTTACTCACATAGATGTGCCAATGAGCGCACCTCAAACATGGTCTGTCAGTCAGTTGAAAGAATGGATTGCGGCAAGTTTAGGTCTTGATATTGAAACACACACCGTCGGTGTTCATGCATTGTGGACACGATCAAGTACAATAATTTACTTTTATTTGAGGCCAATAGAGCGAGACTCCGATTGGGTGCGGTGGTTACAAGGTTGTGAACGAAGGGGATGCAATCCTATTGCTTTAGTGCTTCCCGTCGTGAAGGGGGTCACTGCACATGAAGGCCAAGGTGGCAACGATCTTGGGCAGAGCAGTGTAGGTAGGCGGCTATCTATGTCAAATGCTGGAGATGATGGTTACGAACAAGGACAGAGCAGTCAGGTAGAAGGAGGAAATGCTTATGGTTATGAACCAGGGCAGAATAGTCAGGTAGAAGGGGGAAATGCCGATGGTGAATACAATGGCGAGGTTGACGCTGACGAGGTAGATGGGCACATGCAGGACCAGATGGAAGAAGAAGACACTGATGTTGAAAGGGGTTATGCCGATGATTCTGGCGAGTCAGATGAAGAAGAAAATGCAGTGGAGGTCCCGAATCCCGCATGGTGGAATCATGACTTCTCATCTGCAATGACCGTGAATGATGGACATGATTCAGCCTGGCAATATCATCAGAACAATATTGCAACGGGTGCTATGTATCCGAACAAGCAAGCCTTGAAGGATGCAATAATTAATTGGGCAATGTCCACGCAAAGGGTTTTCACTACTCAGGTGTCCAGTCAGAAATTCCTGACAATGGTATGCAAGAATGCAGATTGTCCCGCTAGGGTGCACGGTTTTCTCCCTAAGTATGGCACAAGTTGGGTGATAAGTGACTTAGTTAATCACACTTGTCTTATTCCCTACATCCCTCAAGATCATGCCAACCTTTCATCCACGCTTATAGCTCGGTTGTTTTACGATGAGATAGTGCAGGACAAAGCTATGGAAGTGAAGGCAGTCCAGACAAAAGTCTTTGCTAGGTTGAAGTACAGAATTTCTTATGGAAAGGCTTGGAGGGCTAAGCATGCGGCGCTTGAGAGGAGATTTGGTTCTTATTTTGATGCATATGACTCTGTTGTCCAACTCCTCCACACCCTGCAGCAGCAGAATCCAGGCACCTACATCGATATCCAAGACATGTTCATGCCAGAGTTCCCAACTGTGAGGGTGCTGCATCGCCTATTCTTCTCTTTTGGTGTATGCATCGAAGCTTTCAGGCATTGCCGACCGGTGATATGTGTTAACGGTACTTTTCTCACAGGCAAGTACAAGGGTCAGATCCTGACAGCCATAGGTCAAGACAGCCAAAATCAAGTCGTCCCACTCGCATTTGCTTTTGTGGAGAGTGAGAACATTGAAACTTGGACATGGTTCTTCAGGCAGTTGAAAATATCAGTTGTGAAGGAGAAGCCCAATGTGTGCATCCTTCATGACAGGCACGCAGGTATACTCAGTGCGATAAGGACACTGACAAACCCAGGCCCTGAGGAACAAGTTCCATGGCAGGACTTGCAGAGCCGTTGGTGCATGCGCCATCTGGGGGCTAATTTCTTCTCGCAGTTCAGAAATAAGAACCTGATGAATCTGTTCAAAAAACTCTGCAAGCAGAACCAATTATGGAAGTACAATTTGATACGCGACAGACTTAATGTGTGCACGCAGAGACACGTGAGGGACAGGAAAGCTGCAAGAGATGCAGCGGTGAGGGCACATGTTGAAGCAGTAGCTGCACAGTTGGCAACAGGAACAACGGCCGTGGAGGAGGAGCCTGTTGGGCTATGTGACTTGCCAGGCTTTGACCCACCTGGTACTAGGAGAAGGCTTGGGAGGTCGATTAAAACCTTCGAGCAGTGGATAGAGCATGAGCCTCTGGAGAGGTGGTCTTTGCTACATGACACACATGGAGCAAGGTACGGTGTCATGACAACGAACCTCGCGGAAACATACAATTTTGTCCTCAGAGGAAACCGAGCATTGCCACTTACAGCCATCATTGAGGGTATTTTCTATGGCACCGTCAAGTATTTCAGAGATAGACGTCAAAAAGCAGAGCAACATATCTTCAACAACCCGAATACACGGTATTGTGAAAGAGTCACAAAGTACATGGACAACAATATGCAAAAAGCTAGGTCACATAGTGTAGTCGCCATCGGTAATCAAGAAAGAAGGTTTGAGGTCCGCTTAGCCAATAACAAATTTGGATGTGCAAATGAGTTGAGGACGCATGAGGTGAAAATTGGTAATGAAGCCTGGCCAACGTGTGAGTGCACATGCAACAAACCGAAATTGCTTCACCTACCTTGCTCACATGTACTTGCTGCTTGCGGGCAGCTTGGAATGGATGCAATATCGTTTGTGTCTCCATATTTTCTGAAAGAGTCTGTCCTCAATACCTGGACTGGTGAGCTGATGGGTTTTCGATCAATGGGTAATTTCAACACCGTCAACCCCGCTGAAAGGTGTTACATTCCAAACCCAGAGCATATGCGTACAAGTAGAGGCAGACGGCAGTGTCAGCGCATCTGGAATGATATGGACGAATCTGAAGCAGGAGGTCCGACTAGGCAATGCATTCTATGCAATGAATTTGGCCATAGGGACACTAATTGTCCCACTTTCGTCACTGGGCGTGGACGAGGCAACCGGGGACGAAGAGGAGGTAGAGGAAACAGAGGAGTAAGAGGGAGAGGAAGAACCTAAGCTAGCGGTACTATGTTCTGAATTTGTATTAAGTGTGGCACTATGTTCTGAATTTGTATTAAGTGTGGCACTATGTTCTGAATTTGTATTAAGTGTGACACTATGTTCTAAATTTGTATTAAGTGTGACACTATGTTCTGAATTTGTATTAAGTGTGACACTATGTTCTAAATTTGTATTAAGTGTGGCACTATGTTTTGAATTTGTATTAAGTGTGACACTATGTTCTAAATTTGTATTAAGTGTGACACTATGTTTTGAATTTGTATTATGTGTGACACTATGTTCTGAATTTTTTATATGCAGGAATGTCGGGACTGTGGTTGCTGAATGGGGACATTGATAGGGTTCATCGTGCTGCGATATGGTATGAGCGCAAGCTTGAGCCTCTGGTCACTCGCTCTCCTAAGGAAAACTAGAGGATACACCCAGCATGGCTACAGCGGTACGTGCTTTATTAATTTGCACACTGACATGCATATTAATGGGAGACACTAACTGAAATGTTCTCTGATGAAGGTTGAAATGGGCCGGCCTTTTACCTTTCGCGCGTCTGGTTGAGTCTATCCCGGGTGAAAAACGCCTCGCCATCGACGGGTCCTTGCTGAGCTGCTTAGTGGACCGTTGGAGGCCAGAGACCCACACGTTTCACTTCCGATGGGGAGAGATGGCTCCTACTCTTGAGGATGTGTCACTTTTGCTCGGACTACCATTGGCAGGTCATGCCATAGGACCGTTGGATGCACCGGCTGGTTGGGAGCAAGCTCTTACACAACGTTTTCACGGTGTTTTTCCGGATGCTCCGGATCCGGTATGGGAGCATCACGGCCCTACGTATGCGTGGTTGCTCAATTTCTGGGTAATTTGCCCTACCTCTTATCTTCAAGTTATCGTGCATACGGTTTTATAAAAAATAAATGAGGCTTACTAAAACTTTCTCTTTGCTTAATGCAGATCCAGAACTTCCAGGCGCCGTTGACTGCAGAACAGATCACTCGGAGCCTGGAGGCCTACTTAATGTGGCTTTTCGGGAAGGTGATGTTCACAAAGAACCATGTCACCACTATTAGCGCGCTCTACATCCCTATGGCACTCGAGATAGCGAGCACTCAGACGGCGGATCAGATCAGACAGAGGAGTTGGGGTTCGGCAGTCTTGGCGGCTACATACCGAGGTATGTGCAATGCTTGCCAGCTTACGTCGAAAAAGCCAGCCCTTCTTGGATGCCCTCTATTCCTACCGCTGTGGTCGTGGGAGAGGTTCTCTATAGGGCGACCAGATGTACGTGTTCATGAGCCTATAGACGCCATGTTTGATGTTGACGGCATCGACATGCCTACTTTCGGTCTGTGTTGGACACATCGCAAGGTATGCACCGTGTTGTAGTTTAATGCAACTTTTTCCTGCACAAGAGATAGTTCGATGCTAGCAAATACTAACTTTTGTTTTCTACAGAGACGCTTTGCTAGTGATCAGACCAGGAAAGCATACACAACATTGAATGAGCAGTTCGATGCGTACACCGGGGTCATCTGGCAGCCCTATACAAAAGCAGCCATACAAGCGAGATACCCTGGTGGTATGTCCGTGCTATGCACAAGGGACCGAGATTACTGGATGACAAAATCAAAGATCATCTTTGATGTCTTCGTTGAGGAGATGGCACAACAGAGGGTTATGAGACAATTTGGTCTTCTGCAGTTGGAGCTGCCTCCCCCTATAGAGAACCCGGTGCCAGACCACATCCACAGGTATTAACCAGTTTTTCAATGTTGCATTATCTTTCATAGTACTCCATTCGAAGCTTTAGGTAATTGTTGAACACACACCACAATTTTAGGACAACAAGGAAGGGCGTGACTAGGACAACTGCTGAGTGGCTAGTAAGACTAGAGCCGTGTGTTATAGAATGGGAGACAGCAAACACAAATCTATGGAACGAGGATAATAATTTTGAACTCAATGAATTCAATCTCTATTTGCGGCGCTACATGAGCGGAACACGGTTACGCATCGTTGAGCACTCTCACCCAAAGGAGATACCTAATCCTACTCCGTCGGATACGTACCCGAGCTATGATACTTCAGGCTCTAGGCAGTACGCGGTAAGATATATTTTCTTTAAGTAATGTTGTCACATACATTGGCGTGCATACTTAATAATCGTCCTAAAAATTTGCAGGCTACCTTGACAAACGAACTCTACAACGACGTGACCACCTTTGGACGATCACTGTCGTCAGGACCTCTTCTTCATCACCGTCCTGTCATAGAACCCAGGGTGAAAACTACAATCGAAAGGATAATGGGACATCTCAACTAAACTACACTGGAATGCTTATCCACCTCCGTCTGAAGGGGGTTTTATAGGTAGAGAGGAGAAAATGGTGGGAAAGAACGACAGCAGTTGGCGGGAAATGAGTGGCGGGAAAGAGTTGGCGGGAACATATGGCGGGAAACGAGTGGCGGGAAAGAGTTGGCGGGAACATATGGCGGGAAACGAGTGGCGGGAAAGAGTTGGCG
>NC_041383.1:423789784-423800885 GCF_002162155.2 Triticum dicoccoides | reverse complement strand
GGAACATATGGCGGGAAATAGGTGGATGAGAAATGGGTGGCGGGAACGAGCTGGCGGGAAAATATGTCATAGTTTTTTAAAAAAAATCGTACGGGTCAAAAAAAAGTAATGTGGTATGCATGCACCAGTCGGCCTACAGCAGGCCAATTAGTCCCTGTCGGCCCACAGCTGGCCAATTAGTTCCTGTCGGCCCACAGCAGGTCGACTGGACCTTATCGGCCGGCAGTTGGCCGACTGGACTTGGATTTGGTGGCCGACAACCCAATCGGCCTGCAGCAAGCAGATAGGAACCCAGTCGGCCTGCTGTGGGCCGACTAGGACCATTCGGCCTGCTGTGGGCCGACGGTGTATTATTTTTGAAAATAATTTTTTACGCGTAATATTTGTGCAAATTAATAAAAAAATGTATTATTTAAAAAAAATAGCAGGACTAACCGGATAACACATGCTAGACTATTCACTTTGACGGGTCCAGACAATTGGAGGGCTCGGGGGCTGGAGTGGTTCTTACTTCCCCTCGAGGTGACAAATTTTGTTATGTTCTCCGCTTGATGTTTCCTTGTACTAACAATGCAACTGAGTATGAGGCCTTGCTCCACGGTCTTCGGGTGGCTAAGGAAATGAGCTTAATCCGAGTACGATGCTTTGAGGACTCCGATTTAGTGGCTCAACAAGTCTCTGGTACTTGGGATTCTAAGGATCCACTTATGGCGGCTCATCGGCGTGAGGTGGATGTTATTGCTGGTCACTTCAAGGGTTACCAGGTCGAGCACATTGATCGGCGCAAGAATGAAGCAGCGGACACTTTAAGCCGGTTGGGGTTTCAGCATAAACCGGTGCCTCCTAATGTCTTTCTTGACGTTTTGCATAATAATAACCCACAAGTATAGGGGATCACAACAGTTTTCGAGGGTAGAGTATTCAACCCAAATTTATTGATTCGACACAAGGGGAGCCAAAGAATATTCTCAAGTATTACTAGTTGAGTTGTCAATTCAACCACACCCGGATAACTTAGTATCTGCAACAAAGTATTTAGTAGCAAAGTAGTATGATAGTAATGGTAACAGTGATAAAAGTAAAGATAGCAGTTTTGTAGTAATTGTAACAGTAGCAACGGAAAAGTAAATAAGCAAAGCACAATATGTAAAAAGCTCATAGGCATTGGATCAGTGATGGATAATTATGTCGGATGCGATTCCTCATGTAATAGTTGTAACATAGGGTGACACAGAACTAGCTCCAGTTCATCAATATAATGTAGGCATGTATTCCGAATATAGTCATACGTGCTTATGGAAAAGAACTTGCATGACATCTTTTGTCCTACCCTCCCGTGGCAGCGGGGTCCTAGTGGAAACTAAGGGATATTAAGGCCTCCTTTTAATAGAGTACCGGACCAAAGCATTAACACATAGTGAATACATGAACTCCTCAAACTATGGTCATCACTGAGAAGTATCCCGATTATTGTCACTTCGGGGTTGTCGGGTCATAACACATAATAGGTGACTATAGACTTGCAAGATAGGATCAAGAACTCACATATATTCATGAAAACATAATAGGTTCAGATCCGAAATCATGGCACTCGGGCCCTAGTGACAAGCATTAAGCATAGCAAAGTCATAGCAACATCAATCTCAAAACATAGTGGATACTAGGGATCAAACCTAACAAAACTAACTTGATTACATGGTAAATCTCATCCAACCCATCACCTCCAGCAAGCCTACGATAGAATTACTCATGCACGGCGGTGAGCATCATGAAATTGGTGATGGAGGATGGTTGATGATGACGACGGCGACGAATCCCCTTTCCGGAGCCCCGAACGGACTCCAGATCAGCCCTCCCGAGAGAGATTAGGGCTTGGTGGCGGCTCCGTATCGTAAAACATGATGAAACTTTCTCTCTGATTTTTTTCTCCGCGAAACGGGATATATAGAGTTGGAGTTGAGGTCGGTGGAGCACCAGGGGGCGCGCCCCCTGGCCTTGATTCTTTTGCCGATATTTTTTATATTTTCCAAAAGTTATCTCCGTGGATTTTTAGGTCATTCTGAGAACTTTTGTTTTCTGCACAATAAACAACACCATGGCAGTTCTGCTGAAAACTGTTGGGGAACGTAGTAATTTCAAAAAAAAATCCTACGCACACGCAAGATCATGGTGATGCATAGCAATGAGAGGGGAGAGTGTTGTCCACGTACCCTTGTAGACCGAAAGCGGAAGCGTTAGCATAACGCGGTTGATGTAGTCATACGTCTTCACGATCCGACCGATCCAAGAACCGAACGTACGACACCTCCGAGTTCAGCACACATTCAGCTCGATGACGTCCCACGAACTCTGATCCAGCAGAGCTTTGCGGGAGAGTTCTGTCAGCACGACGGCGTGATGACGGTGTTGATGATGCTACCGATGCAGGGCTTCGCCTAAGCATCGCTACGATATTACCAAGGTGGAATATGGTGGAGGGGGGCACCACACACGGCTGGGAGAGATCAACAGATCAACTTGTGTGTCTAGAGGTGCCCCCCTGCCCCCTTATATAAAGGAGTGGAGGAGGGGGAGGGCCGGCCCTCCTATGGCACGCCCTGGAGGAGTCCTACTGCCACCAGGAGTAGGATTCCCCCCTTCCAAGTAGTAGGAGTAGGAGTCAAGGAAAGGGAAAAGAGAAGAGAAGGAAGGAGGGGGCGCAGCCCCTCCCCCTAGTCCAATTTGGACTAGGCCTTGGGGGCGTGCAGCCTCCCCTCTCTCTTTCCCCTAAAGCCCAATAAGGCTCATATACTCCCCGGCGAATTCCCGTAAAACTCCGGTACTCCGAAAAATACCCGAATCACTCGGAACCTTTCCGATGTCCGAATATAGTCGTCCAATATATCGATCTTTACGTCTCGACCATTTCGAGACTCCTCGTCATGTCCCCGATCTCATAAGGGACTCCAAACTACCTTCGGTACATCAAAACACATACCTCGTAATATAAATCGTCACCGAACGTTAAGCATGCGGACCCTACGGGTTTGAGAACTATGTAGACATGACGGAGACACGTCTCCGGTCAATAACCAATAGCGGAACCTGGATGCTCATATTGGCTCCCACATATTCTATGAAGATCTTTATCGGTCAAACCGCATAACAACATACATTGTTCCTTTTGTCATCAGTATGTTACTTGCCCGAGATTCGATCGTCGGTATCTCAATACCTAGTTCAATCTCGTTACCGGCAAGTCTCTTTACTCGTTATGTAATGCATCATCCCGCAACTAACTCATTAGTCACATTGCTTGCAAGGCTTATAATGATGTGCATTACCGAGAGGGCCCAGAGATACCTCTCTGACAATCGGAGTGACAAATCCTAATCTCGAAATACGCCAACTCGACAAGTACCTTCGGAGACACCTGTAGAGCACCTTTATAATCACCCAGTTACGTTGTGACGTTTGTTAGCATACAAAGTGTTCCTCCGGTAAACGGGGGTTGCATAATCTCATAGTCATAGGAACATGTATAAGTCATGAAGAAAACAATAGCAACATACTAAACGATCAAGTGCTAAGCTAAAGGAATGGGTCAAGTCAATCACATCATTCTCTAATGATGTGCATCAAATGACAACTCATGTCTATGGCTAGGAAACTTAACCATCTTTGATTCAACAAGCTAGTCAAGTAGAGGCATACTAGTGACACTTTGTTTGTCTATGTATTCACACATGTACTAAGTTTCCGGTTAATACAATTCTAGCATGAATAATAAACATTTATCATGAAATAAGGAAATAAATAATAACTTTATTATTGCCTCTAGGGCATATTTCCTTCAGTCTCCCACTTGCACTTGAGTCAATAATCTAGTTCACATCACCATGTGATTTAACACTAATATTCACATCTCCATGTGATTAACACCCATAGTTCACATCGTCATGTGACCAACGCCCAAAGGGTTTACTAGAGTTAATAATCTAGTTCACATCGATATGTGATGTTCACATCGATATGTGATTAACACCCAAAGAGTACTAAGGTGTGATCATGTTTTGCTCGTGAGAGAAGTTTAGTCAACGGGTCTGTCACATTCAAAGCCGTATGTATTTTGCAAATATTCTATGTCTACAATGCTCTATATGGAGCTACTCTAGCTAATTGCTCCCACTTTTAATATGTATCCAGATTGAGACTTAGAGTCATCTGGATCAGTGTCAAAACTTGCATCGACGTAACCCTTTACGATGAACCTTTTGTCACCTCCATAATCGAGAAACGTATCCTTATTCCACTAAGGATGATTTTGACCAATGTTGAGTGATCTACTCCTAGATCACTATTGTACTCCCTTGCCAAACTCAGGGCAAGGTATACAATAGTTCTGGTCCATAGCATGGCATACTTTGTAGAACCTATGACTGAGGCATATGGAATGTCTTTTCATTCTTTTTCTATTTTCTGTCATGGTCGGGTTTTGAGTCTTACTCAACTTCACACCTTGCAACACAGGCAAGAACTCCTTCTTTGACTGTTCCATTTTGAACTACTTCAAAATCTTATCAAGGTATGTACTCATTGAAAATCTTATCAAGCGCCTTGATCTATCTCTATAGATCTTGATGCTCAATGTGTAAGCAGCTTCATCGAGGTATTTCTTTGAAAAACTCTTATTCAAGTATCCTTTTATGCTATCCAGAATTTCTATATCATTACTAATTAACAATATGTCATCTACATATAGTTTCAGAAATGTTACAGAGCTCCCACTCACTTTCTTGTAAATACAGGCTTCACCGCAAGTCTATATAAAACTATATGCTTTGATCAACTCATCAAAGCGTATATTCCAACTCCGAGATGCTTCCACCAGTCCATGGATGGATCACTGGAGCTTGCACACTTTGTTAGCACTTTTAGGATTGACAAAACCTTCTGGTTGCATCATATACAACTCTTTAAGAAATCCATTAAGGAATGTAGTTTTGACATCCATTTGCCAGATTTCATAAAATGTGGCAATTTGCTAACATGATTAGGACAGACTCAAGAATCAATGCGAGTGAGAAAATCTCATCATATTCAACACCTTGAACTTGTCAAAAAACCTTTTGCGACAATTCGAGCTTCGTAGATAGTAACACTACTATCAGCATTTGTCTTCTTCTTAAAGATCCATTTATACAATATGGCTTGCCAATCATCGGGCAACTCCACCAAAGTCCACACTTTGTCCTCATACATGGATCCCATCTCAGATTTCATGGCCTCAAGCCATTTCGCGGAATCTGGGCTCATCATCGCTTCCTCATAGTTCGTAGGTTTATCATGGTCTAGTAACATGACTTCCAGAATAGGATTACCGTACCACACTGGTGCGAACCGTACTCTGGAAGAACTACGAGGTTCTGTAGTAACTTGATCTGAAGTTTGATGATCATCATCATTAGCTTCCTCACTAATTGGTGTAGGAATCACTGGAACTGATTTCTGTGATGAACTACTTTCCAATTCGGGAGAAGGTACAATTACCTTATCAAGCTCTACTTTCCTCCCACTAACTTCTTTCGAGAGAAACTCCTTCTCTAGAAAGGATCCATTCTTAGCAACGAATGTCTTGCCCTCGAATCTGTGATAGAAGGTGTACCCAACAATTTCCTTTGGGTACTCTATGAAGACGCACTTCTCCGATTTGGGTTCGAGCTTATCAGGTTGAAACTTTTTCACATAAGCATCGCAGCCCCAAACTTTAAGAAATGACAACTTTGGTTTCTTGCCAAACCACAGTTCATAAGGCGTCGTCTCAACGGATTTTGATCGTGCCCTATTTAAAGTGAATGTAGTTGTCTCTAATGCATAACCCCAAAACGATAGTGGCAAATTGGTAAGATACATCATAGATCGCACCATATCTAGTAAAGTACGATCACGACGTTTGGACACACCATTATGCTATGGTGTTCCGAGTGGCGTGAGCCGTGAAACCATTCCACATTGTTTTACATGAAGGCCAAACTCGTAACTCAAATATTCTCCTCTACGATCAGATTGTAGAAACTTCATTTTCTTGTTACGATGATTCTCCACTTCACTCTGAAATTCTTTGAACTTTTCAAATGTTTCAGACTTGTGCTTCATTAAGTAGATATACTCATATCTGCTCAAATCATCTGTGAAGGTCAGAAAATAACGATACCTGCCACGAGCATCAACACTCATTGGACCGCATACATCGGTATGTATTATTTCCAACAAGTCAGTAGCTTGTTCCATTGTTCCGGAGAACGGAGTTTTAGTCATCTTGCCCAAAAGGCACAGTTTGCAAGCATCAAATGATTCATAACCAAGTGATTCCAAAAAATCCATCTTTATGGAGTTTCTTTCACGCGCTTTACACCGATATGACCCAAACGGCAGTGCCATGAATAAGTTGCACTATCATTTTCAACTTTGCATCTTTTGGCATCAATATTATGAATATGTGTATTACTACGATCGAGATCCAACAAACTATTTTCATTGGGTGTATGACCATCGAAGGTTTTATTCATGTAAAAAGAACAACAATTATTCTCTGACTTTAAATGAATAACCGTATTGCAATAAACATGATCAAATCATATTCATGCTCAACGCAAACGCCAAATAACATTTATTTAGGTTTAACACTAATCCTGAAAGTATAGGGAGTGTGCGATGATGATCATATCAATCTTGGAACCACTTCCAACACACATCGTCACTTCAACCTCAACTAGTCTCTATTTATTCTATAACTCCTGTTTTGAGTTACTAATTTTTAGCAACCGAACAAGTATCAAATACTCAGGGGCTACTATAAACACTAGTAAAGTACACATCAATAACCTATATATCAAATATACCCTTGTTCACTTTGCCATCCTACTTATCCACCAAATATTCAGCGTATTTCCGCTTCCAGTGACCATTTCCTTTGCAGTAGAAGCACTCAGTTTTAGGATTTGGTCCATCTTTGGGCTTCTTCACGGGAGTGACAACTTGCTTGCCATTCTACTTGAAGTTCCCTTTCTTTCCCTTTTCTTAAAACTAGTGGTCTTGTCAATCATCAACACTTGATGCTCTTTCTTGATTTCTACCTTCATCGATTTCAATATCACGAAGAGCTCGGGAATTGTTTTTGTCATCCCTTGCATACTATAGTTCATCACGAAGTTCTAGTAACTTGGTGATGGTGACTAGAGAACTTTGTCAATCACTATCTTATCTGGAAGATTAACTCCCACTTGATTCAAGCGATTGTAGTACCCAGACAATCTGAGCACATGCTCACTAGTTAAGCAATTCTCCTCCATCTTTTAGCTATAGAACTTGTTGGAGACTTCATGATGCGGAGCATCCCTCCATCATCCCCATGGACACTACTTCGACCACACAAGCTCCAAGAGGACCCATGACAAGAGCTCAAGCATGTGCCATCTAATCCGAGGTTAACTCTCTCCTTGTTGAACTTCCCTTTGACCCATTTGAGACATGGCTACTACCTCAAATGGAGACCCTTTGCGTGCTCAGGTACCATGTAAGCAACCAAGGAGAAGGAGTGGAGCAAGATGGACATCAAGATCAAGGAGGCATTCTGCCCAGCCTGGAAGGACCGGTACAACCGCCCAACAACCGCCCGGGCGGAACAACTGGCCGACTACCGCCCAACAACCGGCCACCATTCTGTGATCAAGCGGTGCAAGGCCGGTACAGCACCGGATGTACCGGTAAATCCCAAAAGACCGGTACTACCGGCCCAATGACCGGTACAACCGCTGGGGCCCCCGACGCCAATCTGCAGAAGCCAGCACCTGACCCCAGTGGTAGTACCGCCTTCCTCGTCCGGTACTTCCGCCCTCCATGAGTCGCCAGCGGTACAACCGCCCCCTCGACCGGTACAACCGGCCTGTCTGCGCACAGTGTAACGGGCCGAGCCCATGTACTCCTTTGCCCTCACTTACCCTGTGACGCCCCCGATTCAATCGTACACTAATCATGCACGCAAATGTGTACGATCAAGATCAGGGACTCACGGGAAGATATCACAACACAACTCTACAAATAAAAAAAATCATACAAGCATCATAATACAAGCCAGGGGCCTCGAGGGCTCGAATACAAGTGCTCGATCATAGACGAGTCAGCGGAAGCAACAATATCTGAGTACAGACATAAGTTAAACAAGTTTGCCTTAAGAAGGCTAGCACAAACTGGGATACAGATCGAAAGAGGCGCAGGCCTCCTGCCTGGGATCCTCCTAACTACTCTTGGTCGTCGTCAGCGGCCTGCACGTAGCAGTAGGCACCTCCAGTGTAGTAGGAATCATCGTCAACGGTGGCGTCTGGCTCCAGGGCTCCAGCATCTGGTTGCGACAACCAGGAAGAAAGGAAAGGGGGAAAAGGGGGGAAGAAAGCAACCGTGAGTACTCATCCAAAGTACTCGCAAGCAAGGAACTACACTACATATGCATGGGTATATGTGTAAGGAGGCCATATCGGTGGACTGAACTGCAGAATGCCAGAATAAAAGGGGGATAGCTAGTCCTATCGAAGACTATGCTTCTGGCAGCCTCCGTCTCGCAGCACGTAGAAGAGAGTAGATTGAAGTCCTCCAAGTAGCATCTCCAAGTAGCATCTCCAATAGCATCTCCAAGTAGCATCTCCAGTAGCATCGCATAGCATAATCCTACCCGGCGATCCTCCCCTCGTCGCCCTGTGGAAAAGCGATCACCGGGTTGTCTGTGGAACTTGGAAGGGTGTGTTTTATTAAGTATCCGGTTCTGGTTGTCATCAGGTCAAGGTACAACTCCAAGTCGTCCTGTTACCGAAGATCACGGCTATTCGAATAGATTAACTTCCCTGCAGGGGTGCACCAACTTACCCAGCACGCTTGATCCCATTTGGCCGGACACACTTTCCTGGGTCATGCCCGGCCGCGGAAGATCAACACGTCGCAGCCCCACTTAGGCTCAACGGAGAGGTCAGCACGCCAGTCTAAACCTAAGCGCGCAGGGGTCTGGGCCCATCGCCCTGAGCACACCTGCACGTTGCGTACGCGGCCGGTGAGCAGACCTAGCAACCTCCATTACAAAGGAAGTTGCGTTAACGCAGTCCAACCCGACGCGCGCCACTCAGTCGCTGACGTCACGAAGTGCTTCGGCTGATACCACGACGCCGGGATACCCATAACTACTCCCACGTAGATGGTTAGTGCGTATAAGCTCGTAGCCAACTCAGATCAAATACCAAGATCACGTTAAGCGTGTTAAGTATCCGCGAACGCCGAACAGGGCCAGGTCCACCTGTCTCCTAGGTGGTCTCAACCTGCCCTGCCGCTCCGCCACAAAGTAACAGTCGGGGGCCGTCGGGAACCCAGGCCCACCTCTACCGGGATGGAGCCACCTGCCCCTTCAGCCCCCATCTCCGAACAGTATCACAGGTAATGTAACTGTGTAAACTATATCGTATATGCCCGTGATCACCTCCCGAAGTGATCACGGCCCAGTAGTATAGCATGGCAGACGGACAAGAGTGTAGGGCCACTGATGGAACACTAGCATCCTATACTAAGCAGTAGGATAGCAGGTAATGGTAACAACAGTAGTAGCAAGGACAGGCTATGCATCAGGATAGGAATAACGGAAAGCAGTAACATGCTACACTACTCTAATGCAAGCAGTATAGAGAAAAGAGTAGGCGATATCTGGTGATCAAAGGGGGGGCTTGCCTGGTTGCTCTGGCAAGAGAGAGGGGTCGTCAACTCCGTAGTTGAACTGGGCAGCAGCAGCGTCGGTCTCGTAGTCTACCGGAGATAAGAGGGGGGAAGAAACAATGAATACAATGCAAACATAAACACGATTATGCGTGACGTGACAATGAGCGGTGCTAGGTGTGCCCTATCGTGGTATGAGGTGGTACCGACGAAGGGGGGAAACATCCGGGAAAGTATTCCCGGTGTTTCGCGTTTTCGGACAGATGAACCAGAGGGGGAAAGTTGCGTGTTTGATATGTTAGGGGTGTGTGGTGGACGAACGGGCTGCGTATCCGGGTTTGTCTCGTCGTTCTGAGCAACTTTCATGTACAAAGTTTTTCCATCCAAGCTACGGTTTATTTTATATGATTCTCTAAAGTTTAAAATTATTTTTAGAATTTATTTAATTAATTTAATTCAACATTATCCAGAACAGTGCATGATGACGTCATCATGACGTCAGCATGACGTCAGCAGTCAATAGAGGTGTTGACTGGTCAAACTGACGTGTGGGTCCAGTGGGACCCACCTGTCATACTCTGTTTAGGTTAGTTAGGATTTATCTAAACTAATTACGGTTCAATTAAACTAACTAGTTAATTAGACTAATTAAACATGGTTAATTAACTTAATTAATTCACTAATTAATTAATTATTTATTTTATTAAAATTGTTTTTAATTCTTTTTTTAACATTCTAGGGCTAGGCCCACTGGTCATAGGCACAGGGCCTTAACGGGCATACAGGCGGGCGGGTGCGGGCGAAGCCGCAGCCCTGCCCGGTAATGAGGCAAGGCCGGAATGGGGCCGGAGCGGGCGTGTGGGCGCCGGCGCCCAACGCGGCCAGTGGGGAAGGAAGGGGGCCGGCGCGACTGGTGGTCAGGGGGCGCGGACCAGCGAGGCTGCATCGCCGGTGAGGCGAGGCCGCGCACGCGCGGGTGAGCGGCGTGTAGAGCAGAGGCATGGGATGCAGGGAGCTGCAGCAGGGGCCATCGTGGCCGCAGGCGAGCGCGGGGGCGCGCAGGTGCGGGACAGCAGGCACGGCGACGACGTTCTTGGGCGCGGGCGAAGTGGTAGCCGGGCGCGGTGACCGCGGGAACAGAGGGGAATAGGGGGCAGCTCACGGTGTGGTGTAGGGGTTCCGGCAATGGGGGTTGAGGAGGAAGTCGGAGACGAGGCGGCGAAGAGGAGGCAGTCCGGCGGGGGAGAGGAAGCAGGCCGGCGAGGTGGTCCCGACGTCGTGGCCTTCGGCGAGGTACTCGGGTGATGGCACATCCAGATCGGGGAAGAGGGGGAGGCGCAGGAGGGAGACGAGGGAGCGAGGTGGAGGGCGA
>NC_041383.1:423781617-423789585 GCF_002162155.2 Triticum dicoccoides | reverse complement strand
AGAGGGACGAGAGAGTGGGGTTGGGATCATGCGGGGGGAGGAGTGGGGTGACTCGGGGGTTAGGGTTTGGGGTACGAGGCCATATAGGCCAGGGGAGGTTAGGTGGGCCAATTGGGCTGGCCAGCTGGGCCGGAGCCCAGTGGAGGGGAAGTTTCCTTCTTTTGTTTTTGTTTTATTTTCTTTATTTTCCTTTTACGGTTTTACTTTATTTTCTATTTACTATGGTTTTATAAAATATAAAAGCAAGTCCTAATTTAGTATTAAAGTTATGCTACCGTCCCATTAACTTTGGGTAACTAAATAAAATATCTTATCATTTTATTAATTGCAAAAGGACATTTAATTAATTGTTTGCTACGGTTTTATTTCACTTAGTGCATCTAATCATATTATAAAAATGTGGTTTCACCACCATAATTACTTAGGATTTATTTGTCAACTTTAAAACATTTAATTTTTGACATTTGAAAACTTTTATTGTTTACTTGATTTTGAATTTGAATGGGATTTGATGCATCGCGAGGTTAACAACAGTATTCGTGGTGACGTGGCATCATTAGCGTGGAATTATTGTAGCCTAATTATCCGGGCGTCACAATTCTCCTTCACTACAAGAAATCTCGTCCCGAGATTTAAGAGGGGAGTAAGGGGGAAGGGATTGGGTTACGGAAAGTCTAACGGATCTTCTCGGTCTTGGTTGCTCTTCTCAAAGAGGTCGATCCATTACATTGATGTCTTTATTTCTGTGCTTCAGGTCATCATGGTGAAGTCGTCCTTTTCTTCGGGAACTCCGACGTACTTACGAATAGGTAAGGGGCAGCTCGGCTACGACAGAATGCTTATGAGGGAGACAATCTGGGGTTAACCCATGAATGAGCATAAGAGTATCTCTCGAGTTGAACCAATAAAATATGTCGAGAGTAAGGTACGAAGGTACAATAAGAGGTTCCAAGCGGATAGATAGTTGCTCGAAGTCTGAACCGGAGTGAGAAAGGGGTTCAGAGCAACGAGAGTAAGTATTGCGTCTGATACCAGAATAGAGCATTAGGAAGGTGGCCCGTGAATTAAATACGAAGCCAAGCGCGGGAAATAACCATTAGTAACAGGGCTGTACAGGAGAGTCAGGTTTTGATCCTGTGGAACTGTGGGTTATGGGCCCACCATGTGGTTAAAAGTAGGAAGGGTGTTGACATCTTGCACGGTCATGATAGCAAGACATGTCAGAGGGTAGCCTATCAGTTATGTCGACAACAATGTCGGTACCAAGGGCGAGGGACGAAGAGAACCATTTCCCTGCTCGTTGAACGAGGCGGACCATTAGGCAAAGTTCTCGTCCATCGGTGGCTACCAGAATGTCACCAACAATAGTAACAGGTTCTTGCTGACAGAATTGTACACCGAGGAGTTTACATAAGCAGTAGAATATTGCTGTTTAGATCATATAGATCACAATAAAGGTCCAAACAACCAATGGAAAGTAAAATATGATTATCATATTAAACAGAACAATGGAAAGGAAAATGTGTTTAAACACATATTTCAGGGATATATCCTTCCCAAGGACAAGCAGAGCATGATATCCGTGGCAGGATATAATGTAGAAAACTCTTTAGGTACGGGAGAGAATTTTCATGACATTACCCATACAACGGTGTTTGGATAATTGAGAAAGAAACATTTAGCATTGAGCTTCAAATGTTCTTGTTGAAAATCATAGTACAACCGACATGCTTCGAGATAGCATTGACATGGTCATCAGGTGAAGATCGGACTTTGGAAACACAAAGGATCCATCAGGAACAACTTATAGAATAAGTCTTACAATTTCCTTATGGAAGAATGGTTAACCTTGCTAAAAAGGAATCTATAACAATAGGGCCTTTGGCCAGGGGTGCTAAGCAAAGACACCACCTTACCGGGTCATAAAAAGATCAATGTTATAACTCTTGGAAATATGTTCCAACCATCATATCTGTCCGAGGTTCACATCCGATTGGTGTCAGGGTGCCTTAGACTTAGGATGCCTGAGAAGAGAAGGTGCGACACCAACTGACAAGAGGACAATGTAAGATTCTCGGGAAATGAACTTATGGAAGTGAGTTCTAAGACAAGAGTTCATCATTAACCCAAGGAGAGCATGAGGTGGCTGATGTACTCAGCGACAACTCATCAAGGTTTCCAAAAAGATGGATTTCCATAGTTATGTAAACAAGGAGATAACATTTGTCAGATCAAATGATATAGTGATGTATGCTCGAGGAAAACATACACAATTAAACATTGGTAGAAAGGTGCGCCTGAAATATGGGCTCAGGTAGCATGATCAATGTTAGAATGGTGATTCAACAACCACTAGTCTAAGAATGAACTATCGACCATTGACGTCATGGCAATAGGGTTGCTAGAAGTATAGAATCCAAGGAGCATTGTTCACTTATTAGTATACCGGTTAGGATCAACATGGGGACCAAGAAAGAATGGTGATGGGAAGAAGTGTTACTATATCAAGAATTCTTAAGAGGTGGAGCAATTCTCACAACATTCTTGACACAAAAGATGGTAATACTTCCAAGGTAAAGAAGAACAAATGCTGGGTAGCAAGGATCTCAAGGTATAACACAAAACACGAACAAGTTTGTGTTAAGAGGGAAATCAAGGATGTTGTCGATGATAACACAAATCATCAAGGGGCAAGGATGGTATTTCCCATCATGAATTCAATTCATATCCTGGAAGGAGTCAAAATGTTGATGATGATCACGACAATTTGTTGTCGAGAGAATCCATGAAGAAGCAATTGAACAACGACTGCATCAAGCAAAAGGGCTGATGCAACAAAAGATTATTAGAGCAACAGATACGACACAAACTCGAAATCAAGCTCACTGTTTTTAAGGCGAAGTTATATGAGGAGGAAGATCGACGTAAGGTTAGCTCAACGTCGAAAATTGTGCTCCGGAAAGAAGGACCAGGTAGCACAGTTAAAATGTTGCACGATAATGATATGGCCAATCAGGCTAGGAATGGCGTGATCGGGTAGAAACTCGTACTTAAAGAAGATTATCAAGAGTTGTTGAACCGTAGTGCAGACTCGGTTCAGTTATCGGTGTCTTTGAGTGTTTAAAAACTCAGAGCCCGTGAAAAAATGGAATCAGTGGGAATGTAGCACTAGATGAAGAACTCATAAGAAGTTACGCGGTTCCATGATAATCTCGAGATACCAGGGGATAATACTCGACGACAGTCCAAAGTAGAGCTTGGACTGGGGTATTGCTCTAAAGAAGATAAGTGCTTAAACATGCACGAGAAATGGTATTTAAAGGAGATCATGGTCGAAACCACGATTGCAAAAGGCCAGATCCCAGATATAAGATGTACTTATACCAAGGGAATAATTAATTTAAGAGAAGCTTTAATGATAAGATCTACATCGTGTCCATGGGCATGAACACAAAGTTCAAGGTCGACTCCCACTTCCATAATGCATAACCTTCAATTCACTTCTCGTTCTCAAAGAAGTTGTATGGTAGGAAATTATCTGCTAAACACTAGAAGGGTTGACTTGTCAAAACCTTCCGGTTCATACAGTTTTTAAGGAAGGTATAGGTTCAACCCATCAGGGTATCATGGAAATATATACACAAGCTTCAATAGAAATACCACCAGCTCGAAAGCTGAGCAGGGCTGAGAAAGCAGAGGATACAACTTACCAAAGGCAATATGTATCGGAGAAAGAACTCACAAAGTGATTAATTATGAAGGACACTGTCGGATAATAATCCAACAGTGGATATGGCGATCCACAATGGAGCTGATATGAGTATCGATACCCAATCAGAGGAAGAAGGATTGCAAATGCATCGGTTTATAGAACATCTGAATAGTTCAACGCTTAATTAGCAAAGTAATTATGATTTTCAAATCAAGGGATCAGGAGCAAATGCTCTGATCAAGGATGGATAAGCTAAATAGACTTAGGGGTACCATCGACGGCAATTTGATTGGTCGATAGCCAGCTCTAACGTCTGAGCCGGAAGGATGAATTCTAGGATCTGTTAGAGGATTGCGAGCATTCGCAACAAATCGAATCAATGGACTCAAAAAGATAATGACAATGGATGCCAACAAGATTATTAGACTTATGGGATTAACCATAATGCTAGTAATCAAGAATTTCGAGAGCAATAGGATGCTCAGGATTTTCGAAAGATCGAATGGTTTTTCGAGGATTGGTGACGTACATGAATCAACTGGGGATGAGCGGATATTCGGTAAGTGCGAGAAATTATCCGTAGGGGTATTCATGTAGCAAAGAACTGCAAGGCAATAGGCGCAAAGTATTCTCGGAACATTAGAGAGAATTTCGGGGTATCTTGTAATAACAAGATTAACTGGGAATAAAAGTAAGAGCGACAGGCGTAAGTATTTATCCATAGGGATGTTTCGGTGGTAGGGAATTACAAAAGCGACAGGCACAAGGTCTCGAGAGAATATCGGAGAGTATCTTCAAATTCTTCTGGTTCACGGAGCAATCACCTGTAGTGAGGGGTTCTCCGGGAGGAAGTAGTAACGAGATCCTAAAGTTAGATTTTAGTAAAAATCGTTTAACCCGAATAGAAGAGAGTTCAGAATCCCAGAGTAAAGATCGAGGAGTAAAAGATCCTAATACCACCCAATGGCGACGTGTGCCCGTAAGACACACAACCATGTTAGTAAAAGTTTTGCAACGTCTAGACTCGACTTCGGCCAAGGAGTGTGGAAGGGGGATTCCTACAGGCAGTCGGCTCTGATACCAACTTGTGACGCCCCCGATTCAATCGTACACTAATCATGCACGCAAATGTGTACGATCAAGATCAGGGACTCACGGGAAGATATCACAACACAACTCTACAAATAAAAAAAATCATACAAGCATCATAATACAAGCCAGGGGCCTCGAGGGCTCGAATACAAGTGCTCGATCATAGACGAGTCAGCGGAAGCAACAATATCTGAGTACAGACATAAGTTAAACAAGTTTGCCTTAAGAAGGCTAGCACAAACTGGGATACAGATCGAAAGAGGCGCAGGCCTCCTGCCTGGGATCCTCCTAACTACTCTTGGTCGTCGTCAGCGGCCTGCACGTAGCAGTAGGCACCTCCAGTGTAGTAGGAATCATCATCAACGGTGGCGTCTGGCTCCAGGGCTCCAGCATCTGGTTGCGACAACCAGGAAGAAAGGAAAGGGGGAAAAGGGGGGAAGAAAGCAACCGTGAGTACTCATCCAAAGTACTCGCAAGCAAGGAACTACACTACATATGCATGGGTATATGTGTAAGGAGGCCATATCGGTGGACTGAACTGCAGAATGCCAGAATAAAAGGGGGATAGCTAGTCCTATCGAAGACTACGCTTCTGGCAGCCTCCGTCTCGCAGCACGTAGAAGAGAGTAGATTGAAGTCCTCCAAGTAGCATCTCCAAGTAGCATCTCCAATAGCATCTCCAAGTAGCATCTCCAGTAGCATCGCATATCATAATCCTACCCGGCGATCCTCCCCTCGTCGCCCTGTGGAAAAGCGATCACCGGGTTGTCTCTGGAACTTGGAAGGGTGTGTTTTATTAAGTATCCGGTTCTGGTTGTCATAAGGTCAAGGTACAACTCCAAGTCGTCCTGTTACCGAAGATCACAGCTATTCGAATAGATTAACTTCCCTGCAGGGGTGCACCAACTTACCCAGCACGCCTGATCCCATTTGGCCGGACACACTTTCCTGGGTCATGCCCGGCCGCGGAAGATCAACACGTCGCAGCCCCACCTAGGCTCAACGGAGAGGTCAGCACGCCGGTCTAAACCTAAGCACGCAGGGGTCTGGGCCCATCGCCCTGAGCACACCTGCACGTTGCGTACGCGGCCGGTAAGCAGACCTAGCAACCTCCATTACAAAGGAAGTTGCGTTAACGCAGTCCAACCCGGCGCGCGCCACTCAGTCGCTGACGTCACGAAGTGCTTCGGCTGATACCACGACGCCGGGATACCCATAACTACTCCCACGTAGATGGTTAGTGCGTATAAGCTCGTAGCCAACTCAGATCAAATACCAATATCTCGTTAAGCGTGTTAAGTATCCGCGAATGCCGAACAGGGCCAGGCCCACCTGTCTCCTAGGTGGTCTCAACCTGCCCTGCCGCTCCGCCACAAAGTAACAGTCGGGGGCCGTCGGGAACCCAGGCCCACCTCTACCGGGATGGAGCCACCTGCCCCTTCAGCCCCCATCTCCGAACAGTATCACAGGTAATGTAACTGTGTAAAGTATATCATATATGCCCGTGATCACCTCCCGAAGTGATCACGGCCCAGTAGTATAGCATGGCAGACGGACAAGAGTGTAGGGCCACTGATGGAACACTAGCATCCTATACTAAGCAGTAGGATAGCAGGTAATGGTAACAACAGTAGTAGCAAGGACATGCTATGCATCAGGATAGGAATAACGGAAAGCAGTAACATGCTACACTACTCTAATGCAAGCAGTATAGAGAAAAGAGTAGGCGATATCTGGTGATCAAAGGGGGGGCTTGCCTGGTTGCTCTGGCAAGAGAGAGGGGTCGTCAACTCCGTAGTCGAACTGGGCAGCAGCAGCGTCGGTCTCGTAGTCTACCGGAGATAAGAGGGGGGAAGAAACAATGAATACAATGCAAACATAAACACGACGATGCGTGACGTGACAATGAGCGGTGCTAGGTGTGCCCTATCCTGGTATGAGGTGGTACCGACGAAGGGGGGAAACATCCGGGAAAGTATTCCCAGTGTTTCGCGTTTTCGGACAGATGAACCAGAGGGGGAAAGTTGCGTGTTTGATATGTTAGGGGTGTGTGGTGGACGAACGGGCTGCGTATCCGGGTTCGTCTCGTCGTTCTGAGCAACTTTCATGTACAAAGTTTTTCCATCCAAGCTACGGTTTATTTTATATGATTTTCTAAAGTTTAAAATTATTTTTAGAATTTATTTAATTAATTTAATTTAACATTATCCAGAACAGTGCATGATGACGTCATCATGACGTCATCATGACGTCAGCAGTCAACAGAGGTGTTGACTGGTCAAACTGACGTGTGGGTCCAGTGGGACCCACCTGTCATACTCTGTTTAGGTTAGTTAGGATTTATCTAAACTAATTACGGTTCAATTAAACTAACTAGTTAATTAGACTAATTAAACATGGTTAATTAACTTAATTAATTCACTAATTAATTAATTATTTATTTTATTAAAATTGTTTTTAATTCTTTTTTTAACATTCTAGGGCCAGGCCCACTGGTCATAGGCACAGGGCCTTAACGGGCATACAGGCGGGCGGGTGCGGGCGAAGCCGCAGCCCTGCCCGGTAATGAGGCAAGGCCGGAATGGGGCCGGAGCGGGCGTGTGGGCGCCGGCGCCCAACGCGGCCAGTGGGGAAGGAAGGGGGCCGGCGCGACTGGTGGTCAGGGGCGCGGACCAGCGAGGCTGCATCGCCGGTGAGGCGAGGCCGCGCACGCGCGGGTGAGCGGCGTGTAGAGCAGAGGCATGGGATGCAGGGAGCTGCAGCGGGGGCCATCGTGGCCGCAGGCGAGCGCGGGGGCGCGCGGGTGCGGGACAGCAGGCACGGCGACGACGTTCTTGGGCGCGGGCGAAGTGGTAGCCGGGCGCGGTGACCGCGGGAACAGAGGGGAATAGGGGGCACCTCACGGTGTGGTGTAGGGGTTCCGGCAACGGGGGTTGAGGAGGAAGTCGGAGACGAGGCGGCGAAGAGGAGGCAGTCCGGCGGGGGAGAGGAAGCAGGCCGGCGAGGTGGTCCCGACGTCGTGGCCTTCGGCGAGGTACTCGGGTGATGGCACATCCAGATCGGGGAAGAGGGGGAGGCGCAGGAGGGAGACGAGGGAGCGAGGTGGAGGGCGACGGCGTCCTCAGGCTGTAGGAAGTACTCCGGGCGGCGGCAGGCGACATCTT
>NC_041383.1:423729353-423781547 GCF_002162155.2 Triticum dicoccoides | reverse complement strand
AGAGGGACGAGAGAGTGGGGTTGGGATCATGCGGGGGGAGGAGTGGGGTGACTCGGGGGTTAGGGTTTGGGGTACGAGGCCATATAGGCCAGGGGAGGTTAGGTGGGCCAATTGGGCTGGCCAGCTGGGCCGGAGCCCAGTGGAGGGGAAGTTTCCTTCTTTTGTTTTTGTTTTATTTTCTTTATTTTCCTTTTACGGTTTTACTTTATTTTCTATTTACTATGGTTTTATAAAATATAAAAGCAAGTCCTAATTTAGTATTAAAGTTATGCTACCGTCCCATTAACTTTGGGTAACTAAATAAAATATCTTATCATTTTATTAATTGCAAAAGGACATTTAATTAATTGTTTGCTACGGTTTTATTTCACTTAGTGCATCTAATCATATTATAAAAATGTGGTTTCACCACCATAATTACTTAGGATTTATTTGTCAACTTTAAAACATTTAATTTTTGACATTTGAAAACTTTTATTCTTTACTTGATTTTGAATTTGAATGGGATTTGATGCATCGCGAGGTTAACAACAGTATTCGTGGTGACGTGGCATCATTAGCGTGGAATTATTGTAGCCTAATTATCCAGGCGTCACATACCCCTTTGTGGCTCTAGACTATATATACTCCTCCACCTCCTCCTAGTTAGGGTAGCATTGGTTTAGCTCATATTTTGTGTGAGAGCCTTGCTCATCCACTTGGTTACTTCTCCTCGGAGCTCACGACCTCTTCGGAGAAGATCCCCTAAGCGGATTCAAGACCCCTTTCTAGGGAAGACCATCAAGACCTCCGTACAGAGAAGAATGGTTCCTTTGTATACTTACCTTTGTTGATTGTGGATCATATGTTACTCTTTGTTGTCGGTGATCTAGCACTCGTGTGATTGATTACTTGTCGGTTGAGTGTTTCTCTCGTTCTCCCCGTATTTTCCCTCTAGTTCTTCTGCGTGTTCTTCGTGATTCCCCGTAGGATCCACTCCAAACATGAAAGATCGTCACCATAGGGTTCCACCCTACATCATCTTGGTATCATGAGCCACGTTGATCACGTTTTTGGAGCCCCTACCCCGTGTTTTCTAGCTTGATTTTGTTGTTTTCGTCCTAAATCCGAAAATCCCCACCAAAAATAGCCCCAAATTTTTTGTGATTTGTTGGTTTGATGATGTTTTGTTGATTTTGATCCGTGGATTTGCTTGGTTTCAAGTGGATCTAGCTTTTCCCCAAGTTTCCCCACTTCCCATCCACGAAATCTCTCCAATTTTGCCCTCGAAATCATAAATTTCCTCCCCAAAATCGCCACCCCATTTCAATCTGCGTCGTATCCCGACACGAGCGGTACTACCGCCCATCCGAGCGGTACTACCGCTAAGTACCTCAAGCGGTACTACCGCCCGTCTGAGCGGTACTACCGCCCGTGCCAGTTTCATCCACATCATCCACTATAACACCTCCGCTTTCCGCTACCACCATTGTTGCTTTTGGTCTTTGAGAATTTGAGTTGTGGTTCCCGTGTCCTATTGTGTTTCGGCTATATATGTACGGTTCAACGTCAACATCACCACCGCTCATCTTCACCAAGGACTCATCATCTCCAAGGATGGTAACCTCGATGACATCTTGGTCATCTCTCGCAATTGCATTGATAACCATCATAGCCAATCTTTTGCATTGCTTACCCATCGAGACTAGCCATTGAGTATTGCCGGCAACGTGACTTGTGCACATTAGTGATCATACTCCATAGCATACATACCATACCAAAGTGGTGCATATCTTGGCATCAACTTGTGTGTCACAAAGTTGTCATCGCATACACAATTGCTATCTTGGTTCGTGAAGTTCTGCATGAGAAAAGAGCTCAAAAGTGAAAGAGCCACCCAAGCTTTTAAGCAAACAAGAAACATAAGCAAAGAGCTTATAAGCAAGAACCATAGCATCATACTACATTAAGATTGTCACATAAGATCATCTTGGATCATAGCACCGAAATACCATACATATAGCATACTTGGGATAGAGATCGTTGCATTTTTACCTAGTAGGTTGTGCACAAGCTACGTATCCGCCTATTGTGCAATCGTGCTAGAGTCTCTCTAGTATTGTGCAACAAGAGCATTTTAGTGGATTCCACATTTTGGCTCACTTTTGGTTTGCACAATCCCACTTATCTATTTGCGTGTGTGTTTCCATGTGCCACTACTTGCTTGGTCTACTTGTTACATTTGCGAATTTGCGAATCTTTTTCAACATCTTCGAGTCAAACTAACGATTGCAATCAATTTTGCGCCACCATCCTAACCAAGCTCCACCATAAGCTTTTACTTGTGTAGGTGTGAGAACCGACAAGAATTGGTACCAAAAGTGCTATTTCATTGTCCGCATTTGAGTGAACTTGATTCATCTTCAACTTCGGTCAAGGTACATTTGGTGCATGTTCTTTTCCATCTACCACTTACATTTTGCTTGGAATGATGGATAGGCCAAGTTCTTCTACCAATCCACCCCTCATCGAGAATGGCGACGACATGTCATCATTCGTCACAAAGAGCCACCTCTTTGGTGCTCAAAGGGCTTTACACCAAGAACAACAAGCAATGAGTGACTGCATCGACAACCTCGCCACCGACTTGCGACTCTCCAAGCAACGTACAAGAGACTACTTCGACAACAAGTTTGACGCTCACAAGCAAGAGAATGATGCAAGAATGGACGAGATTCGCGCCTTGATGAGGAACCGGCATCCTTCCACTTCTTCATCCTCAAGACGGAGCCGCTTGAGTCGACACTCCGACGACACCTTCTCCGACTCAAGTACATCGTCATCGAACACTCTTCGACGAGCCGCGCGTCAAGATCGCCATGCAGCTCACAATTCACTACATGACAAGCATTCACAAGAGCAAGTCGGCGAGCATCCACCTCATCCTCCACCACACCAAGTTGCTTTTGCACAAGCTCAAGAACGACAATGTCTACATCGCCAAGAGGAAGAACGAGCGCGTCTACACCAAGAGGAACAAGACGCCGAGGCTCAACGTCTTCAACAACAACAACGAGAAGCACAAACTCTTGAGGCGCAACGTGCCCTTCAAGAATCAAGTCGAGCCATCGCCAACCGCAATCGCGAGCGGCGCAATCAAGAAGAAGCTCTTCGAGAAGAAATCCAAGAGACAAACTACCAATCGCGTGTGCAACGTCAAGCTCCACAAGCTCCTCCACAAGCTCGTCAAGCTCCACCTCAACCTCAAGTTCAACAAGAGAAAGGTGATCATGGACTTCCTCCACGCCAAGAGCAACATGAGGATGATTACCCTCCATGTCAAGGGCGTCATCATCACCATCGCCAACAACACAATGAAGAGCAATGCTATGGCAAGCTCAAGTTCACAATGCCCAAGTTCAATGGAAGCAATGATCCGGAAGAGTACCTCTCATGGGCTTTGAAGGTCGACAAGATCTTTCGTTTGCACAACTATGAGGAAGAAAAGAAGATCGCTATGGCATCACTCGAGTTCCAAGACTATGTGCTCATATGGTGGGAACAAATCCTTGAGCGCCGACAAGCAAGAGGTGAACCTCCAATCACCACTTGGGCTCAAATGAAGGATGTCATGCGAGCACGTTTTGTGCCAACCTACTACAACCGCGATCTCTTCAAGAAACTCGAACTCCTCAAGCAAGGAACAAAGAGTGTTGAAGAATACTACAAGGAAATGGAGATAGCCATGATTCGAGCCAATGTGAAGGAAGATGATGAGCAAACAATGGCACGTTTCTTGAATGGACTCAATCATCCCATCAAGAAGATTGCCGACTTCCAACCTTACTCCAACCTCATTGAGCTCGTACATCAAGCTACCAAGGCCGAATGTCAAGTGCAAGATGACTTCAAGTACGCCAAGTACTCATCCAAGACCTATGGTTTACCCAACAACCAAGCTTCAACGACTCCTCCAACATCTACATCAACCAATCCTTCTCCAAGCAACAATGACAAGTCAAGTTACAAGAAAACTTCGGCAAGTTCAAGTCGTCTTCCTCCTACTACAAGAAACTTCAAGCCGCGTGCTTCATCATCTACTCCGACCGATGAGACCATCAAAACAAGCTCCTTCAAGTGTTTCACTTGCGGCGGCCGAGGCCACAAGTCCTATCAATGCATGAACAAGCGCACCATGATCCTCAACGACGATGGTACATACGACTCCATGAGTGAAGAGGAGATGGAAGCTCTTGAGAAAGTGGCCATGCACCGGCGCGTGAATGAGGCTAAATATGATCAAGTCTTTTGTGATGAGGATTTGAGTCCCGCTCTCGTTATCTCCAAAGTCTTGACACTTCAACATCAACAAGAAGAAGACCAACGATGCCACATCTTCCACACTAAGGCCGGCATCAATGGAAGGTCCATCAAGGTCATCATCTATGGAGGTAGTTGCCACAACTTGGCAAGTGAAGAACTATGCTCCAAGCTTCAATTGGTCAAGAGGAAGCACCCGCACCCCTACAAGGTTCAATGGCTAAGTGACTCAGGCACTATACGAGTTGAGCATACGGTCCAAGTCTCCTTCAAAATTGGTGCATACGAGGACACTTTGGAGTGTGATGTGGTCCCAATGACCGTTTCCCACCTCCTTCTTGGGCGACCATGGCAATTCGATCGTGGTGTCATCCACAATGGGCACACCAATCACTATAGCTTCAAGATGAAAGGGAAGGAGTATGTGCTACGACCTATGTCTCCAAGTCAAGTGATAGCCAACAAGCAAGCCACCCATCATGGAGAGAAGAGTGAGAAAGTGACCCACCCAAAAGTGAGTGAGAGCCACAAGCCAAACTTGAGTGCCTCTTCACCTAGATAGAAAAACCTCATCCTATTCGCCACCAAAAGTGAGATGAGAGAAGTGTGTGAGAACCCATCGAGTGTGATTGACTTTGTCCTTGTGTGCAAAGATGGAGAGCCAACAACTAACACTTCTCACGAGCTACCTTTAGTGTTTCAATCTCTTTTGCAGGAATTCCAAGATGTTTTCCTTGATGAGCTACCTCCGGGTCTACCTCCTCTTCGAGGCATTGAGCATCGAATCGACCTCATCCCCGGAGCGCCTCCCCCAAACAAAGCTCCATACCGAGTCAATCCCGAAGAAACCAAGGAGATTCAACGGCAAGTACAATAACTCATCGACAACGGTCATGTACGTGAAAGCCTAAGCCCTTGTGCCATTCCCGTTATACGTGTGCCTAAACCCGATGGAAGTTTCCGCTTGTGTTCCGATTGTAGACCTATAAATGCTATTACCGTTCGCTATAGGCATTCCATTCCTCGCTTAGATGATATGCTTGATGAACTTAGTGGAGCCAACTTTTTCTCAAAAATTTATCTTAAAAGTGGCTATTATCAAATACGCATTCAAGAGGGTGATGAATGGAAAACTGCTTTCAAAACCAAATTTGGCTTGTATGAGTGGTTAGTTATGCCTATGGGTTTATCGGAAGCTCCCGGTACTTTCGTGCGTCTTATGCATCATGTGCTTTGTCCTTATATTGGAGTCTTTGTAGTGGTTTACTTCGATGATATTCTTGTGTTTAGCAAAACCATGAAAGAGCATATTAATCATGTTAAATCCGTTTTGCAAACCCTTCGCAAGGAACGCCTTTATGCAAACTTGAAAAAATGCACGTTTGGTGTTGACAAAGTGGTTTTCTTGGGTTTTTTTGTCTCTTCCAAGGGTGTCCATGTTGATGAATCCAAGATTAAGGCAATTAAAACTTGGACCCAACCCACCAATTTGCAACAAGTGCGTAGTTTTCTTGGTCTTGCAGGATTTTATCGCCGCTTTGTGAAAAACTTTAGCACAATTGCCGCTCCTTTGCATGCCTTGAGTAAGAAGCACGCTCCTTTTGTTTGAGGATCTTTGCAATCCACCGCTTTTGATGAGCTCAAGTCTTTGCTTACTCATGCTCCGATTCTTGCTTTGCCCAACTTTGAGAAAACTTTTGAGGTTCATTGTGATGCTAGTGGTACCGGAATTGGCGGAGTTTTGATGCAAGAAAAACAAGCCATTGCTTATTTTAGTGAAAAACTCTCCGGTGCTCAACTTAACTATCCCATCTATGACAAAGAATTGTATGCTTTAGTGCGTGTGCTACATGTTTGGGAACATTACCTTAGACCTCATGAGTTTGTCATACATACCGACCATGAAACGCTTAAGTACTTAAAAGGTCAAACTAAATTGAACAAGCGTCATGCCAAATGGAGTGAATTTATTGAATCTTTCCCATATGTGATCAAGTACATTAAGGGTAAAGAAAATGTAGTTGCGGATGCACTTTCACGCATATGCACGCTTGTCACTAAACTTGATTTGAATGTTATTGGTTTTGAGCATATAGAAGACTTGTATGAGCATGATCCTTCTTTTGCTACTCCTTATGCTAAGTGTTTGACACACACGTCTTGGGAACGATACTACATAAAGGATGATTATCTTATGAGAGCTAACAAACTTTGCATTCCCGAGTCTTCTCTTCGTTTGCTCCTTTTGCAAGAGGCTCATGGAGGCGGACTCATGGGACACTTTGGACGCGACAAGACATTCGCCACGCTCTCCAAGAACTACTTTTGGCCCAAGATGTTCCGCGACGTCTCACGCTTCACCAACCGTTGCTCTACATGTCGCAAAACTAAGTCTAAAGCTCAATCCCATGGTC
The DNA here is from genome assembly GCF_002162155.2 of Triticum dicoccoides. Classification (NCBI taxonomy): domain Eukaryota; kingdom Viridiplantae; phylum Streptophyta; class Magnoliopsida; order Poales; family Poaceae; genus Triticum; species Triticum dicoccoides. The sequence goes on along the minus strand of NC_041383.1, from coordinate 423,774,834 downwards.
TTTACATGCCTCTTCCTATTCCTTATCAACCTTGGGAAGACATTAGCATGGATTTTATACTTGGTTTGCCTAGAACTCAAAATGGAAAGGATTCTGTGTTTGTTGTTGTGGATAGATTTTCTAAGATGGCACATTTCATTCCTTGCAACAAGATAGACGATGCGTCACACGTTGCAAATCTCTTTTGTAGGGAAATCTTGCGTCTCCATGGAGTACCAAAGACAATCGTCTCCGACCGCGACGTCAAGTTCTTGAGTTACTTTTGGAAGACCCTATGCGCCAAGCTCCGAATCAAGCTCTTGTTCTCATCCGCATACCATCCCCAAACCGACGGCCAAACGGAGGTGACGAACCGGACTCTCTCCACTCTCCTTCGCGTGTTGATCAAGAAAAACATCAAGGAGTGGGAGGCATGTCTACCCATCACCGAGTACACCTACAACCGTTCAAGACATTCGACGGCTGGCAAGTCCCCCTTCGAGATCGTCTACGGCTTCAACCCGTTGTCCCCATTGGACATTCTACCTCTTCCTCTACAAGAGCGAACCAACTTCGACGCAAGTGCTCGTGCAAGCTACATCAAGAAGATGAATGAAGATACAAGGCACACCATCGAGCGCCAAGTACAACGACTAGCGACCAAGCTCAATGTCAACAAGCAACCCATGGTCTTCAACATTGGTGATCTAGTGTGGCTACACCTTCGCAAGGACTGCTTCCCCAATGAACGCAAGTCCAAGCTTCTCCCTCGAGCAGATGGACCTTTCAAGGTGCTAGCACGCTACAACAACAACGCCTACAAGATTGACCTACCACGAGGCAAGTACAATGTGAGCGACATCTTCAACGTCAAGGACCTCGCGCCATACCATGGAGATGAGGCTTTTGATCCGAGGTCGGATCTCTCCCAAGGGGGGGAGATGATGCGGAGCATCCCTCCATCATCCCCATGGACACTACTTCGACCACACAAGCTCCAAGAGGACCCATGACAAGAGCTCAAGCACGTGCCATCCAATCCAAGGTTAACTCTCTCCTTGTTGAACTTCCCTTTGACCCATTTGAGACATGGCTACTACCTCAAACGGAGACCCTTTGCGTGCTCAGGTACCATGTAAGCAACCAAGGAGAAGGAGTGGTGCAAGATGGACATCAAGATCAAGGAGGCATTCTGCCCAGCCTGGAAGGACCGGTACAAACACCCAACAACCGCCCAGGCGGAACAACCGGCCGACTACCACCCAACAACCGGCCACCATCAAGCGGTGCAAGGCCGGTACAGCACCGGATGTACCGGTAAATCCCAAAAGACCAGTACTACCGGCCCAACGACCGATACAACCGCTGAGGCCCCCGACGCCCATCTGCAGAAGCCAACACCTGATCCCAGCGGTAGTACCGCCTTCCTCGTCCGGTACTTCCGCCCTCCATGAGTCGCCAGCGGTACAACTGCCCCCTCGACCGGTACAACTGGCCTGTCTGCGCATAGTGTAACGGGCCGAGCCCATGTACTCCTTCGCCCTCACTTACCCCTTCGTGGCTCTAGACCATATATACTCCTCCACCTCCTCCTAGTTAGGGTAGCATTGGTTTAGCTCATATTTTGTGTGAGAGCCTTGCTCATCCACTTGGTTACTTCTCCTCGGAGCTCACGACCTCTTCGGAGAAGATCCCCCAAGAGGATTCAAGACCCCTTTCTAGGGAAGACCATCAAGACCTCCGTACGGAGAAGAACGGTTCCTTTGTATCCTTAACTTTGTTGATTGTGGATCATATGTTACTCTTTGTTGTCGGTGATCTAGCACTCGTGTGATTGATTACTTGTCGGTTGAGTGTTTCTCTCGTTCTCCCCGTGTTTTCCCTCTAGTTCTTCCGTGTGTTCTTCGTGATTCCCCGTAGGATCCACTCCAAACGTGAAAGATCGTCACCATAGGGTTACGCCCTACATCACTTCATATCTCTCAACTCGGGTATTTGCTTGAAATATTAACTTCAACTCCTGGAACATCTCATATGGTCCATGACGTTCAAAACGTCTTTGAAGTCCTGATTCTAAGTCGTTAAGCATGGTGCACTAAACTATCAAGTGGTCATCATATTGAGCTAACCAAACATTCATAACCTCTGCATCTGCTCCTGCAATAGATCTGTCACCTAGCGGTGCATCAAGGACATAATTATTCTGTGCAGCAATGAGGACAAAACCTCAAATCACGAACCTTAGTCCGCATCTTTGCTACTAACATCATTCAACTTATTTTTCTCTAGGAACACATATAAAAAACATAGGGAAACACCAACGCGAGCTATTGATCTACAACTTTATTTGCAAAATACTATCATGACTAAGTTCATGATAAATTAAAGTTCAATTAATCATATTACTTAAGAACTCCCACTTAGATAGACATCCCTCTAATCATCTAAGTGATCACGTGATCCAAATCAACTAAACCATGCCCGATCATCACGTGAGATGGAGTAGTTTTCAATGGTGAACATCACTATGTTGATCATATCTACTATATGATTCACGCTCGACCTTTCGGTCTCAGTGTTCCGAGGCCATATGTGCATATGCTAGCCTCGTCAAGTTTAACCCGAGTATTCTGCGTGTGCAAAACTGGCCTGCACCCGTTGTAGATGGACGTAGAGCTTATCACACCCAATCATCACGTGGTGTCTCGGCACGACGAACTTTGGCAATGGCGCATACTCAGGGAGAACACTTCTATCTTGAAATTTAGTGAGAGATCATCTTATAATGCTACCGTCAATCAAAGCAAAATAAGATGCATAAAGGATAAACATCACATGCAATCAATATAAGTGATATGATATGGCCATCATCATCTTGTGCTTGTGATCTCCATCTCCGAAGCACCATCATGATCACCATCGTCACCGGCGCGACACCTTGATCTCCATCGTAGCATCATTGTCGTCTCGCCAACTATTGCTTCTACGACTATCGCTACCGCTTAGTGATAAAGTAAAGCAATTACAGGGCGATTGCATTGCATACAATAAAGCGACAACCATATGGCTCCTGCTAGTTGCCGATAACTCTGTTACAAAACATGATCATCTCATACAATAAAATTTAGCATCATGTCTTGACCATATTACATCACAACATGCCCTGCAAAAACAAGTTAGACGTCCTCTACTTTGTTGTTGTTGCAAGTTTTACGTGGCTACTACGGGTTGAGAAAGAACCGACCGTTCTTACCTACGCATCAAAACCACAATGATAGTTCGTCAAGTTAGTGTTGTTTTAACCTTCTCAAGGACCAGGCATAGCCACACTCGGTTCAACTAAAGTTGGAGAAACTGACACCCGCCAGCCACCTATGTGCAAAGCACGTCGGTAGAACTAGTCTTGCGTAAGCGTACATGTAATGTCGGTCCGGGCCGCTTCATCCAACAATACCGCCGAACCAAAGTATGACATGTTGGTAAGCAGTATGACTTGTATCGCCCACAACCCACTTGTGTTCTACTCGTGCATATAACATCTACGCATAAAACAAGGCTCGAATGCCACTGTTGGGAAACGTAGTAATTTCAAAAAAAATCCTACACACACGCAAGATCATGGTGATGCATAGCAACAAGAGGGGAGAGTGTTGTCCACATACCCTCGTAGACCGAAAGCGGAACTATTAGCACAATGCGGTTGATTTAGTCGTATGTCTTCACGATACCACCGGTCCAAGTACCGAACGTACGACACCTCCGAGTTCAGCACACACGTTCAGCTCAATGGCGTACCACGAACTCCGGTCCAGCAGAGCTTTGCGGGAGAGTTCCGTCAGCACGACAGCATGATGACGGTGTTGATGATGCTACCAACGCAGGGCTTCGCCTAAGCACCGCTATGATATTACCGAGGTGGAATATGGTGGAGGGGGGCATCGCACACGGCTGGGAGAGATCAACAGATCAATTTGTGTGTCTAGAGGTGCCCCCTGCCCTCGTATATAAAGGAGTAGAGGAGGGGGGAGGGTCGGCCCTCCTATGGCGTGCCCTGGAGGAGTCCTACTCCCACCAGGAGTAGGATCCCCCCCCCTTCCAAGTAGTAGGAGTAGGAGTCAAGGAAAGGGAAAAGAGAACAGAAGGAAGGAGGGGGCGCAGCCCCTCCCCCTAGTCCAATTCGAACTAGGCCTTGGGGGGCGTGCAGCCTCCCCTCTCTCTTTCCCTAAAGCCCAATAAGGCCCATATACTCCCCGGCGAATTCCCGTAACTCTCCGGTACTCCAAAAAATACCCGAATCACTCGGAACCTTTCCGATGTCCGAATATACTCGTCCAATATATCGATCTTTACGTCTCGGCCATTTAGAGACTCCTCGTCATGTCCCCGATCTCATCTGGGACTCCGAACTACCTTCGGTACATCAAAACACATAACTCATAACATAAATCGTCACTGAACGTTAAGCGTGCAGACCCTACGAGTTCGAGAACTATGTAGACATGACGGAGACACGTCTCCGGTCAATAACCAATAGCGTAACCTGGATGCTCATATTCGCTCCCACATATTCTACGAAGATCTTTATCGGTCAAACCGCATAACAACATACGTTGTTCCCTTTGTCATCGGTATGTTACTTGCCCGAGATTCGATCGTCGGTATGTCAATACCTAGTTCAATCTCGTTACCGGCAAGTCTCTTTACTCGTTATGTAATGCGTCATCCCGCAAATAACTCATTAGTCACATTGCTTGCAAGGCTTATAGTGATGTGCATTACTGAGAGGGCCCAGAGATACCTCTCCGACAATCGGAGTGACAAATCCTAATCTTGAAATACGCCAACTCAACAAGTACCTTCGGAGACACCTGTAGAGCACCTTTATAATCACCCAGTTATGTTGTGACGTTTGGTAGCACACAAAGTGTTCCTCTGGTGAATGGGAGTTGCATAATCTCATAGTCATAGGAACATGTATAAGTCATGAAGAAAACAATAGCAACATACTAAACGATCAAGTGCTAAGCTAACAGAATGGGTCAAGTCAATCACATCATTCTCTAATGATGTGCATCAAATGACAACTCATGTCTATGGCTAGGAAACTTAACCATCTTTGATTCAACGAGCTAGTCAAGTAGAGGCATACTAGTGACACTTTGTTTGTCTATGTATTCACACATGTACTAAGTTTCCGGTTAATACAATTCTAGCATGAATAATAAACATTTATCATGAAATAAGGAAATAAATAATAACTTTATTATTGCCTCTAGGGCATATTTCCGTCAAAAACAGCGTCAGTCCGGGTTAGTTTCATTCAAATCATGCAAGTTAGAGTCCAAAACAAGGGCAAAAGTGTTTGGAAAAGTAGATATGTTGGAGATGTATCAACTCCCCCAAGCTTAAACCTTTGCTTCTCCTCAAGCAATTCAGTTGATAAACTGAGAGTGATAAAGAAAAACTTTTACAAACTCTGTTTGCTCTTGTTGTTGTGAATATGTAAAGCCAGCATTCAAGTTTTCAGCAAAGATTATGAACTAACCATATTCACAATAACACTTAGGTCTCATGTTTACTCATATCAATGGCATAATCAACTAGCGAGCAATAATAATAAAACTCGGGTAACAACACTTTCTCAAAACAATCATAATATGATATAACAAGATGGTATCTCGCTAGCCCTTTCTGAGACCGCAAAACATAAATGCAGAGCACCTTTAAAGATCAAGGACTGACTAAACATTGTAATTCATGGTAAAAGAGATCCAGTCAAGTCATACCCAATATAAACTAATAGTAATGCATGCAAATGACAATGTGCTCTCCAGCGGGTGCTTTTTAATAAGAGGGTGATGACTCAACATAAAAGTAAATAGATAGGCCCTTCGTAGAGGGAAGCATGGATTTGTAGAGGTGCCAGAGCTTGATTTTAAAATAGAGATGAATAACATTTTGAGCGGTATACTTTCACTGCCAACGCAGCAACTATAAGATCTCGATATCTTCCATGCTACATACATTATAGGTGGTTCCCAAATAGAGTGGTAAAGTTTATACTCCCCCACCACCAACAAGCATCAATCCATGGCTTGCTTGAAACAATGAGTGCCTCCAACTAGCAACAGCCCTGGGGGAGTTTTGTTTAATTATTTCAATTTACTTTGATCTTTTTGATCATGGGACTGGGCATCCCGGTTACCAGCCATTTTCTCGTGATGAGGAGCGGAGTCCACTCCCCTTGAGAATAACCCACCTAGCATGGAAGATACAGATACCCTAGTTGAAACATGAGCTGCCCGAGCATACAAAACAGAATTTCATTTGAAGGTTTGGAGTTTGGCACATACAAATTTACTTGGAACGGCAGGTAAATACCGCATATAGGAAGGTATGGTGGACTCATATGGGATAACTTTGGGGTTCATGGAGTTTGGATGCACAAGCAGTATTCCCACTTAGTACAGGTGAAGGCTAGAAAGAGACTGGGAAGCGACCAACTGAGAGAGCGACAACAGTCATGAACCTGCATTAAAATTAATCAACACTGAGTGCAAGCATGAGTAGGATATAATCCACCATGAACATAAATATCGTGAAGGCTATGTTGATTTGTTTTCAACTACATGCGTGAACATGTGCCAAGTCAAGTCACTCGAATCATTCAAAGGAGGATACCATCCTATCATACCACATCACAACCATTTTAATAGCATGTTGGCACGCAAGGTAAACCATTATAAGCTCCTAGCTAATTAAGCATGGCATAAGCAACTATAATCTCTAATTGTCATTGCAAACATGTTTATTCATAATAGGCTGAATCGGGAACGATAAACTCATCATATTTACAAAAACAAGAGAGGTCGAGTTCATACCAGCTTCTCTCATCTCGATCAGTCCATCATATATCATCATTATTGCCTTTCACTTGCACGACCGAACAGTGTGGATAATAATAATAGTGCACGTGCATTGGACTAAGCTGGAATCTGCAAGCATTCAATTCAAGGGAGAAGACAAGGTAATATGGGCTCTAAGTTAAATCAATAATCATGCATATGAGAGCCACAAACATTTTCAATATGGTCTTCTCCTCTCGGCCCCCAAAATAAAGAAAAGAAATAAAACTATTTACACGGGAAAGCTCCCAACAAGCAAAAGAAGAACGAGAAATCTTTTCGGGTTTTCTTTTAATTACTATTACAAGCATGGAAATTAAACTAACTGGTTTTTTTGGTTTTTCTTAAGGTTTATCAAACACACAAGAAGAAAACTAGAAAAAGAAATTAAACTAGCATGGATAGTACAATGAAAAAGTATGAGCACCGACAACTAGAATAAGTGTGTGAACATGAATGTAAAGTCGGTGAGAAATACGTACTCCCCCAAGCTTAGGCTTTTGGCCTAAGTTGGTCTATGCCCAAGGATCGCGGCTACTCTCCCCGGTGTACTGAGGAGTGTCATCTGGATACCACTGGCTGGCGATCTCCTCCGGATCCCACTGATAACAGGATGGATGATAAGGGTCCAGTGGAGGTTCCGGCTCAGGCTCTCGAGCGGATGTTTGGCCTCGATGCGCGTACACAGCCTTTGGCAAGACAAGGTAATGGCCTGCAGTTAAATCAAACAAAGAAGGCGCAGGCAGGGTAATAATCTCATTGTGTTTCTTATTAAATCTCAGGTTATACAGAAGCATTTTATCATCGTTGTCAACAATAAACTCATGCGCTACCATGCTCCTGTAATCTAAAAAGGTAGGGGGCATCAGTGTCTCCTCTTTCTCATAATGCCTAGTAGGTATCTCAAAATGTTTAGCAAGGCATGCAGCATAGATACCTCCAAAGATGGGGCCCTTTGTACGGTTTAGGCTTAACCGTTTAGCAATAACGGCACCCATACTAAAAGTGTTATCACCGAATAAGGCATGGAGCAGAATAATAATATCAGGAACACTGAAGTTTCCACTATTTCCATGACCAATTAAGCATCGACTAGCAAATATGGCAAAGTAGTGTAAAACAAGAAAATGTATGCTAGTGATTCTCGCATCGGAACCCTTCCTTGATTCCCCTACAGTAATAGTGTCAATAAAACCATCCACATCTTTACAATGTGGTTCATCTAAGTTGTTGTCGGCGTTCTGCGAACGGGGGTACCTAGACTTGCCTGCCTGCGGCCTGCGGCGAGGCTCAAGGAGTGGCCCAGTCCGGCCCATCTTCGTCAACACAAGCTCAAGACCCTCGCAACGGGCCAAGCCTCGCGGGGCGGACGACAGGAAGCTTCCTCAGGTGCAGCCTCATCAGGCTGGCTCGCAAGGAGGCGGAGAGATCAAGGCGGGGCACCTCACGAGGTGCCCGTGACGCAAGCCATGACGACCGAAGCCAGGCGGGCGCCGACCCGCGCAGAGTCCTTGTTTCCTCTTTGGTGCAAAGGGGGCAAGCGCAGGCAAGAGTATCAATCAAAGGCAACCATTTCGGTGCAACAAGACCAAGACCAGCAGGGCGGCAGAATGGAGGTCATCGTGGAGCCCAAGCCGGCGTCATCGTCACAGCCTTTAGCAGGCGAGGACCAACTTTAGTCAGGATAAGTGTACTAGATGTTCCCCTTCAAAATGGCCAATTGTTGGCGCCCTTCCCGCTCAATATTTGGGAAGAGGACCAGGGCCTCGCTATATAAATAGGGCCAGCCACCGTAGTATAGGGGGAACCAGAAAAAGATCCTAAACTAGAAGAGACCAGTCGAACCTTAGCCAGAACCACCAACACAAGAACTCCTCCCCTCGCGAGGCAGTTCTTCCTTTGTATTGTTCATCATCGGCCCCTGAGGCAATCCACCGCACCACAAACTAGAGTAGGGTATTACACCACCATGGTGGCCCGAACTAGTATAAACCTCATGTCCCTTGTGTTGTTCTTCGGGTAGTTTAGATCCTTTGTGAGGCGACGAGACGTGTGTTGGTAGAGCGAGTGATCTCCGCGTACACCCTAGAGTTCTAACCCTAAGGGTCTGCCGGAACCCGAAATCCGACATTTGGCGCGCCAGGTAGGGGTGCGCCGGAATCCGCCTTCCGCCGCCTTGTGTTTCGCCGTCCGTCGCATCCATGTCTGACGCTCATCGAGCCCGCGCCGAGCGCCGGGCTGCCCTCGCAGCCCATGTCGCCCAGATGGCCCCCGTTAGAGGGCCTCCCCGTCGTTCCCTGTCACCTGCTGTCCACGCCGCCACCGGCCCGGCGGGGAACGAGCAGCAGGCGTCGTCCCTGCATCCTTTAGTGGGCGAGAAGGCCGCACTGCCACCCCGTCGCTGACTCCAGCCGGTTCGTCGTCCCATGCCCGTCGCGCTCCTGCGAACACGCATGCTGTGCTGCTCTTGGCGCGAGAGCTCCTGCACTACCATCCCATCGACGACCTCTACGACCAGTGGCTCGCCCGCATCACCGAGCTCGTCAACGCCGCTGGGGGCTCCCCTGCACCATCTCTCTCGCTGCACCGCCACCCGCCATGCGCGGGTAATGCAGCTCCGGAGGCCCTCAGCTGCCTCCCCCTCAAGAAGGCGCCCTGGCCCTGAGGCGCGCGGCCCCAGGACGGGACCCGCTCCGTCCGGTGTCCGCGCAGCAAGAGAAGAGCTGCCAATAGATCCCTCCTCCTCAAGAACTGCCCGTGTGCTCCCCGCACCGGCCCGTCATGACCGCGCTCCTGCTCCAGCGCGCCAAGACCCTGCGCTGCTCCTAGAGGCAGCACGCGGAGACCTCCAAGATCAAGCTCTTCGTCACCAAAGGCCTCCTGTGGCCACTGCAGGCTGCCATGCCTTCACCGCTGAGCTGCGCAGCGTGGCCTGGTCGGGCAAGTTCAAGCCAGATCTGCCCCCGCGCTACGACGACACGACCGACCCTGTGGAGTTCCTCCAGCTCTACGAGCTGGGCATCGAAGCCGCCAACGGGGACGAGAAGGTCATGGCGAACTGGTTCCATATGGCTCTCAAGGACGGTGCCCGCACCTGGCTCCTGAACCTGGCTCCTGGCACGATTTCCTCCTGGAACAAGATGCACACCCGCTTCATCACCAACTTCCAAGGCACTCGTGACCGGCCCCCGGCGATGAGTGACCTGCACCGCATCAAGCAACAGCCAGGAGAGACCCTGCGAAAAGTGCATCCAGCGCTTCAACAACGCTCGCCTCAAGATCCCCAGGGTGACTGAGGAGGCCATCATCTCAGCCTTCTCCGACAGCGTGCATGACATCAAGATGAAAGAGGAGCTAGCAATCCATGAAGACCTGTGCACATCCCTGGAGCTGTTCAACTTGGCGACCAAGTGCGCCAGGGCTGAGGAAGGGCGCCTTTCCCTCCTCAAGCTTCCGGCCGCCGATCCAGAAGAGAAGAAGCCCAATGTCAAGGACGTGAAGCGCAATGGGGCTGCTGTGCTTGTAGCAGAGCCAAACACCAAGCGAGGCAGGGATCAGCCTGAGTCATCCAAGGGCAGCCGGTACTGCATGTACCACGACCTCCACACCCACAACACCAACGAATGCCAAGAGCTCAGGGTTGTGCGAGATGTGCGTGCCGGCCGACCCGAGCAAAACGACCAGGGCTATGGCCGAGGAGGAGGAAGAGGTGGAGGACGATGGGAAGACCATGGCCCTCACCAAGGGTGGCATGATCGACCTCGCGAGGACCGCTGGCAGGACCAGCCTCGCGAGGGAGGTTGGAGGGATCAGCCTCGTGAGGATCGCCCTCAAGGAAACGCAGGCCTCCCTCCTCTGCCACCTCAGCCGAGGAGGAATGAAGGACATCATCAGGACGAAGGGGCAGGGGGCTTCCAGGAGCCGCGCGCAATCGCTTGCATCTTGGGCGGCGCTCAGGCCCCAGCCTCTCAGCGCATCTTCAAGCAGTTCGCTCGTGAGGTGAATGCAGTCCTTCCCAAGCTTGAGGCCACGCGCCCTCTCAGGTGGTCAGCATGCGCCATCACGTTCAGCTCAGCGGATCAGCTCAAGTACGCAGCCATGGCCGGAGTCCTCCCCATGCTTTGCTCCCCAATCATCAGCAATGTGCAAGTCACTAGGACCCTCATCGATGGCGGAGCGGGACTCAACGTCCTGTCCGTCGAGGCGTTCAACAATCTCCAAGTGCCATACAATCAGCTTCAGCCAACCAAGCTTTTCTCAGGAGTCACTGATGGTTCCACTGTTCCGATAGGGAAACTCCGCCTTCCTGTCACCTTTGGGTAGCGCGACAACTACCGCACCGAGCTCATTGACTTCGATGTTGCCCACATTCGCCTGCCATACAATGCCATCCTCGGGTACCCAGCCCTGGCCAAGTTCATGGAAGTGACTCATCATGGCTACAATGTCCTCAAGATGCCAGGAAGCGGTGGAGTCATCACGGTGCCTTGTGAGGAGAGGGATGTTGTGTGTTCTCTAGAGCATGCTTTTCAGGCTGCATCAATCGAAGACTCGGACCACATGAGCGGAGGACTTCCCGAGGCAGTCCCTAAGAAGAAGAAGACATCGCCTGGTTCGAACCCTCGGGAGGCAGGCCCCTCAGGATCCGTGCCTGTTCAAGGGTCAGCGCCTCCTTCTGTTGCATAGGAAGGCGCGCCCGGCGCCCTCCTCGAGCAAGGCTCGGGGGCTTTCTCCTGGAGGGCCATCGACTTTGCCAAGATCACGAGGGAGGCGCTTGGGCACCACTTGGAGGCGTGCTTCAAAGCACGTTTCCCTCAGGAAGGAGCAAGGAAAGGAGGGCTAAACCCTTGGGAATTCATCAGAGGGATCATTCAGGAGCTGCAGGAGTCAAGAGTCATGAGTGGCAGCCGCCGCTTACCCGCCGTGGCTCCCCATCTAGGTGAGGATGGTGGGCTGCGTATCTGCATCGACGTACCAGGGCTCAACCGAGCCGCCTCTCAGGAGCGCTTCTGGCCCTCACGCATGGGATGTTGCGAAGGTCCACCACACATCTATGTTCACATGTCCTTTGGCTTGCCGAACGCGGCTGCCGCGTGCCAGCATCTCATGAGGAGCATTCTGGAGGCACAGGAGGTCAGACATTCCGCGGTCCTGGCGGAGATGGAGATGGCCCTTGAGGAGCCGCCAATGCCCCTGGAGCCTCCCGAGGCTCCTAGGACTGGGGGCTCGTGAGGATCGTTCTCCACAGCGCGATTCGTCAGCTACTTCAGCATCCCTTCATCTCCAACATCATCAGGTGACATCCTTCAAGTTTCATTTTCAGCTGGGAGCGCCCCCAGGGCTACATCATTCCCAGGCCGCGTGGGTCCGTCCCTGCGGCATGTATCCCTTTTGTTCATGTCTTTAGGTTACTTTGTTGGGGGCGCCCCTCGGGCTGCATTATCCCCAAACCACTCGGGCCTGACCCATCGGTGTTTGCCTTTTCCTGCATCTATCTAAATGGATTTGCTCCTTCATGCTTAACATGCTTGACTTAATCGCCCGCTCGATTGACACCAACTTATGGAGCTGCTCCCTAACGGCACGATGCTTGCGCACGGGTCCATCCCTGCAACGTCGACAAACCTGAGTGGCTGAGCTCTAGACGCGGCAACCCCGCAAGGCGCCACCTCACCAGGCCCTCAGTGCCCTCGTCACCCCTCCAAGAGCAACCAGTAGCTGGCTGGAAACTGTAACGGCAATGCTCGTTTTCCTTGTGATGAGCTCGCATGATATCTTTAAGGAGCAACATCGGGAGAGGCCTTCATGGCGTCTCCTTCCCTCTTGCCCGTGCGAACCGCTTGCACGTTAAAGGGGGGGCGCCTGAGCATGGCGACTCACGGGCTCTTACTAGCTCTCCAGCCCTCACCTCCTGGCCTTGTCCACGGCATCGCGACCTGGCATACCAGCAACAGGTGAGCTCGCTCGAGGGCCGGGACCCGAGGACGTAGAGCGCGAAGGGGAGTAAGGGAAAGGGGGAAGAGGCTCGCAAGGACCCTGTCCGGTAACTCCTCAGCTGCCGACGCGCGGACCTGGCGCCACGCCAAGGAGAGGCTTCAGACTCTCGAGATAAGTCATCCTCCGGAGCTACTAACTATCGCAACACCGACCTTGCACCTAATGCAGCTCCGTGTTGGCAATGTTGCGCTCCTTTATCACCGAACGATGGCTGCTTAAGCGCTAAAGGGGACCTCCTGAGCATCGCGACTCAGGGGCTCTTACTAGACCTCGGCCAGCTCACCTCCTGGCCTTGACCACGGCATCGCGACCTAGCATACCAGCAACGGCTGAAGCTTGCCTTGGGACTGGGACCTATCGGCACAGAGCATCGAGTCCTCGCGAGGTTCGAAAGGAGGAACTGAGCTAAGACGGGACGAGCATCTCACATTGCTTCACGATAAGGATCATATTAACAAAAGGAACTACAGGCACCTTACAAGCCCCCATGGGGTGTGTTCTTGGCTCCTCACAGGGACAAAAGACGTGAATCCTAAGGAGTCCTAACTACAGGGACCATGACGGCAGACGCCATCATCAACAGTGGGCCGTGCAAGGCCAGCGCCAACCTCATCCAGATCAGCCACGTCGACCACCGGGCGCGCCGGCCCTGCTTGGAGGCTCGTAGCTGTCGTCGCTCGTCGCCGGGGTCAGGAAGAGTCCGGAAGAGTCGATGGAACCTCCGGTACGCCCGCTGCCATCAGAGGAGCTGCTGGAAGGGCGGGCGACATGCCTGGTCCTCGCCGCTCCAGAGCTTCGGCCGCTGCCTCTGGGGCAGCACTCCAGCCCGCGTCCATCTTCGTCGAAGACCTTGAAGAGCATCAGGGAGGCGCCATCGCAATCCAGGTGGATCACGAGGGCCCCCTCCGATCGGCAGACTCGGGAGATCTCGCCCCAGCCCCGGGTCATGAAGACCTTGCCTCCGCTTCGGCCGCAGGGGTACTGCAGTCGATGTGCTGCAGCCAGAGCTCAAGAGGCCCCCTTGGCGGGATCTCAAAGGAAAAGGAGGGAGGAAGGTGAATCCAAGATCGAGGAGGCATGGCGGCGTGAAGCACAAGCTCGCGAGAGGAGCCCTCGGCGTGAGCTCCAAGAGGAACGACACGCACCGCCGTAATCCGCCGGCGACGACGGTGCCTCTAGCGATGTCGCTCGACGCCCGCGTCTTCATGGCCCTCGATCCAGGCGTACAAGGGTAATGGGAATCCAGGCGGCGGCCACTCGAACCATGGCCTCGACACCTCCTGCCAAGCACCCCCTTCTCCGCGGCAGGGGACGGGCCGTTTCTTCGGCGGAAGCGGAACAGGACCCTCTCGGGGGGCCTTCCCCTTCTCTTCTGCAGAAAACCGGCGGATTGGTGCCATTGGCGTAAGGTGGAGCAAGGGCGAGGAGGAAGAAGAAGGAGAGTAGCAGGAAAGGATGGACTGGAAGGGCTCGCGCCGTTCCGTACATATAGCCAGAGGAGGCCAACCGTCGGCCTCCATGATCGCAGGTAATCATGACCCGTTTTGCATGCAGGGACTTGTCAAGTTGTGCAGTTGTCGAGGCGTCATGGGGAAGCGGGGACACCACGTCCAATCAACCGCCATGCGGCGCCCAAGGCCGCAGGCTGTTGGGTCCTGCAGCGCTTCGCACTTGCCCCTTCGCTTCTCTGCTAAGCCAAGTCCGGGCACGCCTTGGGCCCGGGGGCTACTGTCGGCGTTCTGGGAACGGGGGTACCCAGACTTGCCTGCCTGCGGAATACGGCCTGGCTCAAGGAGTGGCCCAGTCCGGCCCATCTTTGTCAACACAAGATCAAGACCCTCGCGAGGGGCCAAGCCTCGCGAGGGGGACGACAGGAAGCTTCCTCAGGTGTAGCCTCGTCAGCCTGGCTCACGAGGAGGTGGAGAGATCAAGGCGGGGCACCTCACAAGGTGCCCGTGACACAAGCCATGACGACAGAAGCCAGGCGGGCGCCAGCCCGCGCAGAGTCCTTGTTTCCTCTTTGGTGCAAAGGGGGCAAGCGCGGGCAAGGGTATCAAGCAAAGGCAACCATTTCGGTGCAACAAGACCAAGACCAGCAGAGCGGCAAAATGGAGGTCATCGTGGAGCCCAATTCGGGGTCATCATCAGAGCCTTTGGCAGGCGAGGACCAACTTTAGTCAGGATAAGTGTACTAGATGTTCCCCTTCAAAATGGCCAATTGCTGGCGCCCTTCCCGCTCAATATTTGGGAAGAGGACCAGGGCCTCGCTATATATATAGGGCTAGCCACCATAGTATAGGGGGAACCAGAAAAAGATCCTAACCTAGAAGAGACCAGTCGAACCTTAGCCAGAACCCCCAACACAAGAACTCCTCCCCTCGCGAGGCAGTTCTTCCTTTGTATTGTTCATCATCAGCCCCTGAGGCAATCCACCGCACCACAAACTAGAGTAGGGTATTACACCACCATGGTGGCCCAAACTAGTATAAACCTCGTGTCCCCTGTGTTGTTCTTCGGGTAGTTTAGATCCTTTGCGAGGCGACGAGACGTGAGTTGGTAGAGGGAGTGATCTCCGCGCGCACCCCAGAATTCGAACCCTAATGGTCTGCTGGAACCTGAAATCCTAGACACCGAGTTCAGATGTCATAGCCACTGCCACAAACCCTAGACAAATTGGTCTCACCGATAGGGATCTCGGTCTCACCGAGATGGGATTGTAATCTCTCTGTGTATGTCCATTACCAAAATCGGTTTCACCGAGTTCGTGTAATCGGTACTACCGAGATTACAATGCAAACTCTCTGGTTAACCTATTACCAAAATTGGTCCCACCGAGTTTGAGTAATCGGTCCCACCGAGTTTGCCTGACCAACTCTCTGGTTAGCTAATTACCAAAATCGGTCTCATCGAGTTTGTGTAATCGGCATCAACAAGATTACGTTATGCCCTAACCCTAATCATATCGGTCCTACCGAGTTGCATTTCGGTCCCACCGAAAATCCTAACGGTCACTAGGTTTACTAAATCGGTCTGACCGAGTTTGTCGATTCGGTCCAACCAAGATTGGTAAATTGTGTGTAATGGTTAGATTTTGTGTGGAGGCTATATATACCCCTCCACCTTCTCTTCATTCGTGGAGAGAGCCATCAGAACAAACCTACACTTCCAACTTACTAGTTCTGAGAGAGAACCACCTACTCATGTGTTGAGACCAAGATATTCCATTCCTACCATATGAATCTTGATCTCTAGCCTTCCCAAGTTGCTTTCCACTCAAATCTTCTTTCCACCAGATCCAAATCCTATGAGAGAGAGTTGAGTGTTGGGGAGACTATCATTTGAAGCACAAGAGCAAGGAGTTCATCATCAACGCACCATTTGTTACTTCTTGGAGAGTGGTGTCTCCTAGATTGGCTAGGTGTCACTTGGGAGCCTCCGACAAGATTGTGGAGTTGAACCAAGGAGTTTGTAAGGGCAAGGAGATCGCCTACTTCGTGAAGATCTACCGCTAGTGAGGCAAGTCCTTCGTGGGTGACGACCATGGTTGGATAGACAAGGTTGCTTCTTCGTGGATCCTTCGTGGGTGGAGCCCTCCGTGGACTCGTGCAACCGTTACCCTTCGTGGGTTGAAGTCTCCATCAACGTGGATGTACGATAGCACCACCTATCGGAACCATGCCAAAAACATCCGTGTCTCCAATTGCGTTTGAATCCTCCAAAACCCTTCCCTTTACATTCTTGCAAGTTGCATGCTTTACTTTCCGCACAAACTCATTCCGAATAAAATGGAACCGGATAAATTTTGAATAACACTAGGTTACCACAACGGGGATATGAACATCCCCTATAATAAGAATATCATATTTTTTTTCTTGACAGTAGGAAGAGGAAATTCAAAACCTCCAATAATAATAGTTGGAACTTTTCCAATAGAATTGATGCTGTGAACTTGAGGTTGTTTCCTCGGAAAGTGTACCGTATGCTCATTACCATTAACATGAAAAGTGACATTGCCTTTCTTGCAATCAATAACAGCCCCTACAGTATTCAAAAAGGGTCTACCAAGGATAATTGACATACTATCATCCTCGGGAATATCAAGAAACAAAGTCTGTTAAGATAGTGACATTTGCAACCACAACAGGCACATCCTCACAAATACCAACAGGTATAGCAGTTGATTTATCGACCATTTGCAAAGATATTTCAGTAGGTGCCAACTTATTCAATTCAAGTCTACGACATAAAGAGAGAGGCATAACACTAACACCGGATCCAAGATCACATAAAGCAGTTTTAACATAGTTTCTTTTAATGGAGCATCGTATAGTTGGTACTCCTGGATCTCCAAGTTTCTTAGGCATTCCACCCTTAAAAGTGTAATTAGCAAGCATGGTGGAAATTTCAGCTTCCGGTATCTTTCTTTTATTTGTAATGATATCCTTCATGTATTTAGCATAAGGGTTTACTTTAAGCATATCAATTAAGCGCATACGTAAGAAGATTGGTCTAATCATTTCAGCAAAGCGCTCAAAATCCTCATCATCCTTTGTCTTGGATGGTTTAGGAGGAAAAGGCAGGGGTTTCTGAACCCATGGTTCTCTTTGTTTACCGTGCTTACTAGCAACAAAATCTCTTTTATCATAACGTTGATTCTTTGATTGTGGGTTATCAAAATCAACATGAGGTTCAATCTCTACATCATTATTATTGCTAGGTTGAGCATCAACATGAACATTATCATTAACATTATCACTAGGTTCATGTTCATCACCTGATTGTGTTTTAGCATCAGAAATAGAAATATCATTGGGATTCTCAGGTGTGTCTACAACAGGTTGAAATCACAAGTGCACCCAAGGTGGTTTTGGTAATTAATGCCAACATATCTTTTGTTGGACTAACACTTTTACCTAGTACATTTCAGACAAGTTCAACTATGGAGTGGCATGGACTAAAAGATGTGGGAACTCCTTCAAGATACTAAGGACAAAGGATTGGCTCAAGCTTCAAGCTCAAGACTCTTCATTTTATATTTTAGTGATACAAGATCACATTGAGTCTATAGGAAAAGCCAATACTATCAAGAAGGGATGAGGTGTTGCTTAATGAGTTTCTTGCTCCACAGTGCTTAGTGATATGCTCCAAAACCCTTAACTACTTTCCCACTTCCACACATATGACCTAAACCTAGAGTCAAACTCGGCCATACCGATTCTTTCTATCCGGCGCCACCGAGTTCAGATGTCATAGCCACTGCCACAAACCCTAGACAAATCGGTCTCACCGATAGGGATCTCGGTCTCACCGAGATGGGATTGTAATCTCTCTGTGTATGTCCATTACCAAAATCGGTCTCACCGAGATTGTGTAATCGGTACTACCGAGATTACAATGCAAACTCTCTGGTTAACCTATTACCAAAATCGGTCCCACCGAGTTTGAGTAATCGGTCCCACCGAGTTTGCCTGACCAACTCTCTGGTTAGCTAATTACCAAAATCGGTCTCACCGAGTTTGTGTAATCGGTCTCACCGAGATTACGTTATGCCCAAACCCTAATCATATTGGTCCTACCGAGTTGCATTTCGGTCCCACCGAAAATCCTAACGGTCACTAGGTTTACTAAATCGGTCTGACCGAGTTTGTTGATTCGGTCCCACCGATTGGTAAATTGTGTGTAACGGTTAGATTTTGTGTGGAGGCTATATATACCCCTCCACCTTCTCTTCATTCGTGGAGAGAGCCATCAGAACAAACCTACACTTCCAACTTACCAGTTCTGAGAGAGAACCACCTACTCATGTGTTGAGACCAAGATATTCGATTCCTACCATATGAATCTTGATCTCTAGCCTTCCCAAGTTGCTTTCCACTCAAATCTTCTTTCCACCAGATCCAAATCCTATGAGAGAGAGTTGAGTGTTGGGGAGACTATCATTTGAAGCACAAGAGCAAGGAGTTCATCATCAACGCACCATTTGTCACTTCTTGGAGAGTGGTGTCTCCTAGATTGGCTAGGTGTCACTTGGGAGCCTCCGACAAGATTGTGGAGTTGAACCAAGGAGTTTGTAAGGGCAACGAGATCGCCTACTTCGTGAAGATCTACCGCTAGTGAGGCAAGTCCTTCGTGGGCGATGGCCATGGTGGGATAGACAAGGTTGCTTCTTCGTGGACCCTTCGTGGGTGGAGCCCTCCATGGACTCGCGCAACCGTTACCCTTCGTGGGTTGAAGTCTCCATCAACGTGGATGTACGATAGCACCACCTATCGGAACCACGCCAAAAACATCCGTGTCTCCAATTGCGTTTGAATCCTCCAAAACCCTTCCCTTTACATTCTTGCAAGTTGCATGCTTTACTTTCCGCTGCTCATATACTCTTTGCATGCTTGCTTGCTATATGTTGTGAATGTTAAACTTGTGCCTAAACTCCACTTAAACTTAAAGAAGTTAAAAACTACAACTTTGGTACTTAGTGTCTAATCCCCCCTCTAGACACCTCTTCTGAAGGTCCTACAAGTGGTATCAGAGCATTGGTTTCCATTTCCTTGGTTTAATCACTATTGGAGGAAGATGGATGAGTCTACTTTGGGGAGTCTTAGACATAGAGTGCCTATTCTTGATGGAGAGTATTTTCATGAGTGGAAAAATGAGATGCTTGTAATTTTCAATCAATATCATTTGGACAAGTACATTGCTAGTCCTTGTGCACCATATGTTGATCCTATGCATCCCACCCTTGATGAGTCGATTGACATGATTAGGAATGTTAGAACTGTTAATCTTATCACTAGAGGCTTGCCTAGAAACTTGATTGAAAAATTGCCTACTCTTGAGTGTGCCTACACTATATGGAAATTTCTTGAGGAACGATTTCCTGATTATTCTCTGAAAAATCTTGATGAAATTCTTCATAAGTCTATTGCTTTGAGTAAGATGAATTCCAATGATCCTATGTTTGGTGATTGTCTATTTGAACTTACAAATCTTATGCGTGCCAAAGGAAATGTTGGAATTATTAGCGATATCATTTCCGAAGCTACTAGAATTCATAGAGGAGATTATTGTCAAACTCATACTAATGAATCACTCTCACTAGGAATTGATCCACCACATGACGATGTTGAACATGGATACTATGATGAGAATGATGATGATGACTTTGATATTGATGATGCAATGAGACATTTTGGTCTTATGGCAAACCTTCGGGGATATATGGCAGGAGGAAAGGAATGGGTTCTTGACAGTGGATGTACCGATCACATGACCGGAGATAAAGACATGTTTCGTGAGCTTGCTGAAAATGATAGTCCTCGAAAGTATGTCACTTTCGGTGATAACTCAAAGGGTAAGGTGGTTGGCCTCGGTAAGGAGGTCATATCACATGATAGCTCCATACAAAATGTCATGCTCGTCGAATCTCTTGGCTACAACTTACTTTCAGTATCTAGACTTGCTGATTTCGGTTTCAATGTCCTATTTACTGAAGTAGATTGCCAAGTGTTTCGTCGAGACAATCATAAAATGGTCTTTACCGGTGTGCGTAGCGGTGATCTATACATTGTTGATTTCACTAAAAAGGCTCAACCTAAAACTTGCTTCATTGCTAAATCCTCAAAAGGTTGGTTATGGCATAGACGACTAGGTCACGTTGGCATGAGAAACCTTGACAAGCTTATTAAAGGGAATCATATCCTTGGTGTTAACGATGTCATATTTGATAAGGATAGACTTTGCAGTGCTTGTCAAGCAGGTAAACAGGTTGGAGGAAGGCATCCCGTGAAGAACATTATGACCACAAGGAGGCCACTCGAGCTACTTCACATGGATCTCTTTGGTCCCAACTCTTACAAGAGTCTCGGTGGAAATTCTTTTGGTCTTGTTATAGTTGATGATTTTTCAAGATCTACGTGGGTGTTCTTTCTCGATGATAAATCGCAGGTCCAAAAGATCTTCAAAAACTTCGCTAGGAAGGCCCAAAATCAGTTTGAAGTGAAGATCAAGAAGGTTCGCAGCGATAACGGAACGGAGTTCAAGAACGCAAATATGGACACCTTTCTTGATGAAGAAGGGATTTCACACGAGTTCTCGGCTACGTAGACACCTCAACAAAATGGAGTTGTTGAGAGGAAGAACCATACGCTCATCGAAATGGCGAGAGCGATGCTTGATGAGTACAAGACGCCGAAGCACTTTTGGGCAGAAGCGGTTGAGATAGCTTGTCATGCAACAAATCGCTTGTATCTTCACAAGCTACTCGGCAAGACGGCATACGAGCTCCTCACCGGTAACAAACCCCAAGTTGGATACTTTCGAGTATTCGGCTCAAAGTGCTACATTCTTGATAAGCATCGTCGTTCTAAATTTGCTCCTAAATCTCATGAAGGTTTCCTACTAGGTTATGGCTCAAACTCTCACACTTATCGTGTCTACAACAATTTCACCCGAAAGGTTGAAGAGACGGTAGATGTGAAGTTTGATGAATCTAACGGCTCGCAAGTAGAGCAATTGCCAATTGATGTAGGAGACAAAGATCCTTCGGAAGCAATCCAAGACTTGTCTATTGGCAAGGTCCGTCCGACGGAGGTGAAGGAGAGTACCTCGTCCGTTCAAGTGGAAGCTTCTACTTCACAACAAGGTGAACCAAGAGTTGATACGGAAGCATCCACAAGTGGGACACACCAAGATGAAGAAAACGAGGAAGTGCATCAAGATGAACGTCAACGACCTCCTTCTCCACCACGACAAGAGAACGACAACGCCAACAATGAAGAAGGCCAAGAAGAAGAACAGGATGAATAAGAAGTTCAACCAAGAACCAAGCAAAAGCTTTCACGAGTTCGAGCAGGAATTGCTAAAGACCATCTCGTCGAGCAAATCTACAATGATATTCAAACTGGGAGAATCACTCTCTCTAAAACTCGTTTAGCTAACTTTTGTGAAAACTATTCTTTCATCTCTAGCATTGAACCTATGAAGGTCGAAGAAGCATTGGAAGATCCGGATTGGATAAATGCTATGCATGAAGAGCTACACAACTTTGAGAGGAACCAAGTTTGGACATTGGTTGAGAAGCCCGACAACAACCACAACATTATCGGTACCAAATGGGTGTTTCGCAACAAGCAAGATGAAGATGGACAAGTAGTTTTCAACAAAGCACGTCTCGTCACCCAAGGCTACACACAAGTCGAAGGTATGGACTATGGTGAGACTTATGCTCCCATTGCTAGACTTGAGTCTATTCACATCTTACTTGCCTATGCTAATCATCATGATATCACCTTGTACCAAATGGACATTAAAAGTGCTTTTTCTAAATGGTGAAATAGAGGAGGAAGTTTATGTTAAACAACCTCCCGGCTTTGTCAATCCTAAGAAACCAAATCATGTTTACAAACTTCACAAAGCCCTTTATGGTCTTAAACAAGCTCCTAGAGCTTGGTATAAATGCTTGACCAAGTTTCTTCTTAAAAAGGGATTTGAAATTGGGAAAATTGATTCCACACTTTTTACTAAAAGGGTTAATGGAGAATTATTTGTATGCCAAATTTATGTTGATGACATCATATTTGGATCAACTAACCCTCATTTTAGTGAAAAGTTTGGGAAGCTAATGTCGGAGAAGTTTGAGATGTCAATGATGAGTGAACTCAAATTCTTTCTTGGGTTGCAAATCAAGCAAACTAAGGAAGGTACTTTTGTTTCTCAAACAAAGTACACTAAGGATTTATTCAAGAAGTTCAATATGCAAGAGTGCAAAGGTATGTCTACACCCATGCCTACTAGTGGACATCTTGACTTGACCAAAGATGGTGAACCGGTTGATCAAAAGGTTTATCGCTCTATGATTGGTTCATTGTTATATCTATGTGCTTCACGTCCTGATATCATGCTAAGTGTGTGCATGTGTGCACGATATCAAGATGCTCCTAAAGAATGTCATCTTAAGGTCGTGAAAAGGATAGTGAGATACTTAATCCATACACCAAATTTTGGCATTTGGTATCCTAAGAGGGCCTCTTTCGATCTTGTTGGCTATTCCGACTCGGGCTATACCGGAGACAAGGTTGATAGAAAGTCCACTTAGGGTACTTGTCAATTTCTTGGTAGATCTCTTGTGTCTTGGTCCTCCAAGAAACAAAACTCGGTATCCTTATCTACCGCTGAAGTGGAGTACATTGCCGCTGGTTCATGTTGTGCTCAATTACTTTGGATGACCCAAACTCTTAAAGATTATGGAATATATGTGAAACATGTTCCATCGCTTTGTGACAATGAAAGTGCTATCAAAATTGGTCATAATCCCGTGCAACATTCTCGAACTAAGCATATTGAATTTCGTCATCATTTCATTCGAGATCATGTTGCTAAGGGTGACATTGATCTTAAGCATGTTCACACCGAAAAGCAATTAGCGGATATATTTACTAAACCTCTTGATGAGAAAGTGTTTTGCAGGTTGAGAGGAGAATTGAACATCATAGATGCTTCAAAATTGGAGTAGAAACTCCATTGGATACATGCAAGACCTGAGCTTATGACTAATCCTTGATATTTCTCTTATGATGAAAATCTTATATCTTGGATATATTTTCATCTTGCATGTTATCTAACCCTTGTAGGTACTTGGTTGAATCAAATTCCATGAGATTGGAACCTACTCATATCTTGAGCAATCTCTACATCACCAAGTTTCTGCACTATGGTCGTTGAAGACAAGGAAGCACGGAACCATTCAAACATATCCTTTGACAAATTATATGTTGAGCTTCATGATTGTCATTTTTGGATACACAAGTGCTCTTCCTTGCAAGAACTAACCCATGTAGGTAGATGGACTCAAATTCCAAGTGGTGCACCCAACTCTTGATGAGCTACATCAACCTTGAGCAACCCACACAAGTTCAACTACATGTTCTACACCACCAACCAAGGTATGTTATTCCATCTTAAAGAAGCTTTACTCCGAGTCATGAGCTAAAGCAACTTGACAAGATATGAATACATCAAGATGCTTAAACGAAAAAATGGTAATCCCATTTTGAGCTAAACGATGAGTATAACCTATGATCAAGTGATCTCACTTGACTCCTAAGTCAATATACTCTAACATAGGTGACTTTGTCGCCGACCATCTCTAGATGAAGTTCTCTCGTGTTCTTTACTGTGTTTTTGCATTTGTCTCATGCATATTTGTTTCCCCTTTCAAAAAATACTTCATCTAGATTACTTTCTTTTCTTTTTCTGTTGCTCTGCATTTTCTGCATCCAATTCATTGCATATCATTCAGTTAATTACTTGCAAATCTTTGTGAGATCCTTCTAGTCTAGTGAGCTGAGGTGACAAGTGTTTTCTCTGTGATGAACTCGGTTTCACCGATTTGTTGTTTTCGGTCCAACCGAATCCTTTCGGTACAACCAAAGCATACCACTCGGTGCCACCGATTTCACAACAGGAAAAACAGTTTGCCACTTATTCTGTGTTTCTTCTGATCCAACTCCACTCAATGAATCTTGTCCTCTACAAGCATCACATTTTTATAAATGCTTTGTGATGTGACTCAAGGATCAAACCCTTCTTGGAAATTGATGTCAAAGGGGGGTGAGGGAGTCCCGGACTAGGGGGTGTCCGGATAGCCGAACTATCATCATCGGCCGGACTCCAAGACTACGAAGATACAAGATTGAAGACTTCGTCCCGTGTCCGGATGGGACTTTCCTTGGCGTGGAAGGCAAGCTTGGTGATACGGATATGTAGATCTCCTACCTTTGTAACCGACTCTGTGTAACCCTAGCCCTCTCCGGTGTCTATATAAACCAGATGGCCTTAGTCCATAGGACGAACAACAATCATACCATAAGCTAGCTTCTAGGGTTTAGCCTCCTTGATCTCGTGGTAGATCTACTCTTGTAACCCACATCATCAATATTAATCAAGCAGGACGTAGGGTTTTACCTCCATCAAGAGGGCCCGAACCTGGGTAAAAACATCGTGTCCCTCGTCTCCTGTTACCATCCGCCTAGACGCACAGTTCGGGACCCCCTACCCGAGATCCGCCGGTTTTGACACCGACATTGGTGCTTTCATTGAGAGTTCCTTTGTGTCATCACCAATAGGCTCGATGGCTTCTTCGATCATCAACGACGATGCAGTCCAGGGTGAGACCTTTCTCCCCGGACAGATCTTCGTATTCGGCGGCTTCGCACTGCAGGCCAATTCGCTTGGCCAGCTGGAGCAGATCGAAGGCTACGCCCCTAGCCGTCAGGTCAGATTTGGAAGTTTGAACTTCACGGCTGACATCCGCGGGGACTTGATCCTCGACGGATTCGAGCCACAGCCGAGCGTGCCGTACTGTCACGATGGGCATGATTTAGCTCTGCAGCCGGACAGTACCCTGGAGGCCGCACTCGAACCCGCTCCGATCTTCGACTCGGAGCCGGCTGCGCAGACCAAGGATGGATGGCTAGACACCACCTCGGGGGCTGCAACCTCTACGGCGATAGAGCCGAACACCGATCTTGTCCCCCATGAAGCTCGTGACTCCGAGGTGCCGGACTCCTTGCCGGACTCTGGACCTCCCGCGCCCCCTCCAGTCGAATCCGATTGGGCGCCGATCATGGAGTTCACCGCGGCGGACATCTTTCAACACTCACCTTTTGGCGACATCTTGAGTTCGCTAAAGTACCTCTCGTTATCAGGAGAGGCCTGGCCGGACTGCGGCCAGGACGGTTGGGATGCGGACGACGAAGAAATTCAGAGCCCACCCACCACCCACTTGGTAGCCATTGTCGACGACCTAACCGACATGCTAGATTACGGCTCTGAGGACATCGACGGTATGGACGACGATGCCGGAGACGACCAAGAACCAGCGCCCACCGGGCACTGGAAAGCCACCTCTTCATACGACATATACATGGTGGATATCCCAAAGGATGGGAACAGCGAACGAATAGCGGAGGATGACCCCTCCAAGAAACAGCCCAAGCGCCGGCGTCAACGGCGCCGCTCTAAATCCCGCCATAGCAAGAATGAGGATTCCGGCACCGGAGACAATAATACACCGGATAGCGCCGAAGACAACCCACTCTAGCAAGATCCAGCACAGGAGGAGGGGGACGCCAGCCCTCATGAGAGAGCGGCCGAAGAAGAGGTAGAGGACTATATGCCTCCCTCCGGAGACGAGGCAAGCCTCGACGACGACGAATTCATCGTGCCTGAGGATCCCGTCGAACAGGAGCGTTTCAAACGCAGGCTTATGGCCACGGCAAATAGCCTCAAGAAAAAGCAGCAACAGCTTAGAGCTGATCAAGATCTCCTAGCCGACAGATGGACCGAAGTCCTCGCGGCCGAAGAGCATGAACTCGAACGCCCCTCCAAAAGCTACCCCAAACGTAAGCTGCTCCCCCGATTAGAGGTGGAGGCATATGATCCCGCTTCACCAGGAGACAATACGGCTGATCGACCACCCCGTGGTCACGACAGAGAGGCCCCAAGGGCCCTCACTAGACCCGTACCCCGGCATCGCTCGAAAAGCACAAGGCCACAGGGGAACACTCCGGACCTGAGAGACATATTGGAGGATAAGGCAAGACAATCAAGATCGATCTATGGATCACGTGGGCGCCCCACGATACATGACGATCAACGTCACCCCGGACACAGTAAGTCTGGCCGGGCCGAACACAACAGACAAAGCTCTTTTGAGCTCTGTCGCGATATCGCCCAGTACAGAGGCGCCGCACACCCACTGTGCTTCACAGATGAGGTAATGGATCATCAAATCCCAGAAGGGTTTAAACCCGTCAATGTTGAATCTTACGATGGCACAACAGACCCCGCGGTCTGGATCGAGGACTATCTCCTCCACATCCACATGGCCCGCGGAGACGATCTCCACGCCATCAAATATCTCCCGCTCAAACTTAAAGGACCAGCCCGGCACTGGATTAACAGCTTGCCAGCAGAGTCAATCAGGAGTTGGGAGGACCTGGAAGCCGCATTCCTCGATAACTTCCAAGGCACGTACGTGCGACCACCAGATGCAAATGACCTAAGCCACATAATTCAGCAGCCAGACGAATCGGCCAGACAATTCTGGACATGGTTCTTAACCAAGAAAAACCAAATCGTCGACTGTCCGGATGCCGAGGCCCTCGCGGCCTTCAAGCATAACATCCGCGATGAGTGGCTTGCCCGGCACCTGGGACAGGAAAAGCCGAAATCCATGGCAGCCCTTACATCACTCATGACCCGCTTCTGTGCGGGTGAGGACAGCTAGCTAGCACGCAGCAACAACCTCAACAAAAATTCTGGCAGTCCGGATATCAAGGACCGTAGTGGCAGGTCGCGTCGCTACAAAAACAAACGCCACATTAACGGCGATAACAGTGAGGATACGGCAGTCAATGCCGGATTCAGAGGCTCTAAACCCGGTCAACGGAAAAAGCCATTCAAAAGAACAACTCAGGGTCCATCCAATTTGGACCGAATTCTCGACCGCTTGTGCCAGATACATGGCACCCGTGAAAAGCCAGCTAACCACACCAATAGGGACTGTTGGGTGTTCAAGAAGGCAGGCAAGTTAATTGCCGAAAACAGCGACAAGGGGCTACATAGCGACGACGAGGAAGAGACCCGACCGCCGAGCAATAGAGGACAGAAGGGTTTCCCCCCAGAGGTGCGGACGGTGAACATGATATATGCCACGCACATACCCAAAAGGGAGCGGAAGCATGCACTCAGGGATGTATACGCGATGGAGCCAGTTGCCCTGAAGTTCAATCCATGGTCCTCTTGCCCGATCACCTTTGACCGAAGGGACCACCCCACCAGCATTCGCCATGGTGGGTTCGCTGCATTGGTTCTAGACCCAATCGTCGATGGATTTCATCTCACCAGAGTCCTGATGGACGGCGGTAGCAGCCTAAACCTGCTTTATCAGGACACGGTGCGCAAAATGGGCATAGACCCCTCAAGGATTAAACCTACCAAGACGACCTTTAAAGGTGTCATACCAGGTGTAGAAGCCAATTGTACAGGCTCAGTTACACTGGAAGTGGTCTTCGGATCCCCGGATAACTTTCAAAGCGAGGAGTTAATCTTCGACATAGTCCCGTTCCGCAGCGGCTATCATGCCTTGCTTGGACGTACCGCGTTTGCAAAGTTCAACACGGTGCCGCACTACGCATACCTCAAGCTCAAGATGCCAGGCCCTAGAGGAGTCATCTCGGTCAACGGAAACACTGAACGCTCCCTCCAAACGGAGGAACATACAGCGGCTCTCGCGGCAGAAGTACAAAGCAGCCTTTTAAGGCAATTCTCGAGTCCGGCTGCCAAGCGGCTGGACACAGCTAAGCGTGCCCGGAGTAACCTACAACACGACCACCTGGCACGTTCCGAGCACGCGTAGCAGTGCGGCCCCAACCCCAGCCCCTGTAAAACATTAAGACAGACCCTTCGCGTACTCCATTACGCCCTAAAGATACCATGGGCATGGGGCAAGGGGCTCGACCACGATAAGCCCAGACTATGGCTCAACCGCACGAGGGGCTCTTAAGTGCGTCGTTTCCTTTTCTTTTCCTTTTATTTTTTACCTACAGGACTCCGTTCGTCAGAGGCCCTGTCCGGCAGCAGACATGCCGAACCCATGATGCAACAGCCAGGGAAGGAGAAAGGCTACAACGAAAATCCAAGTGGTCTCCATCTTGAGCATTAAATCTGTTTTATGCATTATTCCGTAGCCTACCCCTGGAGGGGGACATGTTAAACAGTCCCATCCCTTGCTTACCGCACCACTTGTATCGTCCTGCACTTACAGCAGTTTTTATTGAATAAAGCAATGCGGCACATTTTTGCTTCTCATTGCATTTCTTTCTTACACATATGTTCATCTATGACATGTTGCATCCCTACGTTTTGGTACGGCTCAATACACCAGGGGCTTATGTTTCCTGCGTTATGGTGTGATAAGTCCGAACACTTTCACAAGTGCGGCACCCCGAACTTATAGCATTATATGCATCGGCTCCGAATCATGTTCTTGGGTCAATAGTTGGGTTTGCCCGGCTCCCATGTTTTGGTACCTTACGTTCTGTTTTATCGGCTAAGGTAGCACTGGGAGAACCGCTGCGATTGCGCCCCAGTTGAGCTGGGTTAACGCCTCAGTGGAGAAAGCTAAAACTGACCGTCATGATGAGGCGAGAGCTGGTCGCTGTTCGAGAGGTTCTTTGCGAGTCCCTAAAGACTTATGCCACTTCGAGCGAGGAGTCAGATTCTGTCCGGCCAAGGCATGGATAGCGCCCCAAATTCGGCCTTCCGAAAACTAGGGGCTTCGCCGAAATTTAAAATTATAGAATTCTATGGCTAAGTGAGAGTGTTCAAGCATTATAAGTCCGGTTGCCTTGTTCGTTGTGTTGAGCGCCTCCCTAGATGGACCCAAAAATGGGAGCAAGAGCGCTAGTGTTTATCCCGAACACCCCAGCACTCGTGGCATGGGGGCTGAAGCCGACGACTTGCCATCTCTCAGATTTGATAAACAGCCGCACAGAAGGTAATATTTTAAATTAACAAGCGTTGCTTAGCGCATATGAACCAAGTTTTCAGCGCACAGGATAACAAAATGCGAGTCTACGCAAATATTACATCTTTGGAGCACTCACCCGCAATAGTGCGGGCGCCCTTCAGCACACTCCTATAATACATCTCGGGCGTGCGATGCTCCTTGCCCTCTGGTGGGGGGTCCGTCACAAGCTTCTGGGCATCCATCTTGCCCCAGTGCACCTTTGCGCGGGCAAGGGCCCGACGCGCACCTTCAATACAGGCGGAGTGCTTGATGACTTCAACCCATGGGCACGCATCCACCAGCCGCCGCACCAGGCCGAAGTAGCTCCCAGGCATGGCCTCCTTAGGCCACAGCCGAACTATGAGGCCCTTCATGGCCTGTTCGGCCGCCTTGTGGAGCTCGACCAGCTACTTCAGCTGGTCGCTAAGGGGCACCGGATGTTCGGCCTCAGCATACTGAGACCAGAAGACCTTCTCCGTCGAGCTCCCCTCCTCGGCCCGGTAGAATGCGACAGCATCGGACACACTGCGAGGAAGATCTGCGAACGCTCCTGGAGAGCTCCGAATTCGGGTAAGCGACAGGTAATTAACACTCACATGCTTACTTTGCATGAAAAATGCCTTACCCGCTGCTATTTTCTTTACCGCCTCGATCTCCTGGAGGGCCTTGTAGGCTTCGGCCTTAGTGGCTTTGGCACTCTCAAGAGCCGTTGCAAGCTCAGACTCTCGAGTCTTCGAGCCACGCTCCAGGCTCTCATGTTTCCTCACGAGATCCTAGAGCTCTTGTTGTACCTCTGCCACCCGCACCTCCTGTTTCTCTCGCTCGGTGCGCTCCGCAGCCGCATTGCGTTCGGCCGCGGCCACCGCCTCCTTCAGGGTCGCCACCTCGTTAGTGGCCCCTGCAATACCCCAGTTATCCTTGTCATTTTTCTTGCAACCAAATCCTTTTCTGTAAGGTACAATTTTCATAAGGTATTACTCACCTTCTTTTTCCTCGAGCTGCCTCTTGGCATGGCCGAGCTCGTTCTCGGACCGCTCGAGGTTTTCCTTCAAAGTATTGACCTCCGCAGTCAGTGCGGTAGAGGTCAGCAGCACAGCCTGCAATCCCATATTGACATATTTTCATGACTCCTGCGTTTATCTTTCTAAAGATCCTCAGTCCGGCTTTTCTTTCCGAACACCGAACCGAGCATCAGGGGCTACTGTCTATGCGGTACCATTTTACATATATTGAAATTCTTACCTCAAAGCCTGTTAGAAGGCTGCTGCAGGCTTCGGTCAGCCCGCTCTTGGTGAGCTGAACCTTCTAAATCACCGCACTCATAACAGTGCAGTGTTCCTCTTCGATGGAGGCGCCATTGAGCGCCTCCAGCAAATTATCCGGCACCTCCGGTTGGACGGAGGCAGCCGGCGTCGCGGTCTTGCCCTTCTTACGAAGGGGTCGCCCGCCGGACTCCGGAGCCACTATGGGTTCCGGGGCTGAGTCCGGTGCAAAGTCCGGGAGGTTGTCCTGCGACACCTCCGGGGCCCCCGCCTCCTGGTGGGTCCCTTCCTGGGATCCCACCACGGCATCGTCCGCATCACGGGGGGTGGAGGCAGTCGGAAGAGAATCCATATCCGACGCCCCTAAGGACCCGCTCGACGAAGTGGGGAGATCATCCTTAGGCGGACTGCAGGGTTGTATGCGGCAATAGAAAGACATAATGTGGCGGAAAACGAAAACCTTGAAGTTATTCGGGAGTCCGGATACTTACGATCTCGCCAGAGGCTTGGCCCTTGGAGGCCAGTCCTTGTCGTCGTCACTGGCGTTGGCGGAACAGTCCGGGGGAAGAGTTTTTCCCCTCTTGGACCCTTCGGCCTCCCTTGTTGGGGAGGCCTTCCTTTTCTTCCCTCCCCCCGCTGGGGGAGAGGCTTTCTTCTTCTCCTCCTCGCCTTGGTGGGAGGAGTCGGCCTCGGATTCATCGTCCGATAGCACCTGAAAACGGGAACTCTTCCGAGTCCCCGTGGCCTTCTTCTTGGCCTTCTTCTCTGGCACCACGTGGGGTGCCGGAGCCAGCAGCCCCGTTAGGCGGGCGTCAGCTGGGTCCTCTGGCAATGGGGCCGGACAGATAGCCTGTGCGGCCTTCTTCAGCCAGTCCTGTCAATGGAAAGGGAGTTTAAATCCCGCATAGAGTCAAACTATGAATAACAAGCGTCCCGTAAAGGACAATATCACATACCTCATCAGCTGAACGCTGCGAGCTGAATCCACGATCTTCGGTAGCGGATGCGGGAGCCTCGGCGCCCTTGAACAGCACCTTCCAGACCTCTTCGTACGTAGTGTCGAAGAGCCCATTCAAAGTCTGGTGCTGCGCCGGATCGAACTCCCACATGTTGAAGCCCTGTCGTTGGCACGGGAGAATCCGGCGGATGAGCATGACCTGGACTACGTTGACAAGCTTGAGCTTCTTGTCCACCAGCTTCTGGATAAAGGCTTGGAGTCTGGTCAGCTCCTCTGAATCCCCCCAAATCCGGCCACTCTCTTTCCAGGAGGTGAGCCGTGTAGGGATACCGGATCTGAATTCGGGGGCCGCTGCCCAATCAGGGTCACGCGGCTCGGTGATGTAGAACCACCCCGATTGCCACCCCTTAATGGTTTCCATAAAAGTACCCTCTAGCCACGTAACGTGGGACATCCTGCCCACCATGGCGCCTCCGCATTCCGCTTGGCTGCCCTTCACAACCTTCGGCTTGACACTGAAGGTCTTGAGCCACAAGCCGAAGTGGGGCTGCATGCAGAGGAAGGCCTCGCACACGATGATAAACGCCGAGATGTTGAGGATAAAATTCGGGGCCAGATCATGGAAATCTAGGCCGTATTAGAACATGAGCCCCCGGACAAAGGGATGAAGTGGGAAGCCCAGTCCGCGGAGGAAATGGGGAAGGAGTACTACCCTCTCATGGGGCCTAGGGGTGGGGATGAGCTCTCCCTCGTCGGGGAGCCAATGCGGGATGTCACTAGACAAGTATCCGGCGCTGCACAGCTTCTGGATATGCCCCTCCGTGACGGAGGAGGCCACCCACTTGCCTCCCGCTCCGGACATATTTGGAGAAGGTTGAGGTGAGATGTGCAGGCTTGGGCGCTAGAGCTCGAGTTCGCAGAGATGGATAAGCCAAGGAGGAAGAAGGCACAGGTAAAAAGGTTGGATCTTTATCCCCTTATATGGGAGGACGGAAACATGCGTCCCCACCAGCCTGATAAAACTCGCTTATCTCCCAAGCGCCGCAATCAATGGCGCGGTTGGGTTACCCATGTCCGTATTGATGGGAATCCCGGAATAAGGGGAACACGATCTCTGCTTCAACAAGACGTGCCAAGGAAACCGCCTCGCTAAACGTGCTGAGATGGAACAATAAAAACAATTTGAAGGCTTGGTAGTGGTGTGACGTTACGCCACAAAATACGTCAGCAGATTGAACTTGTGTAATATTATTCTCTCTACGGTTGTATGTGAAATTTATTTTGCAGAGCCGAACACTATCCCGGTGTTCACAATCTTCTATAAATTCTTTGGAGGAGGAACCCGCCTTGCAATGCCGAAGACAACATGCGCGCCGGACTCGTCGTCATTGAAGCCTGGTTCAGGGGCTACTGAGGGAGTCCCGGACTAGGGGGTGTCCGGATAGCCGAACTATCATCATCGGCCGGACTCCAAGACTATGAAGATACAAGATTGAAGACTTCGTCCCGTGTCCGGATGGGACTTTCCTTGGCGTGGAAGGCGAGCTTGGCGATACGGATACGTAGATCTCCTACCTTTGTAACCGACTCTGTGTAACCCTAGCCCTCTCCGGTGTCTATATAAACCGGATGGCCTTAGTCCATAGGACGAACAACAATCATACCATAGGCTAGCTTCTAGGGTTTAGCCTCCTTGATCTCGTGGTTGATCTACTCTTGTAACCCACATCATCAATATTAATCAAGCAGGACATAGGGTTTTACCTCCATCAAGAGGGCCCAAACCTGGGTAAAAACATCGTGTCCCTCGTCTCCTGTTACCATCCGCCTAGACGCACAGTTCGGGACCCCCTACCCGAGATCCGCCGGTTTTGACACCGACAGGGGGATAGAGAGAGCACATCAAAGCTTATCAGTTCCAAAGGGAGAGAGAGTATCACTTCCACAGGGGGAGAGAGAGATCTCCAGGGGGAGAGAATACTCAAGTAGAAAGTGTTTCTCAAGGATCCCAGATGCTTGGTGTTCAGGAGGAGAGATGCCACATGTCTTATTGAGGGGAAAATACATGTTCATTTGTGCTTATTTGCATTAGCTTGCATTAGCTCTATTCATTTATATCTTTCAGCTCTAATTTTCTGTTCCCTATCTTCTCCCAGTATCCCATGCTAGATTCAGGGGGAGCAAGACATCTAAGGGAAAGAATCATTTAAATTCATTGCATATCTTTACTCTTGGGGACATGTCAAATCCAATGTGGTACTTAGTACTCACTCTCTACATGTCATCCCACTCTTGGTATTCTTGTGGTTTGTTCTATTTGCTTTGGCTAGTAGATGTACCTGTGTTAGCTAACCTTGTTTGTGCAGGTTCATTCCATCCTAAGCCAACTCAAGACTACAAGGTAAGTATATGCATCACACTCATGTGTATGAGGAATTCTTACTGATGTACATACTGTTTGCAAGAAGGACTCATGAGCATGAAGGTATGTTCTTTAATATTCTTTGCTCTGATGCATATGGCCAAGATACATGTAACACATTGCCTACTCTATCATGGTTATGCTCTCAAATGCTTCTATATTCTATATTCACATGATTACATACATGTAGGGGGAGCCTATGTTTGTTACATGTCTTTCCAAAGCTTTACTTGCTATTCTCTATATCTTTATCTAAAAGCTTTGATGTATGTTGTCATCAATGACCAAAAAGGGGGATATTGAAAGCACAAGTGCTTCCTAGGTGGTTTTGATAATTAATGTCAACATATCTTTTGTTGGACTAACACTTTTACCTAGTACATTTTAGACAAGTTCAACTATGAAGTGGCATGGACTAAAAGATGTGGGAACTCCTTCAAGATACTAAGGACAAAGGATTGGCTCAAGCTTAAAGCTCAAGACTCTTCATTTTATATTTTAGTGATCCAAGATCACATTGAGTCTATAGGAAAATCCAATACTATCAAGAAGGGATGAGGTGTTGCTTAATGAGTTTCTTGCTCCACAGTGCTTAGTGATATGCTCCAAAACCCTCAACTACTTTCCCACTTCCACACATATGACCTAAACATAGAGTCAAACTCAGCCATACCGATTCTTTCTATCCGGCGCCACCGAGTTCAGATGTCATAGCCACTGCCACAAACCCTAGACAAATTGGTCTCACCGATAGGGATCTCGGTCTCACCGAGATGGGATTGTAATCTCTCTGTGTATGTCCAGTACCAAAATCGGTCTCACCGAGTTCGTGTAATCGGTACTACCGAGATTACAATGCAAACACTCTGGTTAACCTATTACCAAAATCAGTCCCACCGAGTTGAGTAATCGGTCCCACCGAGTTTGCCTAACCAACTCTCTGGTTAGCTAATTACCAAAATCGGTCTCACCGAGTTTGTGTAATCGGTCTCACCGAGATTACGTTATGCCCTAACCCTAATCATATCGGTCCTACCAAGTTGCATTTCGGTCCCACCGAAAATCCTAACGGTCACTAGGTTTACTAAATCGATCTGACCGAGTTTGTTGATTCGGTCCCACCGAGATTGGTAAATTGTGTGTAACGGTTAGATTTTGTGTGGAGGCTATATATACCCCTCCACCTTCTCTTCATTCGTGGAGAGAGCCATCAGAACAAACCTACACTTCCAACTTACCAGTTCTGAGAGAGAACCACCTACTCATGTGTTGAGACCAAGATATTCCATTCCTACCATATGAATCTTGATCTCTAGCCTTCCCAAGTTGCTTTCCACTCAAATCTTCTTTCCACCAGATCCAAATCCTATGAGAGAGAGTTGAGTGTTGGGGAGACTATCATTTGAAGCACAAGAGCAAGGAGTTCATCATCAATGCACCATTTGTTACTTCTTGGAGAGTGGTGTCTCCTAGATTGGCTAGGTGTCACTTGGGAGCCTCCGACAAGATTGTGGAGTTGAACCAAGGAGTTTGTAAGGGCAAGGAGATCGCCTACTTCGTGAAGATCTACCGCTAGTGAGGCAAGTCCTTCATGGGCGACGACCATGGTGGGATAGAAAAGGTTGCTTCTTCGTGGACCCTTCGTGGGTGGAGCCCTCCGTGGACTCGCGCAACCGTTACCCTTCGTGGGTTGAAGTCTCCATCAACGTGGATGTATGATAGCACCACCTATCGGAACCACGCCAAAAACATCCATGTCTCCAATTGCGTTTGAATCCTCCAAAACCCTTCCCTTTACATTCTTGCAAGTTGCATGCTTTACTTTTCGCACAAACTCATTCCGAATAACATGGAACCGGAGAAATTTTGAATAACACTAGGTTACCACAACGGGGATATGAACATCCCCTATAATAAGAATATCATATTTTTTTCTTGACAGTAGGAAGAGGAAATTCAAAAGCTCCAATAATAATAGTTGGAACTTTTCCAATAGAATTGATGCTGTGAACTTGAGGTTGTTTCCTCGGAAAGTGTACAGTATGCTCATTACCATTAACATGAAAAGTGACATTGCCTTTCTTGCAATCAATAACAGCCCCTACAGTATTCAAAAAGGGTCTACCAAGGATAATTGACATACTATCGTCCTCGGGAATATCAAGAAACAAAGTCTGTTAAGATAGTGACATTTGCAACCACAACAGGCACATCCTCACAAATACCAACAGGTATAGCAGTTGATTTATCGGCCATTTGCAAAGATATTTCAGTAGGTGTCAACTTATTTAATTCAAGTCTACGACATAAAGAGAGAGGCATAACACTAACACCGGCTCCAAGATCACATAAAGCAGTTTTAACATAGTTTCTTTTAATGGAGCATCGTATAGTTGGTACTCCTGGATCTCCAAGTTTCTTAGGCATTCCACCCTTAAAAGTGTAATTAGCAAGCATGGTGGAAATTTCAGCTTCCGGTATCTTTCTTTTATTTGTAATGATATCCTTCATGTATTTAGCATAAGGGTTTACTTTAAGCATATCAGTTAAGCGCATACATAAGAAGATTGGTCTAATCATTTCGGCAAAGCGCTCAAAATCCTCATCATCCTTTGTCTTGGATGGTTTAGGAGGAAAAGGCATGGGTTTCTGAACCCATGGTTCTCTTTGTTTACCGTGCTTACTAGCAACAAAATCTTTTTTATCATAACGTTGATTCTTTGATTGTGGGTTATCAAGATCAACAGGAGGTTCAATCTCTACATCATTATTATTGCTAGGTTGAGCATCAACATGAACATTATCATTAACATTATCACTAGGTTCATGTTCATCACCTGATTGTGTTTCAGCATCAGAAATAGAAATATCATTGGGATTCTCAGGTGTGTCTACAACAGGTTGAAATCACAAGTGCTCCCAAGGTGGTTTTGGTAATTAATGTCAACATATCTTTTGTTGGACTAACACTTCTACCTAGTGCATTTCAGATAAGTTCAACTATGGAGTGGCATGGACTAAAAGATGTGGGAACTCCTTCAAGATACTAAGGACAAAGGATTGGCTCAAGCTTCAAGCTCAAGACTCTTCATTTTATATTTTAGTGATCCAAGATCACATTGAGTCTATAGGAAAAGCCAATACTATCAAGAAGGGATGAGGTGTTGCTTAATGAGTTTCTTGCTCCACAGTGCTTAGTGATATGCTCCAAAACCCTCAACTACTTTCCCACTTCCACACATATGACCTAAACCTAGAGTCAAACTCGGCCATACCGATTCTTTCTATCCAGCGCCACCGAGTTCAGATGTCATAGCCACTGCCACAAACCCTAGACAAATCGGTCTCACCGATAGGGATCTCGGTCTCACCGAGATGGGTTTGTAATCTCTCTGTGTATGTCCATTACCAAAATCGGTCTCACCGAGTTTGTGTAATCGGTACTACCGAGATTACAATGCAAACTCTCTGGTTAACCTATTACCAAAATCGGTCCCACCGAGTTTGAGTAATCGGTCCCACCGAGTTTGCCTGACCAACTCTCTAGTTAGCTAATTACCAAAATCGGTCTCACAGAGGTTGTGTAATCGGTCTCACCGAGATTACGTTATGCCCAAAACCTAATCATATTGGTCCTACCGAGTTGCATTTCGGTCCCACCGAAAATCCTAACGGTCAGTAGGTTTACTAAATCGGTCTGACCGAGTTTGTTGATTCGGTCCCACCGAGATTGGTAAATTGTGTGTAACGGTTAGATTTTGTGTGGAGGCTATATATACCCCTCCACCTTCTCTTCATTTGTGGAGAGAGCCATCAGAACAAACCTACACTTCCAACTTACCAGTTCTGAGAGAGAACCACCTACTCATGTGTTGAGACCAAGATATTCCATTCCTACCATATGAATCTTGATCTCTAGCCTTCCCAAGTTGCTTTCCACTCAAATATTCTTTCCACCAGATCCAAATCCTATGAGAGAGAGTTGAGTGTTGGGGAGACTATCATTTGAAGCACAAGAGCAAGGAGTTCATCATCAATGGACCATTTGTTACTTCTTGGAGAGTGGTGTCTCCTAGATTGTCTAGGTGTCACTTGGGAGCCTCCGACAAGATTGTGGAGTTGAACCAAG
This sequence comes from Triticum dicoccoides, assembly GCF_002162155.2. NCBI lineage: Eukaryota > Viridiplantae > Streptophyta > Magnoliopsida > Poales > Poaceae > Triticum > Triticum dicoccoides. The sequence continues at coordinate 423,736,612 of NC_041383.1, read as the reverse complement.
GAGTTTGTAAGGGCAAGGAGATCGCCTACTTCATGAAGATCTACCGCTAGTGAGGCAAGTCCTTCGTGGGCGACGGCCATGGTGGGATAGACAAGGTTGCTTCTTCGTGGACCCTTCGTGGGTGGAGCCCTCCGTGGACTCGCACAACCGTTACCCTTCGTGGATTGAAGTCTCCATCAACGTGGATGTACGATAGCACCACCTATCAGAACCACGCCAAAAACATCCGTGTCTCCAATTTCGTTTGAATCCTCCAAAACCCTTCCCTTTACATTCTTGCAAGTTGCATGCTTTACTTTCCACTGCTCATATACTCTTTGCATGCTTGCTTGCTATATGTTGTGAATGTTAAACTTGTGCCTAAACTCCACTTAAACTTAAAGAAGTTAAAAACTGCAACTTTGGTACTTAGTGTCTAATCCCCCCCCCCCTCTAGACACCTCTTCTCAAGGTCCTACATAGGTTTACTAGAAACATGCAAAGTCCTATCGTTTTTCTTTTTCTTATTTTTAGAAGGACTAGGTGCATCTACATTATTTCTCTGAGAATCTTCATCAATTCTCTTAGGGTGGCTTTCAGGATACAAAGGTTCCTGAGTCATTCTACCAGTTCTAGTAGCCACTCTAACAGCAAAGTCATGTTTATTATTTAATTCATTGAGCAAATCACTTTGAGCCTTAAGTACTTGTTCAGCTTGAGTGGTAACCATAGAAGCATATTTGCTAATGAGTTTAAGTTCACCTTTAACTCTAGCCATATAATCACTCAAGCGTCCTATCATGAAGGCATTACTCTTTGATTATCTACCAACATAAGCATTAAAACTTTCTTGCCTAGCAATAAAGTCATCAAATTCATCTAAACATTGGCTAGGAAACTTAGTAGACGGGATTTCAACTTTATCATATCTATAGAGAGAATTTACCTTTACTACCTGTGTCGGGTTATCAAGACAATGTGTTTCTTCGACAAGCGATATATTAAGACCATGTATTTCTTCAATAGGGGGTTAATTCTTAACATCTTCAGCTTTAATACCTTTTTCTTTCATTGATTTCTTGCATATCTTCGGGACTGGGAAATAGAACACCCCTCTTCTTCAGAGTTGGTTTAGGAATCGGCTCAAGAGTTGGCTCTTTGGCTCAGGAATTGGCTCCGGAACAGTCCAATTATTTTCATTAGTCAACATATTATTCAATAACACTTCAGCTTGGTCGACTGTTCTTTCCCTGAAAACACAACCAGCACAACTATCCAAGTGGTCCTTCGAAGCATCGGTTAGTCCTTTATAAAAGATATCAAGTATTTCATTTTTCTTAAGAGGATGATCAGGCAAAGCATTAAGTAATCAGAGAAGCCTCCCCCAAGCTTGTGGGATACTCTCTTCTTCGATTTGCACAAAATTATATATTTCCCGCAAGGCAGCTTGTTTCTTATGAGCAGGGAAATATTTAGCAGAGAAGTAATAAATCATATCCTGGGGACTACGCACACAACCAGGATCAAGAGAATTAAACCAAGTTTTAGCATCACCCTTTAATGAGAACGGAAATATCTTAAGGATATAATAATAGCAAGACTTCTCATCATTAGTGAATAGGGTGGCTATATCATTCAATTTAGTAAGATGTGCCACAACAGTTTCAGATTCATAGCCATAAAAAGGATCAGATTCAACCAAAGTAATTATCTCAGGATCAATAGAGAATTCATAATCCTTATAAGTAACAAATATAGGTGAAGTAGCAAAAGCAGGGTCATATTTCATTCTAGCATTCAAAAATTGCTGCTTCCATTTAGCTAATAACTTCTTAAGATCATATCTATCATTGTAAGCAAGAATAGCTCTAGCAGCTTCTTCATCCATAACATAACCCTCGGGAACAACAAGCAACTCATACTTAGGGGGAGAACCTTCATCATCACTATCATCAATAATTTCATCTTCAATAATTTCATTCTCTCTAACCCTAGCAAGTTGTTCATCAAGAAATTCACCTAATGGCAAAGTAGTATCAAGCACAGAAGTAGTTTCATCATAAGTACCATGCATAGCAGAAGTGGCATCATCAATAACATGCGACATATCAGAATTCATAGCAGTAGCAGCTTTAGGTGTCGCAAGCTTACTCAAAATAGAAGGAGAATCTAGTGTAGAGCTAGATGGGAGTTCCTTACCACCCTCGTAGTTGAGGGAAAAATCTTAGTTCTTTCGTCTTTCAAGTTCTTCATAGTGATCAAGAGATATAAATCCCAAGTGACTCAAAGAATAGAGCTATGCTCCCCGACAACGGCGCCAGAAAATAGTCTTGATAACCCACAAGTATAGGGGATCACAACAGTTTTCGAGGGTAGAGTATTCAACCCAAATTTATTGATTCGACACAAGGGGAGCCAAAGAATATTCTCAAGTATTAGCAGTTGAGTTGTGAATTCAACCACACCTGGATAACTTACTATCTGCAACAAAGTATTTAGTAGCAAAGTAGTATGATAGTAATGGTAACAGTGATAAAAGTAAAGATAGCAGTTTTGTAGTAATTGTAACAGTAGCAACGGAAAAGTAAATAAGCAAAGCACAATATGTGAAAAGCTCGTAGGCATTGGATCGGTGATGGATAATTATGTTGGATGAGATTACTCATGTAATAGTTGTAACATAGGGTGATACAGAACTAGCTCTAGTTCATCAATGTAATGTAGGCATATATTCCGAATATAGTCATACGTGCTTATGGAAAAGAACTTGCATGGCATCTTTTGTCCTACCCTCCCGTGACAGCGGGGTCCTAGTGGAAACTAAGGGATATTAAGGCCTCCTTTTAATAGAGTACCGGACAAAAGCATTAACACATAGTGAATACATGAACTCCTCAAACTACAGTCATCACCGAGAAGTATCCCGATTATTGTCACTTCGGGGTTGTCGGATCATAACACATAATAGGTGACTATAGACTTGCAAGATAGGATCAAGAACTCACATATATTCATGAAAACATAATAGGTTCAGATCTGAAATCATGGCACTCGGACCCTAGTGACAAGCATTAAGCATAGCAAAGTCATAGCAACATCAATCTCAGAACCTAGTGGATACTAGTGATCAAACCCTAACAAAACTAACTTGATTACATGGTAAATCTCATCCAACCCATCACCTCCAGCAAGCCTACGATAGAATTACTCATGCACGACGGTGAGCATCATGAAATTGGTGATGGAGGATGGTTGATGAATACGACGGCGACGAATCCCCCTCTTGGGAGCCCCGAACGGACTCTAGATCAGCCCTCCCGAGAGAGATTAGGGCTTGGTGGCGGCTCCGTATCGTAAAACGTGATGATTTTTTCTCCGTGAAACGGAATATATAGAGTTGGTGTTGAGGTCGGTGGAGCACCAGGGGGCCTACGAGATAGGGGGGCGTGCCTAGGGGGAGGGGGCGCGCCCCCCATCCTCGTGGACAGGGTGTGGGCCCCCTGGCCTTGATTCTTTCGCCAGTATTTTTTATATTTTCCAAAAGTTATCTTCGTGGATTTTCAGGTCATTCCGAGAACTTTTGTTTTCTGCACAATAAACAACACCATGGCAGTTCTGCTGAAAACAGCGTCAGTCCGGGTTAGTTTCATTCAAATCATGCAAGTTAGAGTCCAAAACAAGTGCAAAAGTGTTTGGAAAATTAGATACGTTGGAGACGTATCACATAACCCGTCGGTCAAACTACCGACGGAGGAGGATCTGGCTATTCCTGACCCGGAGGCTCAGTTGGTGGCGGTTCTTCATGCTATTCCTGATTGGACGGTGCCATACCTGGCGTATATGACCAGGGGCGAGTTACCCAAGGACAAAGTTTTGGCCAGGCAGATAATCCGGCGGTCCAAGTCCATGACTATTGTCAATGGCGAGTTACATCACTGCAGTGTCTCGGGGGCGTTTTCGCGTTGCATTTCTCCTGGAGAAGGCTGTGAGATTTTGCGTGAAGTCCACGAAGGGGATTGTGGTCATCATGCCGGTTCAAAATCCCTTGTGGATAAAGCTTTCCGACACGGTTTCTACTGGCTAATGGCTCGTGCTGATGCTGAGGATTTGTTCAGGAAGTGTGACGGTTGTCAGAAGTTTTCACGCCAAGACCATGTTCCGGCTTAGGAGTTGAGGATGATTCCAATCACTTGGCCATATGCAACTTGGGGGCTGGATATGGTTGGGCCCTTTAAGAGGTCCAAGGATAAGAAGACCCACCTTCTGGTGGCGATCGATAAGTTCACCAAGTGGGTAGAGGCGGAGCTAGTCAGCAAGTGTGATGCAGCCACGGCGGTTCAATTCATGAAGAAGGTGATTTTCCGCTTTGGTTTTCCACACAGCATCATAACAGATAATGGCATGAATCTCTCCAAGGGTGCTATGGAAGACTTTTGTCAACGTGAGCACATCTGGCTTGATGTGTCATCAGTGGCTCACCCCCAGTCTAATGGTCAAGCCGAGAGAGCTAATCAAGAAATCCTGAAAGGCACCAAGCCCCGGCTTATGGTTCCTTTGTAGAGGACGCCGGGTTGTTGGGTGGAAGAGTTACCTTTCGTATTGTGGAGCATTAATACCACCCCCAATAGATCTACGGGTTATACACCTTTCTTCATGGTTTACGAAGCAGAAGTAGTTCTTCCCAGTGACATTCGCCATGACTCGCCTCGGGTGGCAGCTTATGTTGAAGCGGACAACGAACAAGCACGCCAAGATGCATTGGACCTGTTAGATGAAAAACGGGACATAGCGGCAGCTCGTTCGGCGATTTATCAGCAAGATCTGCGGCGTTATCACATCCACCGGGTTAAAACCAGAGCTTTTCAAGAAGGCGACTTAGTGCTCCGGCTTATCCAGGATCAGACCGATGTGCACAAGTTATCCCCACCTTGGGAAGGACCCTTTGTGGTCAGCAAGAATCTGAACAATGGGTCATACTACCTTATCGATGTTCGAGAGCACAAAGACTCACGCAAATCGGAGGAGGAGACCCGTCGGCCGTGGAATATTGCTCATCTTCGGCCTTACTACACCTAAGCCATAGGCTCCTATTATGTACATATTCTTGACAAAGTATATATTATGATCAATATAATAAACCGGCATCCCTGCTAAAGTGGGCCCTCTGCCGTTCTTCCTTAAAAGTGTTTTGGTTACATGGGGGCTTCTGTTTATAAAGCAGAGTTCTGATTGTCTATTAATCCGTCTTATAAAGCCACACAAAAACTTGGGGTCTGACGACCCACAAGTATAGGGGATCTATCGTAGTCCTTTCGATAAGTAAGAGTGTCGAACCCAGCGAGGAGAAAAAGGAAATGACAAGCGGTTTCCAGTAAGGTATTCTCTGCAAGCACTGAAATTGTAGGTAACAGATAGTTTTGTGATAGGATAATTTGTAACGGGTAACAAGCAATGAAAGTAAATAACGTGCATCAAGGTGGCCCAATCCTTTTTGTAGCAAAGGACAAGCCTGGACAATGTATTATAATGAGAAAAGCGCTCCCGAGGACACATGGGAATTATCGTCAATCTAGTTTTCATCGCGCTCATATGATTCGCGTTCGGTACTTTGATAATTTGATATGTTGGTGGACCGGTGCTTGGGTACTGCCCTTTCTTGGACAAGCATCCCACTTATGATTAACCCCTATTGCAAGCATCCGCAACTACAAAAGAAGTATTAAGGTAAACCTAACCATAGCATGAAACATATGGATCCAAATCAGCCCCTTACGAAGCAACTTATAAACTAGGGTTTAAGCTTCTGTCACTCTAGCAACCCATCATCTACTTATTACTTCCCAATGACTTCCTCTAGGCCCAAATAATGGTGAAGTGTCATGTAGTCGACGTTCACATAACACCACTAGAGGAGAGACAACATACATCTCATCAAAATATCGAACGAATACCAAATTCACATGACTACTAATAGCAAGACTTCACCCATGTCCTCAGGAACAAACGTAACTACTCACAAAGCATATTCATGTTCATGATCATAGGAGTATTAATATGCATTAAGGATCTGAACATATGATCTTCCACCAAGTAAACCAATTAGCATCAACTACAAGGAGTAATCAACACTACTGGCAACCCATAGGTACCAATTTGTGGTTTTGATACAAGATTGGATACAAGAGATGAACTAGGGTTTTGAGAGGAGATGGTGATGGTGAAGATGTTGATGGAGATTGACCCCCTCCCAATGAGAGGATCATTGGTGATGACGATGGTGATGATTTCCCCCTCCCGGAGGGAAGTTTCCCCGGCAGAACAGCTCCGCCGGAGCCCTAGATTGGTTCCGCCAAGGTTCCACCTCATGGCGGCAGAGTTTCGTCCCGTAAGCTTGCTTATGATTTTTTCCAGGGTAATAGACTTCATATAGCAGAAGATGGGCACTGGTGGGCCAACAGGGAGCCCACGAGACAGGGGGGCGCGCCCAGTAGGGGGGCGCGCCCCCCACCCTCATGGCGAGGGTGTGGGCCCCCTCTGGTACTTTCTTTGCTCAATAATTCTTATTAATTCCAAAAATGACTTTCGTGGAGTTTCATGACTTTTGGAGCTGTGCAGAATAGGTTTCCAATATTTGCTCCTTTTCTAGCCAAAATCCCAGCTGTCGGCATTCTCCCTCTTCATGATAAACCTTGTAAAATAAGAGAGAATAGCCATAAGTATTGTGACATAACGTGTAATAACAGCCCATAATGCAATAAATATCAATATAAAAGCATGATGCAACATGGACGTATCAACTCCCCCAAGCTTAGACCTCGCTTATCCTGAAGCGGAAGCCGATATCGAAGAATATGTCCACATGTTTAGGGATAGAGGTGTCGATAAAAATAAAATACGGACATGAGGGCATCATGATCATTCTTATAACAGCAACATGTATAGATTTTGTCATATGATTTCTTATGCTCAGTAACAATCTATTCACAATGTCAAGTATGGTTCAGAAACTTCATTGAGAAATAACAAACGATAATCTCAATCATTGAAGCAAATGCAATTTATCATAACATCGGAAAGAGTCAAGAATAGAGCTTTTCAACAAGTCCACATACTCAACTATCATATAGTCTTCTACAATTGCTAACACTCACGCAATACTTATGGTTATGGAGTTTTAATCGGACACTGAGAAAGATAGGGGCTTATAATTTCACCTCCCAACGTATTCACCTTTGGGTGATGTCAACAATAATAGTTCATGCTAACTTACATCCAATTGG
>NC_041383.1:423680969-423728834 GCF_002162155.2 Triticum dicoccoides | reverse complement strand
CAACACTAGGTGCTTGCCAAAGGATAAAATGAAAAAGGGAAAGGTGAAGATCACCTTGACTCTTTCATAAAGTAAAGACATAAAGTAAAGATAGGCCCTTCGCTGAGGGAATCAGAGGTTGTCATGAGCTTTTAGGGTTGGATGCACAAAATCTTAATGCAAAATAATGCCACTTTATATTGCCACTTGTGATATGAACCTTTATTATGCAGTCCGTCGCTTCTATTACTTCCATATCACACAATCGTATAAAGGTTATTTTCTCCGCACTAATAAGTCATACATATTTAGAGAGCAATTTTTATTGCTTGCAACATGACAACTTACTTGAAGGATCTTACTCAATCCATAGGTAGGTATGGTGGACTCTCATGGCAAAACTGGGTTTAAGGATATTTGGAAGCACAAGTAGTATCTCTACTTGGTGCAAGGAATTTGGCTAGCATGAGGGGGAAAGGCAAGATCAACATGTTTGAATGATCCATGACAATATACTTTAACTGAGATGTGAGAAAACATAAACCATTACGTTGTCTTCCTTGTCCAACATCAACTCGTTAGCATGTCATACTTAATGAGTGCTCACAATTATAAAAGATGTCCAAGATAGTATATTTATATGTGAGAACCTCTCTTTCTTTATTACTTCCTATTAATTGCAACAATGACCAAAACTATGTTTGTTAACTCTCAACAACTTTTAAGCCTCATACTCTTTATATATGAAGTCATTACTATCCATAAGATCAATATGAACTCTTTTATTCTTTTTATTCTTTCTACTTTCTCAAGATCATAGCAAGATAGCAAAGCCCTTGACTCAACACTAATCTTTATTATATAGCTCACGGACTCGATTACATAGAGGGATCACAAAGCAAAACTCAAAACTAATTCATACCAAAGCTTTATTCTACTAGATCAAGATATTACTAAAAGGATCGAACTAAGAAAAATGGTAAAGATAGGAGTGTGATGGTGATACGATACCGGGGCACCTCCCCCAAGCTTGGCAGTTGCCAAGGGGAATGTCCATACCCATGTGATTATGTCCTCGGAGGTGATGATGATGGAGTTGTTGATGATGTGGGCTTCTTCCTTAATTTACGCTTGAGGATGGAATTTTGCTCCCTTAGATCAACGATCTCCCTCTCAAGGCTTAATATCCTTTTGCATAGTCCCTGTTTGTTTTCCTGCAAGAGACGGAAAGGGATAAACTAGATCTTTGGTTTCTTTGCTCTGTCAGGAAGGCTTGACTTTTTAAACTCCACATGCATGTCCCTAGGTTGAGGCAACGGGATTCATCTTCGTCTGAGCTCGTCTCCTCCTTTTCCTTAGGCTCGTAGTCTTCTTCTTCCACACTGGTCCAGCCACAATGATCCCAGTCCCCATAGACCTTAGGATCTGCAAGGTAATGAGCCACATAGCTTTCTCCTTCCGAATCCTGGGATGACATATTGCTCTAATTTGCGGCAGAAACAACTCGAAACAAAGTCAGAAGATTTTTGCATGATACGGTGGTCAAAACCTTCGGGAGATTATATAATGAATTTTTACCGACCAAAAGAAGTAACGTGTAAGAAAACGGAGTCCGGGAGGCACACGAGGTGCCCACGAGACACGGGGGTGCGCCCATTAAGGGTGGCCGCGCCCTCCACCCTCGTGGAGGCCTCGTGTCCTTCCCGGATTACTTCTTTCTTTCCAAAATTCTTAAATATTTCAAAACGGAGAAAAAATGCCATTAGAATTATTTTGGAGTCGGTTTACTTACCGTACCACATACCTATTCCTTTTCGGAGTTTGAAACGTTCTGTAAAGTGTCCCTTATGTATTCCTCCAGGGTTACGGTTTCAACAATATTAGTTTCAACATTGATAGGATTACCTGAGATATAATGTTTGATTCTTTGACCGTTCACCACCTTCGGATTTGTGCCTTCGAGGTTGTTGATTTTTATGGCACCGGAACGATAGACCTCCTCGATAACGTAAGAACCTTCCCACTTAGAGAGAAGTTTTCCTGCAAAAAATCTTAAATGAGAGTTGAATAGCAACACATAATCACCTATGTTAAACTCATGCTTTTGTATTCTTTTGTCATGCCATCTTTTAACTTTTTCTTTGAACAGCTTGGCATTCTCATATGCTTGGGTTCTCCATTCATCAAGTGAGCTAATATCAAATAAGCTCTTCTCACCGACAAGTTTGAAATCATAGTTGAGCTCTTTAATAGCCCAATATGCTTTATGTTCAAGTTCGAGAGGTAAGTGACATGCTTTTATATAAACCATCTTATACGGAGACATACCCATAGGATTTTTATATGCAGTTCTATAGGCCCATAATGCATCATCAAGTTTCTTGGACCAATTCTTTCTAGATCTATTAATAATCTTTTGCAAAATTGATTTGAGCTCCCTATTGCTCAGTTCTACTTGACCACTAGACTGTGGGTGATAAGGAGATGCAATTCTATGATTAACATCATACTTAGCAAGCATTTTACGAAAGGCACCATGAATAAAATGTGAACCACCATCAGTCATGAGATATCTAGGGACTCCAAACCTTGGAAAAATAACTTCTTTAAGCATCTTAATAGAGGTGTTATGAATAGCACTACTAGTTGGAATAGCTTCTACCCACTTAGTAACGTAATCAACAACAACTAAGATACGTGTGTATCCATTAGAGGCAGGAAAAGGTCCCATATAATCAAAGCCCCAAACATCAAATGGTTCAATAACAAGAGAGTAATTCATAGGCATTTCTTGACGTCTACTAATATTACCAATTCTTTGACATTCATCACAAGACAAGACAAACTTACGAGCATCTTTGAAGAGATTAGGCCAATAAAAACCGGATTGCAATACCTTATGTGCAGTTCTATCTCCAGCGTGGTGTCCTCCATATGGTTCAGAGTGACACTTGCGTAGGATATGTTCATGTTCATGCTCAGGTACACAACGTCTAATAACACCATCTACTCCTTGTTTATAAAGGTGTGGGTCATCCCAGAAGTAATGTCTTAAATCATAAAAGAAATTTTTCTTTTGCTGGTATGTGAAACTAGGTGGTATAAATTTAGCAACAATGTAATTAGCATAATTAGCATACCATGGAGCAGTACGAGAAGCATTAAAGACCGCTAATTGTTCATCAGGAAAGCTATCATCAATAGGTAGTGGGTCATCAAGAACATTCTCTAACCTAGACAAGTTATCTGCAACGGGGTTCTCAGCTCCCTTTCTATCAATAATATGCAAAACAAATTTTTGGAGCAAGAGAACCCATCTAATAAGTCTAGGTTTAGCATCTTTCTTTTCCATAAGATATTTAATAGCAGCATGATCAGTGTGAATAGTAACTTTAGAATCAACAATATAAGGTCTGAACTTATCACAAGCAAATACAACTTCTAAGAATTCTTTTTCAATAGTAGCATAATTTCTCTGGGCAGTATCAAGAGTTTTACTAGCATACTGGATAACATTTAATTTCTTATCAACTCTTTGCCCTAGAACAGCACCTACAGCATAATCACTAGCATCACACATAATTTCAAAGGGTAAATTCCAATCAGGTGGCTGAACAATAGGTGTAGTGATCAAAGCTTTCTTAAGTATTTCAAATGCTTCTACACAATCATCATCGAAGACAAAAGGAATATCTATTTGCAATAAATTAGTCAGAGGCCTAGAGATTTTAGAAAAGTCCTTAATGAACCTCCTATAAAAACTGGCATGACCAAGGAAACTTCTTATACCTTTAATGTCCTTGGGACACGGCATCTTTTCAATAGCATCAACTTTAGTGTTATCAACTTCAATACCTCTTTTAGAAATTTTATGCCCCAAGACAATGCCTTCATTAACCATAAAGTGGCACTTTTCCCAATTCAAGACGAGACTAGTGTCTTCACATCTCTGCAAAACTTGATCAAGGTTGCTCAAGCAATCATCAAAAGAGGATCCATAAACGGAGAAATTATCCATGAATACCTCACAAATCTTTTCACAAAATTCAGAGAATATAGCCATCGTGCATCTTTGAAAGGTAGCAGGTGCATTACATAAACCAAAAGGCATATGTCTATAAGCAAAAGTACCAAAAGGGCAAGTAAAAGTAGTTTTTGATTGATCCTCTGCTGACACAGGTATTTGAGAGAAACCAGAATAACCATCTAGAAAGCAGAAATGTGTATGTTTGGATAGTCTTTCTAGCATTTGATCAATTAAAGGTAAAGGGTAATGATCTTTCTTAGTAGTTTTATTTAATTTACGGAAATCAATTACCATCCTATAAGCTGTAATAATTCTTTGCAAAATCAATTCATCTTTATCATTAGGAACTACAGTAATACCTCCCTTCTTAGGGACGCAATGGACATGACTTACCCAATCACTATCAGCAACGGGATAAATTATACCTTCCTCAAGGAGCTTTAGTATCTCCTTTCTTACCACTTCTTTCATCTTAGGATTTAACTATCGTTGAGGATCTCTAACTGGTTTGGAGCCTTCATCCAATTTAATTTTATGTTGGCATAGAGTGGGACTACTGCCCTTAAGATCATCCAGAGTATATCCAATAGCAGCACGGTGCTTCTTCAGAGTTTTCAATAATCTTTCCTCTTCTTGCTCTGAAAGTTTGGCACTAATAATAACAGGATATATCTTCTTTTCATCAAGATAAGCATATTTAAGATTATCAGGTAATGGTTTGAGCTCATACACGGGATTACCCTTGGGTGCAGGGGGGGTCCCCTAGGATTTCAACAGGTAAGTTGTGTTTCAAAATAGGACCCTGTTGAAGGAATACTTCATCTATTTCCCTTCTTTCATTCATAAGCATATCATTTTCATGGTCTAGCAAATATTTTTCTAACGGGTCAGTAGGAGGTACGGCAATAGAAGCAAGACCAATAATTTCATCCTTACTAGGCAATTCTTTATCGCGGGGTTGTCTATGAAACTTAGCAAAATTAAACTCATGAGACATATCCCCTAAGCCAATTGTAACAAAATCTTTTTTGCAATCAATCCTAGCATTAACAGTATTCGAGAAGGGTCTGCCAAATATAATGGGACAAAAGTCATCTTGTGGGGAACCAAGAACAAGAAAATCAGCAGGATATTTAACTTTCCCACACAAGACTTCAACATCTCTAACAATCCCAACTGGTGAAATATTATATCTATTGGCAAGCTTATAGTAACATCAATACCTTCTATTTCAGCGGGTGCGATATCATGCATAATTTCTTCATATAAGGAATGAGGTATTGAACTAGCACTAGCACCCATATCACATAAGCCACGATAATAATGATCTCCTATTTTAACAGAAATAACAGGCATGCCTACAATAGGTCTATGTATCTTAGCATCTGGTCTAGCAATATTAGTAGCCTGTTCACAGAAGTAAATAACATGCCCATCTATATTACCATCCAAGAGATCTTTAACCATAGAAATACTAGGTTCAACTTTAATTTGCTCAGGAAGTGTATATGTTCTAGTATTACTCTTACAAACCACAGTTGAAGCTTTAGCATGATCCTTTATCCTAACAGGAAAAGTGGTTTCTCAACATAAGTAGTAGGAACAATAGGATCATTATAAGTGATAATCTTTTCTTCAACTGTAATAGGTGCAACTACTTTTACTTCAGTGGGACGATTATATTTAAACCACTTCTCCTTAGGGAGATCAACAAAAGATTCACAGAAAGAAGCTACTATCTCAGAGTCAAATCCATATTTAGAGCTAAATCCACGAAAAGCATCGGTATCCATAAAAGATTTAACACAATCAAACTTAGGTGTCATACCTGACTCCTTACCATCGTCGGAACCCCAATCTTCAGAGTTGCGCTTAATTCTTTCCAGTAAATCCCACTTGAATTCAGTAGTCTTCAGCATATAAGAACCAGCACAGGAGGTATCAAGCATGGTGCGATCATTGAGAGAAAGTCGAGCATAAAATTTTTGAATAATCATTTCTCTTGAGAGCTCATTACTGGGGCATGAATATAACATTGACTTAAGCCTCCCCCAACCTTGAGCGATGCTTTATCCTTCGCGAGGCCAGAAATTATATATGTAATTACGAGAACGATGAACAAGATGCATAGGATAGAACTTCTGGTGAAATTCCAACTTCAATCGTTTATAGTTTCAAGATCCCATATCATCACATAGCCTATACCATGTCAATGTGTCTCCCTTCAAAGATAAAGGGAAGACCTTCCTCTTAACAACATCATCAGGAATACTTGTAAGCTTAAATAGTCCTCAAATTTCATCCACATAGATAAGGTGTAAATCGGGATGCAATGTTCCATCTCCTGCAAAGGGATTAGCTAGCAGTTTCTCTATCATACCCGAAGCAATCTCAAAGTAAACATTTTTAGTAGGATCAGTAGGTTGAAGAGCAACTCTTTGCTCTACTGGTTGGGGCGAAGATGCCCCGAACAAGCCCCTCAAAGCATTAGTTTCCATAGCAACAAGTGACAGAAAATTTCAGCACACTATATAAATGTTTCCTTACCAAGTTCCACTCACCAAAGGCGCTTTACTCCCCGGCAACGGCGCCAGAAAAGAATCTTGATGACCCACAAGTATAGGGATCTATCATAGTCCTTTCGATAAGTAAGAGTGTCGAACCCAACGAGGAGCAGAAGGAAATGACAAGCGGTTTTCAGTAAGGTATTCTCTGCAAGCACTGAAATTTTAGGTAACAGACAGTTTTGTGATAAGATAATTTGTAATGAGTAACAAGTAATAAAAGTAAATAAGGTGCAACAAGGTGGCCCAATCCTTTTTGTAGCAAAGTACAAGCCTAGACAATTTCTTATAATAAGAAAAGCGCTCCCGAGGACACATGAGAATTATTGTCAAGCTAGTTTTCATCACGCTCGTATGATTCGCGTTCGGTACTTTGACAATTTGATATGTGGGTGGACCGGTGCTTGGGTACTGCCCTTTCTTGGACAAGCATCCCACTTATGATTAACCCCTATTGCAAGCATCCACAACTACAAAAGAAGTATTAAGGTAAACCTAACCATAGCATGAAACATATGGATCCAAATCAGCCCCTTACGAAGCAACTTATAAACTAGGGTTTAAGCTTCTGTCACTCTAGCAACCCATCATCTACTTATTACTTCCCAATGCCTTCCTCTAGGCCCAAATAATGGTGAAGTGTCATGTAGTCGACGTTCACATAACACCACTAGAGGAGAGACAACATACATCTCATCAAAATATCGAACGAATACCAAATTCACATGACTACTAATAGCAAGACTTCACCCATGTCATCAGGAACAAACGTAACTACTCACAAAGCATATTCATGTTCATGATCATAGGAGTATTAATATGCATTAAGGATCTAAACATATGATCTTCCACCAAGTAAACCAATTAGCATCAACTACAAGGAGTAATCAACACTACTGGCAACCCATAGGTACCAATTTGTGGTTTTGATACAAGATTGGATACAAGAGATAAACAAGGGTTTTGAGAGGAGATGGTGATGGTGAAGATGTTGTGGAGATTGACCCCCTCCCGAAGAGAGGATCGTTGGTGATGATGATGGTGATGATTTCCCCCTCCCGGAGGGAAGTTTCCCTGACAGAACAGCTCTGTCAGAGCCCTAGATTGGTTCCGCCAAGGTTCCGCCTCGTGGCGGCGGAGGTTCGTCCCGTAAGCTTGCTTATGATTTTTTCCAGGGTAAGAGACTTCATATAGCAGAAGATGGGCACCGGAGGGCCAACATGGGGCCCATGAGACAGGGGCACGCCCAGTAGGGGGCGCCCCCACCCTCGTGGCCGAGGTGTGGGCCCCCTCTGGTACTTTCTTTGCTCAATAATTATTATTAATTCCAAAAATGACTTTCGTGGAGTTTAGGACTTTTGGAGCTGTGCAGAATAGGTTTCCAATATTTGCTCCTTTTCCAGCCAGAATCCCAGCTGTCGGCATTCTCCCTCTTCATGATAAACCTTGTAAAATAAGAGAGAATAGCCATAAGTATTGTGACATAACGTGTAATAACAGCCCATAATGCAATAAATATCAATATAAAAGCATGATGCAAAATGGACATATCAGGGGCTTCATACCCAAAATCATAAGGAGACAAAGGGAGTTTGTTGCAAAGCACAACTCAAACATAGGCGCCCACTGAGCACAACTCAAAATATTGCTCGGGGGCTCTTTGCTTCTACAAGAACAAAGAGTCTATAACCTTGTAATAGGCTATAAAAGCCAGGCTTGGAAGCTATGTGTATTCACCTAAAACCCCGGGTTATCCTGCCTTTTTAAGTAAGTCACTCCGCCCAGGTAATCCTGGTAAGACCCGTCGAACGATTGACAAGTCAATCTTATAAAGATCCTGAACTTGTCATAGTTAAAATGACGATTGGTTAATGTGAGGTCCATCTTATAAGGCTTTGTAAAATGGTTTAACTCAGTGGCCTGGCAGCCCATGAAAAGCCTCGCCTTTTTGCATGTTTTCTTCTCAAATCTTTCTTTTAGCAGTTTATTTTGATGAGTTTTATGTTCAAACCGGTGTTTACTGACCCAGTCTGGTTTTTGAGTTGCCAAGTACAAAATTACAAGATGACCGGTGTCAATTGACCTGGCTTGACTTTCAACTATAAGTTGTCAGTGCACGATCAGTTATAATCCGGTGTTTGTTGACCCGGTCTAGCTTCGACTACAAGTCGTCAGTATGATATATGGATAATCCGGTGTTTATTACAACCGGCATGGTTACATTATAAACCAGCAAACATGGGGGGAGTTATCAGTACTCAAAATTTGGGTTATCACCCTTACTACAATAACTTGGTAAATCAACGATGTGATTCAATGTCACAGGTATGATATATTTCATATTTTCTTAAAAGTACAGCCTTGGTTATGAAACCCTGGTTTTATGTTGGGTGTTATGACCCGTCCGACGATAAACCGCCAGGACACTTTAAACTTGTTGCATGCAGAAATAGGATTGAATAAATCTGCTAAGGACCATACTACAGACATAGCATAATCATGACGGATTAACAGTATTATGTAAAGTGAATATGCACGATGGCATAACAGACCGTGTGTTTAAACTAGCCTATTACAAGGCGCTTTGATGCCCCAAAAGGATAATTGTTTATCACACGGATTGCAGCGTGCAGAAGCTAAACCGGCCTCCGGATCATGATTCTTCACCAGGTTGACTTGAAGGTTGTGGATCATCCTGCGTCGGTTCATCCTCCTCCTCTCCACCCAGTGGCTGGAAGTCAATGGTTGCCTAGTCAATCCCAGTTAAGGCTTGGAAGACAGCTTCATCACTTATAAGGGTGGACGGTTCAACATCAGGGGCGTAGGTATGTTTACGGATTGGCGGGATAAGATTTTGCACATCATCAGTGTGACGCCCTCGATTCAATCGTACACTAATCATACACGCAAATGTGTACGATCAAGATCAAGGACTCACGGGAAGATATCACAACACAACTCTAGACACAAGTTAAAATAAAACAAGCTTTATAATACAAGCCAGGGGCCTCGAGGGCTCGGATACATAAGCTCGAATACACAAGAGTCAGCGGAAGCAACAATATCTGAGTACAGGCATGAGTTAGACAAGTTTGCCTTAAGAAGGCTAGCACAAAAGCATCTACGATCGAAAAGGCAAGGCCTCCTGCCTGGGAGCCCCCTAACTACTCCTGGTCATCGGCGGTCTCCGTCACGTGGTAGTAGACACCATCGGTGTAGTAGCAGTCGTCAAAGGTGGCATCTGGCTCCTGGACTCCACCATCCGAGATGGTTGCAACAACCAGAAAGAAGAAAGAAGGGGGGAAAGGGGTAGCAAAGCAACCGTGAGTACTCATCCAAAGTACTCGCAAGCAAGGATCTACACTACATATGCAACATTATCAAAGAAAGGTTGTATATGTGGACTGGACTGCAGAAATGCCAGAATAGAGAGAAGGCCTAGTCCTATCGAAGACTAGCATCTTCTGGAAACCATCATCTTGCAGCAAACAGGAGGGAGTAGAGTAGCATAAAGTAAAGTAGTAGTAGTGTTATCAACCTCGGCCAGAGATCCTTTCTCGACTCCCTGCGAGAAAGAAATCCCAGAGCCATACTATCCAATTACCATCACAATCCATTACTCATCACCATCCAATTCTCATCACAAGTATCCTATTCTAGTTGTATCGATCGGGATACAACTCCAAGTGTCCGTTACCGTAGGACAGGCTATCGATAGATGTTTTCTTCCCTGCAGGGGTGCACCAACTTACCCACCACGCTCTCTTAACTCCGGCCGGACACACTTTCCTGGGTCATGCCCGGCCTCGGCCAAACAATACGCCGCAACCCGACCTAGGCTTAATAGAGAGGCCAGCACGCCGGACTAAACCTATGCCCCCAGGGGTCATGGGCCATCTCCCCGGGAACTCCTGCACGTTGCGAACGCGGCCGGTGAGCAGACCTAGCTACCTCCTTAAAAAGGTAGGTGCTTACCAGTCCAACCCGGCGCGCGCCGCTCAGTCGCTGACGTCTAATAAGCTTCGGCTGATGTATACGACGCAGAACGCCCATACTATGGCCACGTGATGGTTAGTGCTATCAGGCCATAGGCCCCTCGGATCAAATATCCAAATCGTAGTGGATTAGGAACGCGCGGTAACAAGCAGAGACTCACGAAAGATGTGACCCCGTTGCCCCATCTCGAGGACTTGCGGCAAGGGCTAGGAATGCCCGGCCACGCCTCGTAATTATCTCTCGGGCACCTTCCAGGTCAACCCGTCTCCACATCACTCGCAATTATGCTCACGCGGGCACCCCTCAGGGTCGACCCGTCTTTAGTAACATGGTTCAGTGTAACATAGTAACCATAGTAACTGTGTGTCCAAACATCAAGGGGAAAACCCGAGGAATCACCCCTGGTGAATTCCACTCGATGTAATCAAGAAGGTGAACATAAGAGGAATCACCCCCGAGGTTCACACTTGAGGGGTTGCACGACAGAGTCATATCGAAAGTGGTTAAGGCGGAATCACCCTCGATGACCACGACCGAATAGCTACACTACAGGGTTAACATCAGAAGTGCTGTAGAGGTCTCACCCTCGGCACTTGATAGTAACCCAGCAGAGTCGAGCAACTAAGGGGAAAGTGATGTGCGGTGTCGGGGCCTGGTCTTCGATCCCGTTGATCGGGTCTTCAATGATGAAGCAGGGGCAACAAGGACAAGGTGGGGGTCACTGATGGATCACTAACCAACCTATACTAAGCAGTTTAGGATAAGCAGGTAAGGTACAACAGTAGATACAAAAGCAGGCTATGCATCAGAATAGGAGCAAACAATAACAGTAGTAAAATCTAATGCAAGCATGAGAGAATGGAATGGGCGATATCGGGATGATCAAAGGGGGGGCTTGCCTGGTTGCTCTGGCAAGGAGGGGTCGTTGTCGACGACGTAGTCGATCACCGGGGCATCAGTGGCCTCGGGGTCTACCGGAGAGAAGAGGGGGAAGAAACAGTAAATACATAGCAAACAGAGGTAACACTAAGCATGACATGACGATACGTAGCGCTAAGCATGCTCTAACGCGGTACTACACGTTGCAGACGAAGGGGGGAAACATCCGAGGGTGAATTCCCGACGTTAGGTGGATTCCGGACAAAGGAAAAGAGGGGGAAAGTTCCATGTTCAGCATGCTAGGGGCATGTGACAGATGAACGGACCACGTATTCGGATTCGTTGGATTTTTCTGAGCAACTTACATATAGAAAACATTTTCATCCGAGTTACGGTTTATTTTCTATGAATTTTTAAAGTTTTATTAATATTCGGAAATTATTTAAATTAACAGAAAAGGAATATGATGTCAGCATGACGTATGAGTGACTTCAGCAGTCAACTGTCCGGTTGACTGGTCAAACTGATATGGGGACCCCCCTGTCATAGACAGTGGGTTAAACAGAGCTCAAACTAATCTAAATTTAGTTAGTAAAACTACTGGGCCCACCTGTCAGTGTCCAATTAACTAAACTAATTAGTTTTAATTATTAAAATGTTTTAATTAGAGGATTAAGAAGTGGGACCCGCACGTCAGTGGCACCGAGTGCCCAGTCAGCATAGTTGACCACAGTCAACGTGGTCAACTGGGTCCAGGGGGCCCACAGGCAGCGACCCAGAGGCGGGCCCTGCCGGTGCCAGGTCAGCGCCAGCGCCGGAGCAACGCCGGCGAGGCCATCCGTGGCGGATCCGCGCCGGAGTTAGCCGGAATTCGCGCGCAGGGCGCGAGAGGGGGTGTGGCCTAGTGCGTTCGATCGGGCGTCCGACGCCGCATCGATCTACGGCGGTCCCGTGGGCTAACTCGGCCGGAGTGGAGCGCTACATCGACGGCGGCGGGCGGCGCGTTCAGACGGAGTTCGGGATCGGCGCTACAGAGCGCGTGCGAGCGAAGTAAAGGGCTAGGCGAGGTCTATGGTGCTCCAGGAGCTCGTCAGAGCTACTAGCTCGAGCGGAGGAGCTCGGTAGCGAGCCCTACGACGGTAATGGCGGACGGCGGAGCTCGGCTTGCGGGCGAGCTAGCTACGGCGCGGGGAAGAGCACGGGAAGAGAGGGAGAGGAAGGCGGAGCTCACTGGGCGCCTGTAGGGGAGGGCAGCGGGCTCGAGGAGGGCGCGAGGTAGCCGGAATTAACGGAGAAGCGGCGGCTGTCGAAGGAAGAAGAAGACGAGGATCCGGGGCAGCAACGCCTCCCAGCTCGCGCTGCTGGCCGTAGTAGACGCAGGAGATGCCGACGATGCTCCTCGACGTCTTCGCTTGGCTCGGGGAGGTCGTCGGCCATGGTCACGGCGAGGCGGTAGCAGCGGCCGCGTCGGGTGGGCGCAGGGGAGAAAGGGATCTGGGGAGAGGGAGAGTGGAGGACGGAGTGGGGAGCGAGGGGGCAAGTGGGGGAGGGGACCGAGGCGCCGCAAGGGGGCGGCATCCTTATCGCCTCCGCGGTGACGTCGACGAGCTGGTCCGACAGGGACTGCTCGGTCGCAGGCGCCCGGTCGTGTGAGCAGTGGCGAAGAAAGGCGACCGAGGGAGTGCAGGGTTGGGCCGGCCTGGCTGGATGGCCAGCTGGGCTGAGGCCTAGCGCGAGGGGGGGTCTCTTTTATTTTCCTTTTAAAAGACTTTGTATTTTCTGTTCCTGTTTTATTTTACAGCAACAGTTTTGCAATAATTCAAGCCACCAAATGACCTTGCATAAAAGTGGAGCTTGGCCACAAAAATACTATGAAATATTCTGCAGTGTCACAAAAAGTTTGTGCAATTTTGGAGTTCATTTGAATTTTTCATAAAGAGGATAGCATTTAAAAAAATGCTTAAATGATGTGGTTATAATTGCCAAAGCTCATCTTTGCACAAGAGGGATGTTGTGTTCCTTAACAAATAAATGTTATGGAATATTTGTCAAATGACGGACATTTTTCTAGCAAGTTTCGAGCAAACTCATTTTGCATTGTGACTTTGAATTGTTTTCAGAGAGGAATTTGAAATGAGATATTATCCCAACATGATTATCATTGAAATTCACAGTAGCTTAGCATCATCATGGTGGTTTAGTGTAGCATGATCCTCGGGGTGTTACAATAAGTTGGTGCGTTAACCTGTTTGTTATTGGCATCATAAATCATCTGGTAAAATGACAAATCAGTGTCTTCAGCCAGTTTGCTTGCCAGTGGATGCATTTCCCTCGCCAGGGCCCTGAGGTCGTCATTATCAAAATCTGACTCGTCCTCTTTTTGGCCTGGATAGCCGTTTCCAATATCTTCCGGACCAAGGTCAGATATCTATTCCTTGGCCCGAGTCAATGCAGTGAGAGCACCAGCCCTAGCAGCTGATTTCTTTAATTTCTCAAGCCGAGTAGGCATCATAGGTAATTTTTCCAATGTTTCCTTGATTAAAGTTGGGGGCGGTTTATTACGTGAAGCTGTGCAGATGACCCGTTGAACGCCGGTATACAATTGCTCTATCAGTGTATAAGCAGCCTTCAGTTTTTTGCGCATATCTGAGCCAAGATGAGTAATGCGGCTACCTGCAATGGTCAAAATATTAGTAAACCGGTATTTTCATGGATGTTGCTTATTTAAAGCTTATGAAGAGGATATTTACCGAAGACAGCAGTGGTCATAGCATTAATTTGCCGTTTCAAGCCAGTCAGTTCTTCTACTACCAGATTAAGGGTTGCCTCAGCGTCCTCCGCCCACTTTAGCAGAGTTGTTTTTTCAGCATCCCATCGTACCCGTTCGCTTTTAAAGTTGTCCTTCAGTTGTTCCATGGCTGTTAAAGCGCTGGTCCGCTCTTCTTTAGCCTTGGAAGTTTCTGCTTGCTGGGACTTGATATTTTCTTGAAGGTCGGTGAGTTGAGATTCCTTTTTGCTCAGATCAGCCTGGAAGAGGCATTTAATAAGTTGGAAGTGCATATTTGAAGTCCCAGGCACATAACAAGTTATACACTTGGCACTTGGGGGTTAATGCATATTGCTTTTTATCAACTGTCATTTTAAGTCCCAAGCACATAACAAGTTATACACTTGGCACTTGGGGGCTAATGCATATTTGCTCAAATCAAGGTTATGGTTTTTTCCTCCTCAATCGGATTACAAAGATGATTATCAAGAATTTTGGAAGCTTCATGACAGAAAGGTACCGGTTCATCCTAAAGGTATAAAGTGGTCCCTAGGGGCTACGCAAGCAAAATTAAATATTGTTCTGCTACAAGTCCCAGTTCACATTAATATTATGAACCGGCCCTTGGGGGCTACTGGAATTGATAGTCTAAGCCAGTCATAAGGAAAGACAACTTATGCAGAGTGAGTGATATTTACCTCATACTGCTCCTTCATCAAGCCCACTAAACCGGCTTCATAGTCGCGGCTTGTGTACAGGCGGTTTAGGAATCCAGAATGAATGTCTTGGGCGTTGAGGTGGGCATAGCTTGATAAATCTGTTTTCCACTTTCCCTTGTCCATAGCAGAAAGTCCTTCCTTAGCACTATGCTTTGATAAAGCGATAGGATTGTCAGGAGAGGTGTAACCAATGCCAGTAACAACAACATCGTCATCAGCACCTTTAGCCGGGCTTGGCGGATCATCAGCATGAGCTGATGTATCAACATCCATGTGCTCAGCTTCAGTTGTTTGATCCGGCAACGACGAGCCATCAGGAATATTGTCAACATCTGGATGTGACGATTCAGGAGTTTTTTCCGTTTCATCCTGATTGGGGTCTTCAGCCGGTTTGTTCACTTTGGCCTTCTTGCTGGCTCTGGCTTTGGCCCTGGAAAATAATAAGTATGCATCAGAATAGTGCAAGGATCAAAAATACTAAGGTATGACGGATTATCAAAATTTACTCACCCAGGAACCATTTTAAGGGTCGGAAGCTTCGTCCCTGTTGATTCGCCAAAAGATGAATGGGAGGTCCCCTGGTAATTCGAGTTAGACGGATTAAGAGGATATCGGAAATAACCCGCCCTGGGACAAGGTGTATCAGAAGTACAAGAGACCTCTTGGCGGCGTTTACGAACCGGAGAGTTTGGTAAACCGGAGGAAGTAACCACTTGGCCGCTATGCCGGGTTGTGCGGTGAGCTTCATGCTGTTGTGTCTTCAAAAGAAAGTGCGGATCCGAATAAGCTAGAGGGTGTGAAAATCTTACTTTCCGGACTGCTTTACGGGTTTTTGGTGTTGGCACAGGATCTGAGTTGGAAGAAAGAGCCTCTACATCACCAGCACAGCTAGCCTCTGCATCATTCTGATAATGATCATTGTCAATGAGGTGTATGAAAAAAGAACCAAAAGAATCAAGTTCTACCTCTGACTCCGGATCATCAAGCTCTTCATCATTGGGCAGGTCAGGGGACTCGTCGGTTTTCTTCTTCGCAGGTTTCTTCATAACATTGGTCTTAGTGCGAGGTGTTTTCGCCGGTTTATCCTGCGGCTTCGTCGGTTTATCATGCGGCTTCCTCTTCCAGAATGTATCATCACCCTGCAAAGATGGACAACAAGTTATAAATAAATATTTAAGAGGGGTCGGATTAAGACAAGAATGATGCAATTCTTACAGTTGGCGGTTTATTGGAAACACAGAAAGGACTGAGCCCTGTCTTGCTGCACTCAGATACCGGTTCATTCAGCATCTTCTTGACAGATTCAATAATCTCCTCGCCAGTTAGCTGAATATCAATATGCCGCTGAGGATCTTTGGCATTTCATGTGTACTCGCACATTAAACCGGTGCGACGACTTAAGGGCAAGATACTCCAAGAGACCCAACAACGGACAAAGTCAATGTCGGTTAAACCATTCGCCATAAAGGCTCAGAGCTTTGAAAGCTGTGGTGCATACTTAGCTCGTTCCTTTGCAGTGAGTCATTGGGGAACTGGATGTGTATTGGTAAGCCGATGAGCACGATAACCCTGCAGAGGATTTTTGTCAGCTGGAGCTGTGTTTTGACAATAAAACCAAGTGTGATTCCAGTCTTTTGGGTGGCTATGATGCTTGGCATGAGGGAAGTTGACATCTTTCCTTTCTGAATTGAAACTCCGCCAAGTTCAATGTTGGGCCCATCCAAAAATTCAGTACGGCGGTTTAAGTAAAAGAAGTCTCTGAATAACTCAACAGTAGGTTCTTCTTGCAGATAAGCCTCGCAAAATACTTGAAATTTGCAAATATTGGACACGAAGTTCGGTCCAATATCTTGAGGGAGGATTTGAAAGCTAGGAAGCACGTCACGGAAGAATTTTGATCCGGGAGGGCTAAACCCTCGACTCAGATGATCAACAAACACAATCACCTCTCCATCCTTGGGCTCAGGAGGATTTTCTGGACCGGGGACCCTCCAGTGGATGATTTCTTTACTCGCTAAAGCGCCTGTTGCAACACACCCGTTCAGCTGCTCTTCCGTAACCCAGGAAGGGACCCAGTTGCAAGCATAAAATTGTTTGGCCATTTCATTGAAAAGCTGGAAAAAGATCAATGCCGGTTTAAGATTCATGACTGACAAGTATAATGCGTTGCAAGGTCATAGGGAGAAGACATTGAGGCATATATACATATTAAACCGGATTCTGACATTGGCAGGGTAATAGAAATGACGAATCGGCGGTTTAAGAGACGGCTAATGGTACCTGGCAGGTTATAATTTTCTAAAAGTTAAACCGCCTTCATTGGTATGGAGGTACAGATCTAAAATAACTAAGTGATGAAAAAACAGGGTTCACAAATTGACATTACAAATCTGGATCTACCGTATGTCAGAAAATCGAAAAATATTCAGGGTTAAATGTTCTGGCATTGGAACAGTTGAAGGATCCAGATGGGGTTTTCTACTTAAATGAGATGCACTAGTGGAAAGGAAGAATCATGGCTATCTCTACACAGGATAAATATCAAGGTCTAAATCAAGAACTGCTCCACAGAAATGAATAAAGACGAACACCGATGAATACCGATGGATACGGAAACCCTAATGAAAGATCTAGGGTCGAAGGAAAGAAGACTTACCGGTGTCACGGGAGCAGCGGAGAGGCACCGCGATTCTCTGGTAAGCTCAGGGTGATGCAACAGCCGGAGTTGAGGTCGAGGACGAAAACTTGGCGGCGGCAGCTGAGCTTGAACGCTAGGTCGACGTGAGGAGGAAGAAGAAGTAAAGAGGCATGATGGGGAAAGGTAAAAATGACCCTCGGCTTTATTTATAAGGCGAAGGGATAAGCGGCAGGCACGAGAATCGAGGAGCCCAAAAAATGGATATGTGATAGAGCTGTTGCCTTGATTTTCGGAGGCTCGTTAATAAAGGGGAGGTATGTATGGGTTTTTAATAAGCAGGTGACGTCATGGCGATTTACTATAATCTTGGAAGATGACGTCATGGCGGATTACAAGGTTTATGCGAAGGTGTTGAAGAAGGAATTTTCCTAAGTGTTGAAGATTGACATGAACAGGTTCAAATCAATCTGGGGCCTAATGTTGGGGATATAACTGCTGAGTATAAACCGCCCAGGTGGGGCCGGGTTATACCCGTAATGAGTTATCCATATTGAAGCCCATGAAGACAAGGAGTATGGCGCTTTACTATAGAGATTTAAAGGTCGAGGGCCCAAAGGCGGGTTAGGGCGCGTAGACATAAACCGCCATATACTGTGTAACTTGTGTTGTAAGGTAGGAAAGGGTAGAAACCGAGCCGGACACGTGTATGAGCCGGCCGGGATTCTGTAAACCGTCGGGCGTCAACCTATGTATTTAAAGGGACGACCCGGCGGCGGTTCAAGGACAAGAAACAACAACTCGAGAGCCAGGCAAAGCGGATTCGCTCCCTGGTCATCGAAACCCCATCAATTCCACCACAACTGGATCGTAGGCTTTTACCTTCACCGCAAGGTGCCGAACCAGTATAAACTCCTCGTGTCCTTTGTCTGGTTTAACCCCTTTAAGCTAATCTCGTTGCGATGGCTCCACGACTAAGTCCTCACACTAGGACATCTGACGTGACAATTCCACGACAAGATCAGTTTTATGTGTGAATATACATTTTTAAAAATAAGTAAATTTTATGGGTATGAAAAGTACCAATAGTTTTCTTAGTTGTTGTTATGGGTATGGAAGCCAACTTGCTTACACCTCTTGCACGTTCTAGGCACTTTCTTTTTTTGTCCACCAACATTTTTCTTCCCCTCTCCATCCTTATTTTGCTTCTCTTCTCCATCCTTGTTTTCATGCCTACCCTTGTCTAAGTGCCCCTTAATTCTTTTGCATCTCCCTTTTGTATGGACATCAGTTGGTGGATGAATTTCGACTTGATTAGGCATAGTACAACCAATATATGCCTCAAACTCGTCTTGTCTACTAGGATGATTGGCAACAACCCTTTCAAACACATTTCTTTCATGTCAACTAGAATGTTTCTTAATGCTTCCAATTCTTCAGGAGAGTGTTCAGCCAACCTAATTCTATCATCCACTACTTGGTGTATCTCAGAAACCATTACAACACCCATTAGTCATACAAGTTAGTAATTGCTAGCAAAATTTGAACCAAGTTATGGTGATAATGATACTCACACAGACTGGGACGTCCATAGCTCTCTTTTTTGCTGTACCAAAGCTATCCTGATTGATCGGAGGAGGATGTATTTCAATATCATGGCGGTCTGCCTCATTGCAATTATGGGTTTGCAAATCCATATCACCACCAAGCTAAGAAAAACAACCAGGGCGTTCCCGTGATCAGTTTGTATCATTAGAGGAAGAAAAACAATCAACAAATAAATGCGTTGCTCGCCTGTGTACTACTACTACCAGGAGGCAGGTGCATAGCAAGGGACAGAGGATCGGCAACACCGTTGGTTATTACGAGCGGCAGTGATGCCTCCTCCAAAGAGCGAGTCACGATGGGCCTAGAGCAATGGCTCATGGCCGTGGCCGACGGAGGGCAGGGAAACACGACCGAGACCGGTGGAGGGCGGGGGCTCATGGGCGAGGCCGGAGGAGGGCAGGGGATCACGGCCGGCTGAGTGCTAGCGCTGTTGGACGGGGCGACCGTCGGAGGGCTAGGGCATATGGCGATCGACGCACGACTAGACTCCATGGCGGCTGTACAGAGCATGATTTGTTCTCCCTTTTTTGGGGGTGAATTGTTACCAAGAAAGGACGTAAATGCAGGGGGTTAGCTGCAAAACTAGGATTAAGTGCGTGGTTAGTTTCCACCTTTTTTCTGTACCGTAGGTCCTCGATCCAGTGGCGCACGAAGAGAGTTTTCAGTTTTCAGTGAACGAACGTTTTCACTGATATATATCATCACTGAATGAGCGACTCATGTACTAAGTATATTGAATTCATGCTACAATCAACTCATCCAAAAGTCCGAATTGATAGAGAAAGATGGGCACTATATTTCAACACTAAGAGCTCAAGAGTTTATCACGCTATGTCAAGCGATGCCACTTTCGTAGTTAAATCGAGACTCATGCACCAAGAGCTCAGAAATTCATCACTCTATGCCAAGCGATGACGCTCCGGCTCAGTTGCATCGTGTGAGGCTTTTTGTATGATTTTCTACAGATAGATTTGCATAATCTTGATTCCGCCGATACGGACCATACTTGAGTGTTCAGGTAAACTCAGAATTAGGGACGACCATATTTTAAAAAATCGGGACAGCCATATTTTTTAAAAATGATTTTTTGGGGGACAAATCTACAGAAACAAAAGACCTTTTCACTTCAAATCGAGTCAAACTGCTTCAATTACCTTACGTGGGGTGGGTCTAACAGGTTTTCTGTTACTTAATTTGTGTAGATGATGAAATCCCAGAAAGATAAATAAGCATCAGGACCATACCTATAAAATTATCGCTAAACATGTAGAGCGTGTCTAACAGATCAGGACATGCAGATTGGTTTGAAACAAATACCATCACAAGCGTCCCTTCTTCCTAGTTACAGTACTACATGCAAGAGTTGTACTTAGCCTCCAGATATAGAGACATACATACATATATATGGATAGTTGGCCTGCAAAAGAACTGATGTGCCAGCCCAGTGCACAACAGCACAACAGTAGCATGTTCCTCATCCTACAACATTAGCAGAACTCTAACCCGTCACACAACACACAACTGATTTGAGCACATATGCAAGAGTTGTGCTATGTTTGATGAGATATCCATATCCGGATTTGAGCACAAAATGTTGCTCCGGTTTTCACCGCACCGTGCCGAATGTTACCTCCTCGCCTTCTTTCTAGGTCTTCCACGTCCTGTGAACAGTTATACAACATGAACGGTCATTGGAAACGCACCACAAGCTTTCAATATTTGTTGCAGTAAATGCAAGCAGCCCTTGGTAATAAAATGTCACCAAACTAGTGTTTACGTGCGGTAAAGAAATTGAATTGAACACATGTTTCGCAGGAACTGCTTACCAGTTCTAAAAGAAAAGCATTTGGCTAAAATCGAATCTATACTACTATCTAAAACACAAGGTCATGGGATCCATACGATCTGGACCATTCATCCTTAATTCAAATCGAATATGTATCTCTAATTCAGTGGTTCAGGAATTTGTGGCACTAATCATGGTTGGTAGTACAGATTTTCTTTTGACGAACAATGTCTGCTAAGACAAGGAGAACACAATTTGTACCTTGATGGATTTGTGATTAGCCAAGCATACTGTCCTCCCATATAAGGTTATTATCTTAGGGGTTTTTTCTCAGTTTACATCTATTTGGTATGGTACTAATCATCATTAGAAGTTGTATAACCAAGTTTTAGATGGCTTGAGCTTGAACTTTGAAGACGGATTACATTTGTTCAACAAACAGACTATCGTTATTTGGCTACTTCAGTTTCGCAATCACTATGTTTACATAGTACCAGGGCAGTGGATATAACATTTTTGGTTTAGGGTACAAAAAGGTCGATACCCACTTATCTGGACTGAAGCATGATTTTTTAACGACATTCATTACCTGAGACAACAAAGTATGAAGTGCATATAGGGAGTTAAGGAGGTTTTGCAAAACTTGATGTTTTTACCATACAAAAGCATTAACACTCAACTATGACATTGTTTTAAGACTTGCTTTCTAAAATTCGGAGGTGGCTTCACTTTCGTGCTATATATATTGGGTAAAGCATGCATTGCGCATCGGTGATTGCTAATAACTAGTAGCAAGCCTTTGTGATGTCACTGCTACCAAGTAATAGCTGGGAGATAAAAAGTTGATGAAATTAATGCAAATTATTAAGTAACCTTTACGACCCGAATCATGTGATTGAAGCTTATCCAAAGCAGTGACTTGAGCAACTGAGCCACCCTACATAGTTACAAGTTCACACAATTTAGCAAAGGTACATACAAAAAAAGATCTTGAACAACACATGATTGCTAGAGAACATCAAAGAAAAAAGGGGCATAGTTACACGACTATCACTATCAAATCATCATATGATAGTTAGAGGTTATTAGTAAAAATGTTCAGAGTTCTACAGCTGGCTTGCCACTCAACTATAGTGTGGCAGCATTGTAATCATCAGGAGCAAAGGTGAAATATGACAGAACATTTCATATCTAGAAACAATGTATGGTTACTGTAACATAATATGATTAGAATGCTACATGATGGTTTGTTTAGAAGAGAATTAATCCCAGAATGTAGCATGTATCATGGGGTCAAAACTGGAACCCTGTCGTAATTGATTTTCATTATTAAGTTAACTGTTTCTCATTGTGTTTTCTTCCAAGGTGCGAAATTCAACCTACCTTTTTGTGACAAGTCGGACCGGCAGGGGGTGTTGTCTCTTCAGTTGGTATCACCTTCATACTCAATGTTTCGTGCTGCATTGTCTTCCTCTTGGAGTACCCCCTCTTCAATGAAGCACCATTAGACATTCCGTACACTTTGCCGCTCCGTAGTCTTCTTGAACACTGAAGACTTCCATGCTCTGGACTCACCCCTTGGTTTAGTACTTCTAACACATGCTCTGTTCCAGGACACACTGAGCTGTTGCCCAACTTGGAAGGTCCACATTCTTCTACTATTTTATCTATATCATTATTAACTAAAGCAGAGTCCACGGAGTGAGTAACAATTCTCTGCCCACTTGCATCTGTCTGTATATCTTCATGTGAATTATCTGCTCTAGATGCTTGACCATTACATGTTTCTCCAGGTCCAGGATCTTCAAAAGATTCATCAGGCGTACCCATCCTATCATTACATAATCCCTCAGATGAAGCCATGTTGCTCACTGAGTTATCATAACCACCACTAGTGCCAGAAGGTTCCTGAATTCTTGGTTTTACATAGTTTGGAAGCCCAGGTCCATCTGTATTACCAGTAGACTCTTTAGATGTTCTGAAATCAAAGTCTGTCAAAGTATGTTCCATTGAATTGGCAAAGCTGCTGCGCAAGAACTTCTCTACACAATATTCAGTTGATTTTGCTGGAGATAGTGTGTGTTCATTCGCCTGTTTTATGTTAGAATTAGCATATTTCTCCCATTGAATAGGAAAACCAAGCCTGAACTGTTCCGTAACCTGCATAAATTTAATGTGGTTAGACGATTAAAGCTTGACCATATGTTAAGGTACCATCCAAAAATGAAATTCACAGGGATAAACAAGACGGACAAGGGGAACTATTGAAGTATGAAAAACTAGGAACAATCATTTTGGTAACAAAAAATCTAGAACAAACTGATGTATGAAGAAAGAAAACAAACCTCACGAGAAAATCCATTCCAATGCATCTGTTCGATATTTAATGGACCCCTGGTTAATACAATTTTGTGATCTGCAGTCTCAAGAGTACCATCAGCATGCCGCATCGTAATGGAACCAGAACTGAATACTCGACCTGCTCGATTGCTGTTAGCAAAATGAGTATGTTAATGTTATGAGGTGTCGAGAAAAACTGCTCGTTAACAAGCTAACAGATGGTGTAACACTGTAGAAATTTTGAATGCTACCAGTTCTGGTGCATACAGCAAATAATACAAGGCAAAATTTCCTATCCATGGAGATACAGTCACATAAACCAGCATATAAGTTAAAGTGATGTTTTGACCCACGATCAGAAATACAATCAAGGTTTATGGTTTTGTCTGCACTAGAAATATGAAATTTTAACACAAAACAATGAGAAGCGATGTTCTAAAAAAACATAATCATGTTCACAGTTTATCTTCCCATTGATGTAACACTATGTAACAGATCATCAGCACAATTTAATGGAGTTACATCAGTGCTAAGGTGTTTATTTTTAATAGGCAAATGAGCTGCTTAAACCAGGTACTTGAGAATCTTATATTTCCCATCAACTATTTTCCACCATGTACTCCCGTCTTTTTTTACATGTGTCGGTTTCAGAAATCAGCATAATCTCCAAAACAAACCTTTAAGAACTACTTATGGTAAAGATCAAGTTGGAGATGGCGCCAACAAGGTTTATGATGTATATACCTTTTCTTCAGTCTACTCATGGTGGAACCAGTTTACAGTATCAGTACGAATTTATGCCGACTCAGATCATAGAGAATTTTTTTTAAAAAATACACATAGTGCATCGTATTGTTCATACTTAAACTTTGTTGGTTTTAAAAAGAACGTCTATTTCTTTTAGCAAAAGCATAGCTGTTGACTGAAAACAAACTGTACACTCACGCCCAAATTTGCAGGATGCAGCAATAGATCTTGGGCATAGAAAATCCAAACAGAATGAGATGTAAGTACAATTTTTGGGTAAGCATCCACCTACTCCCTCTGTAAAGTGATCTAAACGCTCTTATATTTCTTTACGGAGGAAGTACATGCCTAGCACCGCAATAGCAACCAAATTACAGCGAGGGAAGCAACCTCCCAAAAAACAGGCGGGGGAGAGGGGGAAAGATAGGGGGGAAATGCCTCACTTCTCGACGTTGTCGATGTACCCGGCAACACGGATCTTGCCGCCTTGACCCCTCACCGGCCACCAGTCAAGGAGCGCAACCTAACGGAAAGAGGAAAAGAAGCAGGGGAAGACGTCAGGCCCAGTGCTTAGCAGGACGGAAGCGAAGTGAAAGGAAGAGGGGAAGTGCGAGCGTACGCATCTCTGCACGGTGGCACAGCGAGTGGGGGCACTCACGGAGGCCGGCGGTGGGGCAGGAGCCGCCGTCCGGTGGGTGGAGGCACTCACGGAGGCCGGCGCTGGGGCAGGAGCCGCCGTCCCTTGGGTGGGGGCACTCACGGAGGCCGGCGGTGGGGCAGGAACCGCCGTCCCGTGGGTGGGGGCACTCACGGAGGCCGGCGGTGGGGCAGGAGCCGCCGTCCCGTGGGTGGAGGGGACTGGTTCGGGTTTGGACGCCATGCTCCGTGTCCTCATTTGAGAGATTTTTGGCAAGGGAAATGCTTATCGGTAGTTGGGGGCAAGTGGAGAGGACCGGGACTGGAAGGTCGACGGCAGCGGCGGCGGCGGTGGTGGTGCTTGGCGGCGGGGGGAGACTCGAGACGCCAGAGAAACAAGAGGTGGCGGGGTGAAGAGCATGAGGAGCTTATTTCGGTGTCCTTTGCTTCAGTCTAAGGTGGTGTTTGTTTCTCTACTCCTAGGACTTTTTCTAGTCCTGGGATTTTTT
Source organism: Triticum dicoccoides (assembly GCF_002162155.2). Taxonomy (NCBI): domain Eukaryota; kingdom Viridiplantae; phylum Streptophyta; class Magnoliopsida; order Poales; family Poaceae; genus Triticum; species Triticum dicoccoides. The sequence continues at coordinate 423,703,642 of NC_041383.1, read as the reverse complement.
GAAAAAGATTTTTAAAAAGGTGCTTCTAAGGATTTTTAGCAAAAAGTCCCAAAAAAGTCCCACCCTGTTTGGTTTGCTAGGAACTTTTCTAGTCCCTACACCAAAAAGTCCCTGGAAGCAAACACCCCCTAAAAGCATTTGCACCCGACTCTCCTCACCGGGAATGCACTGGGCTACAGTACAGTTGGAGATATCATCCCATTCCATAGTCACCTGAGCTGAGTAAAAACGAGGCTCTCACATTCGGCGGAGCATATGGGCCGTTAGATCTATTTTGCCTCCCGATCATGGTCGTCGGATATAGGGCAGAGGGGATGTAAGCTGTCGACTATTTCGTGAAATCGACCTGGGTCGTCTGATATTTTTACAAGTGGCAGTAGTGTGCAATTTGGTAATCTGGCTAGGGTTATAATTGGGATTTCATGTACATGCATATAAAAGGCAACGACTCTCACGATAGAAAACCTAGCAGATGCCTTGGCCCGTTCAATTCCCTCTCACTCTCTTGATTTCCTCTTCAAACCCTAGACTTCGTGTCCGCACTCACACCCTCCCCTTCCTACATGTCACTATCTTCCTTCCCTACCCTCGCGTCGTCGCTCAGTCGACCGCTCTGTCGCCGGTCATCGCCTCCAGGAAGCACGTGGCCGCTGCTCGATCCTTGCCTACCTAGGTCGCGCCGCTCTTTGGCGCTCGACAAGAGAGGGTCTGTCTGACCCGCTCCTCAGCACTCAACGGGAGAGAGCCTGATCGCACGACTGCGGTCGGGCGTTTGCCGTTGTTGGTTTCACCGACAATACGCAACATCAAGGTCACGAAAATCCTAATTGACGGTGGGGCTGGCTTGAACTTGATCTCTCCTGAGGTGATCGAGAGGCTGCAGATCCCTGAGGAGGAGCTCAAGAAAACTACCCTAGAAGGAGCCAACCCAAGGGAAAGATTATGCTGCCGGTGACGTTTGGCGGGGAACTGAACTACCGAACAGAGAAGATAGTGTTTGATGTTGTCAAGATCCCATTGCCGTTTAATGGAATCCTTGTTGGTCGGCATTGGCCAAGTTCATGGCAACATCTCATTATGCCTACAACACGTTGAAGATGCCAGGGCCCATGTGGGTCATTTCCATCAACTCTGACAAGAGGGATGCAGTCATATGTGTTGACAAGCTCTATAGAGATGCGGTTGCAGCGGAGACCATCAAGGCTATAGCTCCCGTCAAGAAGAAGAAGAGCGAAAAGCCCGGCAAGACATCTAGCAAGAATTCCAAGAAGCGCGCCTCCACGGAGTGTTGCGCACCCGTTGAAGACTTGCTGGAGAGCTCTACCGGCAAGAGGTCCAAGGTTATTCCACCTGTGACCAAGAAGGTGTCGGCAAAGGAGGACGGCACTGGCGGTACCTTCACCATCAGTGACACCCTTGATAGTAAATAGGAAAGTGCACTCATTGCCTTCCCGGGGCGAATATAGATGTGTTTGCAGGCAACCATCTGACATTCCCGGTGTTCCCGGGGAGGTAATTAAGCACCACCTTGTTGTATGTCCCCATGCTTGACCCGTCAAGCAGAAGGTCAGGAAGAAAGCTTTGGAATGGCAACAGTTTATTGCTGAGGAAATCAAGAAACTTGAGGCAGCAGGTCTGGTTAGAGGAGTGCTACACCCAACTTGGTTGGCTAATACAGTGGTCGTGCACAAGGCAAATGGAAAGTGGAGACTTTGTATTGATTACAGTGATCTCAATAATGCATGTCCAGAGGATCATTTCCCCTTGCCGCGTATTAACCAAACTGTGGACTCCACCGAGCTGCTCTTGTTCCTTGATGCATATTCTAGGTACCATCAGATATTCATGGCCAGGGAAGACGAGGAGAAGACCGCATTCATTACTCCATGTGGCACATACTGCTTGATGCATATGCCTTTCGGATTAAAGAGTGATGGTTCAACGTTTGCAAGAGTAGTACAGATTGGTTTTGAGCCGCAGCTACACAGGAATATAAAAAGCTTACATGGATGATATAGTGGTCAAAACCAAGGACAAGTCTACCCTCATCCAAGATTTAGAAGAAACTTTTGCAAACTTGCACAGAGTTAACATGAAGCTAAACCCTGAGAAGTGCGTGTTCGGTGTCCCATCCGGCAAACTCCTCATGTTCTTTGTGTCTCAGCGGGGGATAGAAGCAAACCCTGACAAGATCTAAGTTATCGAGCAAATCCAAGCACCCAAGACTATCAAGGATGTGCGGCATCTTGCCGGCTGCTTTGGTTAGGTTCATTTCAAGGTCTGTTGAGCGCGCCCTACCATTTTTCAAAATATTGAAAAAGGCAGGTCCGGTAAAATGGACTCCGGAAGCGGAGGATGCGCTGCAAGATCTGAAAAGGTACCCATCCTCTGCGCCAACACTAGTTGCTCCTAGACCCCAGGAGCCATTGTTGCTATATTTAGCAGCAACAAACCAGGTGGTCAGTGCTGCACTAGTTGCACAAAGAGAAGTTGGTGACGATGAGACAACAGCGGCAAGCACATCCCATAACGAGGCGGAGTGTTCTCTGGCAGATCCCGATGCCGGCAAAGCTAATGTGGTGCAAGCTAGAGAAGTTGGTCAAGTAGATGATAGCGAAAAAGAAGGTGGTGTAGCGGCCAGTGTACTTTGTTAGTTCTCTCTTGCAGGGGCTAGGTCACGGTACTCTAGTGTATAGAAATTGCTTTTCGGCCTCCTCATGGCCTCGAGAAAGCTGCACCACTACTTCCAAGCACATGAGATCACTTTTGTCACTCGCTTTTCATTGCTGCGTATTTTGAGGAATCCAGAGGCAACCGGCGGGATAGTAGAGTGGGCGTTAGAATTGTCAAGTTTTGCACTCAAGTTTGAGAGCACTTAGACCATTCAGAGTAGAGCATTGGCAGAATTCATTGCAGAATGGACGCCAACACAGGATGAAGAAATCCCAGAGTCAACTCTCCCCGGTAAGGAAACTGATAAGGAATGGGTCATGTACTTTTACGGTGCCTTCTCGCTGTAAGGCGTCGGGGCTGGAGTGCTGCTTGTCGCACCCACTAGAGAGCACCTCAAGTATGTGATTCAAATGCACTTTCCCAGGGAAGAGGCAACCAACAATACTGCTGAATATGAGGGGCTCCTTTCCGGGCTCAGGATAGCAGTAGAATTGTGGACCAGGAAATTGATAGTTCGCGGAGATTCACAACTCGTTGTGAAGCAAGTGAATAAAGATTACCAGAGCTTGTTGATGAAAGCCTATGTAAATGAAGTGAGGAAATTGGAGGAGTACTTTGACGGGTTACAAACAGAGCACCTCTCCCGTGCACAGAATAGCATTGCTGATCACCTGTTAAAGTGTGTTGTCCAAAAGCTACCTGTGGAACCAGGGACTTTTGTACTCCATTTGAATCAACCATCAGTTACTCCGTCAATGCGAGCCAAAAAGAGGAGGAAGTTGTATACTGATGAGTATTTTCCAGTAGAGCTTCCCAAGGCCGCCAGCGAGAATATTGCCAGGAAGGACGACGCGCTTAACAATGAGCCACAGTTCTGCACATAACCTCAGGTTCTCGTTGCTGAGAATAGTGCTCCCACGGCTGCAGAAATGTCTTTACTCCTTGTCGTCGAGACACAAGCTCCGGCATGGGCACAGCACATAGTTCAGTTTCTTCAAATAGGAGAACTCCCCAATGAACAAGAGCAAGCTAAGAAAGTAGCCTGCCAGTCAAGTATGTATCCGTTTGTGGACAACATTCTATACAGAAAAAGACCAAACAAAGTGAAATTAAAGTGCATGTGCCGGGAAGATGGACTCAAGTTGTTGGCAGAAATAAATGGAGGCATATGTGGCTCTCACATAAGACCAAGAGCCCTTATTGGGAAAGCTTTCCGACAAGGTTTTTATTACCACACAATCCTCCAGGATGCAACATAGCTAGTAACAAGATGTGAAGCATGCCAGTTCCATTCAAAGATCATACACCAACCCGCGCAAGTTCTCCAGACAATCTCTCTCTCCTGGCATTTTTCGGTCTGGGGCTCGATATTTTGGGCCCTGGTGACCCACAAGTATAAGGGATCAATCATAGTCCTTTCGATAAGTAAGAGTGTCGAACCCGACGAGGAGAAGAAGGAAATGACAAGCGATTTTCAGCAAGGTAATTCCTGCAAGCACTGAAATTGTCGCTAACAAGTACTCCCTCCGTCCAAAAATACTTGTCATCAAAATGGATAGAAAGAAATGTATCTAGAACTAAAATACGTCTAGATACATCCCCTTTTATCCATTTTGATAACAAGTATTTCCGGACGGAGGGAGTAGTTTGGTAGCAAGATAATATGTAATGAGCAAATAACGGTAACGGTAACAAAAGTGCAGCAAGGTAGCCCAATCCTTTTTGTAGCAAAGGACGGGCAAAACGATCTCTTATAATAAGCACAACGTTCTTGAGGACACACGGGAATTTCATCTAGTCACTTTCATCATGTTGGTTTGATTCGCGTTCGCTACTTTGATAATTTGATATGTGGGTGGACCGGTGCTTGGATGTTGTTCTTACTTGAACAAGCCTCCCACTTATGATTAACCCCCTCGCAAGCATCTGCTACTACAAAAGAAGAATTAAGATAACAATCTAACCATAGTATTAAACATATGGATCCAAATTAGTCCCTTATGGAATAACACATAAACTAGGGTTTAAGCTTTTGTCACTCTAGCAACCCATCAACTAATAACTACTCCATAATGAATTGCCTTAGGCCCAATGATGGTGAAATGTCATGTAGTTGACATTCACATAACACCACTAAGGGAATCACAACATACATATCATCAAAAGATCGAACGAATATCAAATTCACATGATTACTTGCAACATGCCTTCTCCCGTGGCCTCAAGAACAAGGGCAACTACTCACAAATAATATTCATGGTCAAGATCAGAGGGATATTAAATAGCATAATGGATCTGAACATATAATCTTCCACCAAATAAACCATCTAGCATCAACTACAAGATGTAATATCAACATTACTAGTCACCCGCAGGTACCAATATGAGGTTTTGATACAAAGATTGAACACAAGAGATTAACTAGGGTTTGAGATGAGATGGTGTTGTTGAAGATGTTGATGAAGACTGGCCTCCCAAAGTTGAGAGGTTTGTTGGTGATGACGATGGCTTCGATTTGCCCCTCCCGGAGGGAATTTCCCATGGCGGAATTGCTCCGCCGGAGGGAAAAAGTGCTCCTGCCCAAGTTCCGCCTCGAGACAGCGGCGCTCTATCCCGAAAGTCCTCTCTTGATTTTTTTTCTAGGTTAAAAGACCTATGTACCAGAAGATGGGCACCTGGGTGGCCCCCTTTGGTAGTTCTTTTCTCCAATATTTATTATATATTCCAAAATAATTCTCCATAAAATTCCAGCTCATTTGGAGATGTGTAGAATAGGTATCTCTGACATAGCTTTTTCAGGTCCAAAATTCCAGCTGCCCATATTCTCCCTCTTTGTGTAAACCTTGCATATGATGAGATAAAAGGCATTAGAATTACTCCACAAAGTGTTAAAATGCATAAAAACACTATAAAAAAAGTAGGAAAACATGATGCAAAATGGACATATCAACTCCCCCAAGCTTAGACCTCGCTTGTCCTCAAGCGAAAACCAATATCGAAAATCATGTCCACATGTTTAGAGAGAGAGGTGTCGATAAATACAAAATATGGGCATAGTAGCAACAACAAAATTTATCATATAGCTTCTCATGCACAAGTAACAATTCATCACAACATCGAAGTAGAAGGCATAAACTTAAAACTAACAAACTATGTTCTCAGTCAACTTTGCAACTACAATTCATCATATTTTCAGGAAGGGTCTCATATCAGAGCCTTTTGGAAACTCCGCATACTCAACCATCATTTAGTCTTCTATGATTGCTAACACTCACAACATATATATGAGCAAAAAGTTTCAACCGGACACATAGAAAGATAGGGGCTTATAGTTTTGCCTCCCAACTTATTCACCTCAAGGGTGATGTAAACAATAATAACTCATGATCACTCATATCCAACTGGATATATATGCCTAGATCTTTCCCCACAACATGATGCTTGCGAAAGAGAAAATAAAAAGGAATAAAGGAGAATACTTCGACTCTTGCATACAAAGTGAATTCACAAAAGCAAAAGATAGGCCCTTCGCAGAGGGAAGCAGAGGTTGTCATGCGCTTTTGGGTTTTTGTATGTACAATCTCTTAATGCAAAAGAACGTCATGTTATATATATTGCCCCTTATGATAGCAACCTTTATTATGCATCCGTCACTTTAATTACTTTGCCATCACAAGTTCGTACAATGCTTATTTTGCCTTACACTAAAAGATCAAACACATTTAGAAGCATTTTTATTGCCTTTTTGCACCGATGACAACTTACTTGAAGGATCTTTCTCAATCCATAGGTAGGTATGGTGGACCCTCAAAACATGAATTTGGGTTTGAGGTTTTTGGATGCACAAGTAGTATCTCTACTTAGTGTGGATTTTTGGCTAGCAAAGATAACGGGCAAGCACCACATGTTGAAGGATCTATGACAATATAACTTCTATGTGAATATGAACAGACATAAATCTTTATGTTGTCTTCCTTGTCCAACATCAACAATTTGCATAAGATATTTAATGGGGGCTCACAATCATAAAAGATGTCCAAGATGGTATATTTGCATGTGAATCTTCTCTTCCCTTATTAATTCTTTCATGAATTGCATCATTGACCAATGTTATGTTTGTCAACTTTCAATAAATTTTACCACTTATACTTTTCCTTATGTGATGTCATTACTTACCACAAGATTAGCATATGATATTTTTCATTATTTCCTTTATTGAAACAAAACAAGTAAAGAAGCAAAAACTCAAACTAAACTTTATTATATAACTCTCACTCCATTACATAGATAGATAGATCACAAAACTAGCACTCGAAAATAGATCGTACTAAACTTTTTATTCAACTAGACCACAAAATAACTAAGGATCGAACTAAAAACTGGTGAAGATAATAGAAGTGATGGTGATACGATACCGGGGCATCTCCCCCAAGCTTGGCACAAGCCAAGGGGAGTGCCCATACATGTGTGGTTAGGTCTCCTTCTTTTGTGATGGTGGTGGAGTTGTCGATGAAGAGGATGGTGTAGTTGTAGCTTCGCACTTCAGCTTCAGCAGGTACTCCAATCTACCGTTGATGTTCTGAAGGGCAATATTTTGTTGTTCCAACAAAATAACTTCATGAGTGAGATATGTATTCTGAATGCCTACCGTTTCAAAGGCCCTAAAAGTCTCTATTTCAATGGGTGTGAGATGGTTATTCTAGGGTTGAGGGATGTCTTCTTCTCCCGCGGTTTCTTCCCTAGGTAGGGTTTGTCGACCTCCTGGGGCTTGGTCTCCTGCAACTTCCTTGGCCTTGTCCTCCTTGGTGGCTTCTTTTGGATCCTCTCTCCTCAGGAGCCAAGCATCTTCTTCTACGTTGTTGGAGGAGGGGGAAGACATGATGGCTGGCTTGATAGATCTGACAGGGAACAACACAAAACAAGAATAGAGGATTTTTCCATGATGCGGTGGTCAAATCTTCCAGGGGTATATATAAAGAATTTTTATCTTGGGAAACAAGTATACCATAGGAAAACGGAGTCGGGAAGGTGTCCGAGGGGCCCACTACCCACCAGGGCTCGCCAGGTGGGGCAGGTGCCCCCTGGTGCCTAGTGGGAACTTGGGTTGCCTTCTTGGTTGTTTCTTACTTTTTTAAAAAAAAATTCTAATATTCCAAAACTGATAGAAAATATTTTTGCGGATTTTTCGGAGTTTGTTTACTTACGGTATCACGTACCTCTTGCTTTTCAGTGTTCTGGAGTGTTCTGGAAGGTTTCTTTTATCTATTCCTCCTGTGTCATCGTTTGGATAATGTTAGTTTCAACATTGATAGGTGTACCTAAAATATAGTGCTTAATTCTTTGCCCATTAACCACCTTCGGATTGGTGCCTTCGGCATTATTAATCTTGATAGCTATAGAGCGACAAACTTCTTCGATGATATATGGTCCTTCCCATTTCGAAAGAAGTTTTCCTGCAAAAAATCTAAAACGAGAATTGTACAATAGAACATATGCACCAACTTTGAATTCCCGCTTTTGGATTCTTTTGTCATGCCATCTTTTAACTTTTTCTTTAAATAGTTTGGCATTTTCATAGGCTTGGGTTCTCCATTCATCTAGTGAGGTAATATGAAATAACCTCTTTTCACCGGCAAGTTTGAAATCATAATTGAGTTCTTTAATTTCCCAATATGATTTATGTTCTAACTCAAGAGGCAAATGACATGCCTTTCCATAAACCATTTTGTATGGAGACATACCCATAGGATTTTTATAAGTAGTTCTATTGGCCCAAAGTACATCAACAAGTTTCTTAGACCAATTCTTTCGAGACTATTGACAGTTTTTTGTAATATTAGTTTTATTTCTCTATTGCTAAGTTCAACTTGACCACTAGATTAAGGATGATAGGGTGACGCAATTCTATGGCTGGCATCATATTTAGCAAGCAATTTACGGAAAGCACCATGAATAAAATGTGAACCACCGTCAGTCATTAAATATCTAGGGACTCCAAACCTTGGGAAGATAATTTCTTTAAGAATTTTAATGGAGGTGTTATGATCATAACTACTAGTTGGAATAGCTTCTACCCACTTAGTGACATAATCAACAACAACTAAAATATGTGGGTACCCATTAGAGGAAGGAAAAGGTCCCATATAATCAAAGCCCCAAACATCAAATGGTTCGATAACAAATAATTCATAGGCATTTCCTGACGTCTACTAATATTACCAATTCTTTGACATTCATTACAAGATAAGACAAACTTACAAGCATCTTTGAAAAGAGTAGGCTGATACATCTCCAACGTATCTATAATTTTTGATTGTTCCATGCCGTTATATTATCATTTCTTGGATGTTTTACAATCATTTTATAGTCATTTTATATCATTTTTTGGTACAAACCTATTGAGATAGTGCCCAGTGCCAGTTGCTATTTTCTGCATGTTTTTTACATCGCAGGGAATCAATATCAAATGGAGTCCAAACACAGCGAAACTCCTGGAGGATTTTTTTTGTGCTAGAAGACATCAAGTGGGCCAAGGAAGCACCTGGGGGTGGCTCGTCGGGAGCAGCACCAACCAGGGCGCGCTAGGAGGCCCAGGCGCACCCTGGTGGGTTGTGCCGACCTCTGGTGCCCCCTGAACTGTCTCTTTGCTCTATAAATACCCCAATATTCCAGAAACCCTAGGGAAGTCGACGAAAATCAATTCCAGCCGCCGCAGAGTCCAGAACCACGAGATCCAATCTAGACACCATGAGGGGTTCACCACTTTCATTGGTGCATCTCCGATGATGCGTGAGTAGTTCTTTGTAGACCTACGGGTCTATAGTTAGTAGCTAGATGGCTTCCTCTCTCTCTCTCTTGATTATCAATACAATGGTCTCTTGGAGATGCATATGATGTAAGCCTTTTGCGGTGTGTTTGATGGGATCCGATGAACTTTGAGTTTATGATCAGATCTATGTTTTTATCCATGAAAGTTATTTGAGTCTTCTTTGATATCTTATATGCATGATTGCTTATAGCCTCGTATTTCTTCTCCGATATTTGGGTTTTGTTTGGCCAACTTGATATATTTATCTTGCAATGGGAAGAGGTGCTTTGTAGTGGGTTCGATCTTACAGTGCTTGATCCCAGTGACAGAAGGCGAACCGACACGTATATATCGTTGCTGCTAAGGATAACAAGATGGGATCTGTATCTTCACAATAGATAAACGGATCTTGTCTAAATCATGTCATCATTCTTATTGCATTACTACGTTTTTCCATGAACTTAATACACTAGATGCATGCTGGATAGCGGTCGATGTGTGGAGTAATAGTAGTAGCTGCAGGCAGGAGTCGGTCTACAAATCTTCGATGTGATGCCTATATAATGATCATTGCCTGGATATCGTCATGATTATTTGAAGTTCTATCAATTGCCCAACATTAATTGTTTTCCCACCATTTGCTATTTTTATCGAGAGAAGCCACTAGTGAAACCTATGCCCCCCGGGTCTCTTTTCATCATACTTGCCTTTGCGATCTATTTTCCTTTGCATTTATTTTCAGATCTATTAAATCAACAATACAAAAATACTTTGCTGCAATTTATTAGTTCCGCGTTCTTTTTATCCTATCTACCACTTTTACCTCACGTTATTTTCCTATCCTGAGGCGCCGTATCCGAAAGGGATTGACAACCCCTTTAACACATCGGGTTGCGAGTATTTGTTATTTGTGTGAAGGTGTTGTTTACGTGGTGTGAGGAGGTTCTCCTACTGGTTCGATAACCTTGGTATCATCACTGAGGGAAATACCTACCGTCGCTATACTGCATCATCCCTTCCTCTTTGGGGAAATACCGACGTAGTTCTAGCAGACATCAAAAGAAATTTCTGGTGCCGTTGCCGAGGAGGATCTTTAACATCAACCAGGTTCCTAATCACAAATCTCATCTCCTCGCAATTTACATTATTTGCCATTTGCCTCTCGTTTTCCTCTCCCCCACTTCACAAAAATTTACCATTTTATTCGCCCTCTTTTTCGTTCGCCGTTTTCTCGTCAGATCTATTTTTCGCGTGCAATCTTGTTTATCACTTTTTGTCGTTATAGATTTCTCTTCTTCTATTGCGTGCACCCCCGAGAATGAGGTTCTCAACCTTAAACAAAGGGGAGGAGAAAATTTAAAAGATGCTTGGGATAGGATTTGAAATGCTCATAATAGATCTATCCGTAAGCAATCTACCATTGTTCTTCTTCGTTGTTTTTATGTGGGCATTACCACTTGGTACAGATTCGTCCTTGATATGATTACCGATGGTAATTTCTTGATGTGTCCTTCTCTTGATGCTTTTAAAACTTTGGGAAATTTAGTGGGTTCACCACCACTCGTGATCAATGAAACAATATTGACTCTCGAGCATGTTATGAAAAGACTAGATGTTATTGAAAAGAAAATGCTTACCGTAGAACATATGGAAAACTTGGATAGAAAAATGCAAAGTTATGCTACTAAGGTTGGGTCAAAAGCGGGAGGCATTTTTAAGTTGCTAAAAGAAAAGGGAACTATAATTCATGAAAGAACCGAAGAAAGCCCCGTCTAGGATTGATAAGCTGGAAGAATTTTTTTCTAGTCAAGGAATGGCTTTTGCTTCCGCTAAAACTCCCGTGAAAATTAGTAAGACAACTCAAGTCACTAAAAACAAAGGTGCAACTTCTAGCTATGATAAAGGAGATGTTAAGATGATTAGTATCCATCCCAACTTTATTGAAGTCATAAGAGACCCTTCTTGCGAAAATAAGTTTTTCAATCTCATGCCTAGAAGTATTGTCGCTGAGAATTTATATGCAAAATCCTTGAAGAATCCTAAGTGTTCGATCAAATAATTGGACAAAGATGACAACACTTAGATCCTACGCGTTATGCCTACCTAGGGGCATAAAACGATAGCGCTTGTTGGGAGGCAACCCAATGAATAAAATTTATTTTTGCCTTTTGCTTTCCATTCTTGTGTGTTAGCACAATTATGCTACTGTTATAATTGTGTTTTTGTGTGTTTTAGTTAGTGTTTGTGCCAAGCAAGGCCTTTGGGAAGACTTGGGTGAAAGTTGATTTGATCTTGCTGAAAAATAGAAACTTTTGTGCTCACGAGATTATTTTTCATGTTTAACAGAAGAGTGCCTTTGAGTTGATTCTTTTTGCAAATGATTAATAGACAAATTCCTCACGTCCACCAATTTATTTAGGAATTTTTAGAGTTACATAAGTATTCGAAATATTCAGATTTCTACAAACTGTTCTGTTTTTGACAGATTCTGTTTTATTTGTGTTGTGTGCTTGTTTTGATGATTCTATGGTTTTCTTTGATGAGTTTTTGACATAGAAAAGTTTGAATACAGTATATATAATGCAAAAAAAATAAGAATAGGTTTTATATAGTACTTATAGTAGTGGTTTGTTTTCTTATACTAACGGATCTCACGAAGGGTTTGTTTGAGTTTTGTGTGATTGAAGTTTTCAAGTTTTGGATGATCTTACGATGGATGAAGGAATAAGGATTAGCAAAAGGCTAAGCTTGGGGATGCCCGAGGCACCCCAAGATAATATTTAAAGAAGTAGCAAGAAACTAAGCTTGGGGATGCCCCCGAGTGGCATCCCCGCTTTCTTCTAACAACCATCGGTATTTTACTTGAAGCTATATTTTTATTCGTCACATAATATGAGTTTTGCTTGGAGTGTCTTGTATGATATTAGTCTTTGCTAGTTTTGCTTTGTGTTTTAAGTGTTGAATCCTTGCTCGACACACCCTTTTGAGAAAGCCAAAAATTATGCTATGCTTGCTCCTATGCTTCACTTAAATTTTTAGAGCCATGGATTTGCTCTAGTGCTTCGCTTATATCTTTTTAAGCACGGTGTGCTTTGTTATTTTTGAAGAAATGCTCTCATGCTTCACTTAGATTTATTTGGGAGTTAGTAAATTTTTAAGAAATTCTCTCTTGCTTCACTTAGATTATTTCGAGAGAAATAAATAAATATGCTCATGATCTTCACTTATATTTGTTTGAGCTTATCAAAAGCAACATATGAAAATAGTTCCAAAGTGATAGATATCCAAGGAGGATATAATAAAAGATTTCATGAAGATCATTGGACAAAATAAACTTGATTCTTAGTAATGGTTTTGAGATATGACGATATGATATGTGAGTCATGTTGATAAGTAATTGTGCTTTAGTAAGAATATTGATGTTAAGGTTTGTGATTCCCTATGCAAGCACGAAAGTCAATAGTTATGCAATGAAATTTATATCCAACTTATGGTGCATTATTCGGTGTTACTGATGCTTAATGATTGGGTACGAGATTTTTCGCTTTTTGGTTGGTCGCTTCTCAATCTTTTTGCTAGCCTTCATTTTGCACTAAGTATGATCACTACATGTGCATCCAAAACCCTTTAAACCAGTTTTGCCTTATGAGTCCACTATACCTACCTATTTGTGGTATTTCCATGCCGTTCTAAGAAAATTTGCATGTGCCATCTCTAATTTTCAAAATAAATTTCTCTTTTGTGTGCTCTACCGCTCGTGAGGCGGTGAAGGGTGACCAATATTTTCCATGCTAGATGTGTTATTATCACGATGAGTGTTTATTCACTTGTCATTGCACGAGAGTACATCAAAGGTATTATGGATGCCTACTCTCGAAATGAATAATGAATTTATTTTATGTTGTTAATAAATTTCTTGGGAAGTGTTGCTATGGAGGGCACCCGTGGATACAGTTAGCCATGGAAAGTGAAAGTAATGGTGGTAAAAGGAAAAACTTTATTTTCTGTTTGGGAACCGCCTATTATGTATCTAGCATGGAAAGTGTTGAGATCTCTAAGTCGTTTTTGTTGGTGGGAAAAGTATGCCTCTCAAAACTATTTTTATCTCTCAATTTAAGCTTTGAGCTCTGGCACCTCTACAAATTCCTACTTCCCTTCGTGAAGGGCCTTTCTTTTACTTATGCAATTTTTACTTTGAATTTGAGTCTCCATATTCTCTTATAAAGCACCAACCGAGGGGCACTATGATCGTATTTGAGCATTGGGTGTAGCTAATATTTGAGTGTATTTCATGAATGGATCAATGATTGAGCATGATGGGCTAGGGATAACTTGCTTTAGTGTTGATATTTTGAAAGATATGGTTGCTTGTTGGTATGCTTGAGTATTAAAGTCCTCATGTCAAAACTAGACTATTGCTTTGAATCATATAAAAGTCCACATGTCCATGCTATAAATAAAAGAAATGTGATGAACATGTTAGGCAACATTCCACATCAAAAATTCTGTTTTTATCATTTACCTACTCAAGGACGAGCAGGAATTAAGCTTGGATATGCTGATATGTCTCCAACATATCTATAATTTTTTATTGTTCCATGTTGTTATATTATCATTCTTGGATGTTTTATAATCATTTTATATCAGTTTTTGGTACTAACCTATTGACATAGTGCCCAATGCCAATTGTTATTTTCTGCATATTTTTTACATCGCAAGAAATCAATATCAAATGGAGTCCAAACGCAGCGAAACTCCTGGAGGATTTTTTTGGGTCACAAGACATCTAGTGGGCCAAGGAAGCGCCTGGGGGTGGCTCGAGGGGAGCAACACCCACCAGGGCACGCCTGGGTTGTGCCCACCTCGGGTGCCCCCTAAACCGCCTCTTTGCTCTATAAATACCCCAATATTACAGAAACCCTAGGGGAGTCATCAAAAATCAATTCCACGCCGCAAAGTCCAGAACCACCAGATCCAATCTAGACACCATCACGGAGGGGTTCACCACTTCCATTGGTGCCTCTGCGATGATGCCTGAGTAGTTCTTTGTAGACCTACGGGTCCGTAGTTAGTAGCTAGATGACTTCCTCTCTCTCTCTCTCTCTCTCTCTCTCTCTCTCTCTCTCTCTTGATTATTAATACAATGGTCTCTTGGAGATCCATATGATGTAAGCCTTTTTGCGGTGTGTTTGTTGGGATCCGATGAACTTTGAGTTTATGATCAGATCTATGTTTTTATCCATGAAAGTTATTTGAGTCTTCTTTGATCTCTTATATGCATGATTGATTATAGCCTCGTATTTCTTCTCCGATATTTGGGTTTTGGTTGGCCAACTTGATCTATTTATCTTGCAATGGGAAGAGGTGCTTTGTAGTGGGTTCGATCTTACGGTGCTTGATCCCACTGATAGAAGGGGAACCGACACGTATGTATCGTTGCTACTAAGGATAACAAGATGGGATCTGTATCTTCACAATAGATAAACGGATCTTGTCTACATCATGTCATCGTTCTTATTGCATAATACACTAGCTACATGCTGGATAGCGGTCGATGTGTGGAGTAATAGTAGTAGATGCACGCAGGAGTCGGTCTACTAATCTTGGACGTGATGCCTATATAATGATCATTGCCTGGATATCATCATGATTATTTGAAGTTCTATCAATTGCCCAACAGTAATTGTTTTCCCACCGTTTGCTTTTTTTCTCGAGAGAAGCCACTAGTGAAACCTACGACCCCCGGGTCTCTTTTCATCATATTTTCCTTTGCGATCTATTTTCCTTTGCATTTATTTTCAGATCTATTAAACCAAAAATACAAAAATACCTTGCTGCAATTTATTTGTTCCGTGATGTATTTATCCTATCTACCACTTTTACCTCGCGTTATTTGCCTATCTTGAGGCGTCGTACCCGAAAGGGATGGACAACCCCTTTAACACGTCGGGTTGCGAGTATTTTTTATTTGTGTGCAGGTGCTGTTTTACATGGTGTGAGGAGGTTCTCCTACTGGTTCGACAACCTTGGTCTCATCACTGAGGGAAATACCTACCGTCACTATACTGCATCATCCCTTCCTCTTTGGGGAAATACCAACGTAGTTCTAGCAGACATCATAGGCCAATAAAAACCAGATTGTAATACCTTGTGTGAAGTTCTATCTCCCACATGATGCCCTTCGTAGGCTTTGGAGTGACATTTCCGTAGGATTTGTTCCTGTTCATGCTCAGGTATACAACGTCTAATAATACCATATACTCCTTCTTTATAAAGATGTGGGTCATCCCAAAAGTAATGTCTTAAGTCAAAGAAGATTTTTTCTTTTCTTTTGTTGGTATGTGAAACTAGGTGGTATAAATTTAGCAACAGTGTAATTAGCATAATTAGCATACCAAGGAGTATTATGTGAAGCATTTATGATAGCTAATTGTTCATCAGGGAAGCTATCATCAATAGGTAGTGGGTCATCAAGAATATTTTCTAACC
Source organism: Triticum dicoccoides (assembly GCF_002162155.2). NCBI lineage: Eukaryota > Viridiplantae > Streptophyta > Magnoliopsida > Poales > Poaceae > Triticum > Triticum dicoccoides. The sequence goes on along the minus strand of NC_041383.1, from coordinate 423,687,672 downwards.
TAGACAAGTTATCAGCTACGGGTTTCTCAGCTCCTTTTCTATCAATTATATGCAAGTCAAATTCTTGTAGCAAGAAAACACACCTAATGAGTTTAGGTTTAGCATCTTTATTTTCCATAAGATATTTAATAGCAGCATGATTGGTCTGTACAATTACTTTGGAATCAACAATGTAAGATCTGAATTTATCACAAGCAAACACAACTGCTAAAATTTCTTTCTCAGTGGTAGCATAATTTCTTTGGGCATTATCTAGAGTTTTACTAGCATAATGGATAACATTTAATTTTCTTATCATCTCTTTGTCCTAGAACAACACCAACAACATAATCACTAGCATCACACATAATTTCAAAAGGCAAGCTCCAATCAGGTGGTTGAATGATAGGTGCAGAAGTTAAGGCTTTCTTAAGTGTTTCAAAGGCTTCTAAACAATCATCATGAAAAACAAATGGAACATCCTTTTATAAAAGATTAGTAAGAGGCCTAGAAATCTTAGAGAAATCTTTAATAAACCTCCTATGGAAACCAGCATGACCAAGGAAACTACAAATACTTTTAGTGTATTTAGGACATGGCATTTTCTCAGTTGCATCAACTTTAACTTTATCCACCTCAATACCTCATTCAGAAATTTTATGCCCCAAGACAATGCCTTCATTAACCATAAATTGGAACTTGTACCAATTAAAGACACGATTAGTTTGTTCACATCTCTGCAAAACTTGATCAAGGTTGCTTAAGCAATCATTAAAAGAAGTTCCAATCATCCATGAAAACCTCAACAATCTTTTCACAAAAATCAGAGAATATAGCAGTCATACATCTTTGAAAGTTAGCAGGTGCATGATACGTCTCCAACTTAACTATAATTTTTTATTGTTGCATGCTGTTATATTATTATTCTTGGATGTTTTAAAATCATTTTATATCATTTTTGGTACTAACCTATTGACATAGTGCCAAGTGCTAGTTGCTGTTTTCTGCATGTTTTTTACATCGCAGGAAATCAATACCAAACGGAGTCCAAACGCAGCGAAACTTTTTGTGGATTTTTTTGGACCAAAAGACATCTAGTGGGCCAAGGAAGCACCTGGGGGTGGCTCGAGGGGAGCAGCACCCACCAGGGCGCGCCAGGAGGCCCAGGCGCGTCCTGGTGGGTTGTGCCTACCTCGGGTGCCCCCTGAACCGCCTCTTTGCTCTATAAATACCCCAATATTTCAGAAAACCTAGGGGAGTCGACGAAAATCAATTCCAGTCGCTGCAGAGTCTAGAACCACCAGATCTAATCTAGACACCACGAAGGGGTTCACCACTTCCCATTGGTTCCTTTGCGATGATGTGTGAGTAGTTCTTTGTAGACCTACGGGTCCATAGTTAGTAGCTAGATGGCTTCCTGTATCTCTCTATTGATTATTAATACAGTGGTCTCTTGGAGATCCATAAGATGTAAGCCTTTTTGCGGTGTGTTTGTTGGGATTCGATGAACTTTGAGTTTATAATCAGATCTATGTTTGTATTCATGAAAGTTATTTGAGTCTTCTTTGATATCTTATATGCATGATTGCTTATAGCCTCATATTTCTTCTCCGATATTTGGGTTTTGTTTGGCCAACTTGATCTATTTATCTTGCAATGGGAAGATGTGCTTTGTGATGGGTTCAATCTTATGGTGCTTGATCCCAGTGACAGAAAGGGAACCGACACGTATGTATCATTGCTATTAAGGATAACAAGATGGCTGTCGGTGTCAAAACCGGCGGATCTCGGGTAGGGGGTCCCGAACTGTGCGTCTAAGGCTGATGGTAATAGGAGGCGGGGGACACAATGTTTACCCAGGTTCGGGCCCTCTCGATGGAGATAATACCCTACTTCCTGCTTGATTGATCTTGATGATATGAGTATTACAAGAGTTGATCTACCACAAGATCGCAGAGGCTAAACCCTAGAAGCTAGCCTAGGATTATGATTGTTCTTGTCCTACGGACTAAATCCTCCGGTTTATATAGACATCGGAGGGGGCTAGGGTTACACAGAGTCGGTTAGAGAGAAGGAAATCTACATATCCGGATTGCCAAGCTTGCCTTCCACGCAAAGGAGAGTCCCACCTCGACACGGGACGAAGTCTTCAATCTTGTATCTTCATAGTCCAATAGTCCGGCTGTCCGAGGACCCCCTAATCCTGGACTCCCTCAGTAGCCCCTGAACCAGGATTCAATGACGATGAGTCCGGCGCGCAGATTGTCTTAGGCATTGCAAGGCGGGTTCCTTCTCCGAATACACCATGAAAGATCTTGAATATGAGAATCATGTCCGGCTCTACAAAATAATTTCCACATACCAACGTAGAGAGCACAATATTCCACAAATCTAATTTGCTGACAACTTTTCATAGCGTGACATCATGCCATGGCCCGGTCATTATTCGAACCGTTTTTCTCAACCAGCCTGTCACTGCACGTGTTGCGAGGCGGTTTTATTGGCACGTCTTGTGGAAGCAGAGATCGTGTTCCCCTTATCATGGGATTCTCATCAATATGGGTGTGGGTAACCCAACCGTGCTTGTTAGTATGACTCCTCGATTTTAGGCAAGTTCCAAACGGCCACACTGAGGACGCTTGATATTCACCCTCTTTATAAAGGGGCCAAGGCCTGTCCTTTTCTTCCCACGCTCGATCCTTCCTTTCCCCCACCTTGAGTTCCAACACCCAAGGCTCAGGCTAAGCGCTTCGGACCTTCAAACATGTCCATATCCAACCTTCAAGGCCGGTGGATGGCCTCCTCTATCACAGAGGAGGACATCAAGAAGCTTAGGGAGGCCAGATATCTGACCGCCAAAATCCCGCACAAGCTGCCTGCTCAAGGGCAGGTCATCCCCACTCCCGAACCCAATGAGAGTGTCGTATTTGTTTCCCACTTCCTCTGAGGGCTAGGTGAGGGAGTCTTGGATAAGGGGGTATCCGGACAGCCGGACTATATACATCGTCCGGACTATAGAAGCATCAAGATACAAGACTCAAGACTTCGGCTCGTGTCCGGATGAGACTCTCCTTTGCGTGGAAGACAAGCTTAGCAATCCGGATATTATGTTTCCTTCCTTGTAACCGACTCCATGTAAACCCTAGCTCTTCGGTGTCTATATAAATCGGAGAAGATGGTCCTTAGAAGGCCGATCACAATTACAATCATACCATCATAGGCTAGGTCTTAGGGTTTAGCCTCTACGATCTCGTAGTAGATCTACTCTTGTATTCCACATATCTTCAATATTAATCAAGCAGGAAGTAGGGTTTTACCTCCATCGAGAGGGCCCGAACCTGGGTAAACATTGTGTCCCTTGCTTCCTATTACCATCAGCCTAAGACGCACAGATCGGGACCCCCTACCCGAGATCCGCCGGTTTTGACACCGACATTGGTGCTTTCATTGAGAGTTCCTCTGTGTCGTCGCTTCGAGGCTGGATGGCGTCTTCAATCGTCAACAACACGGACTAGGGTGAGACTTTTCTCCCCAGACAGATCTTTGTGTTTGGCGGCTTCGCACTGCGAGCCAATTCGCTTGGCCAGTTGGAGCAGATCGACAGCTTCGCCCCTGGCCACCAGATCAGGTTCAGAAACTTGAACTACATGGCAGATATCCGCAGAGACTTGATCTTCGACGGATTCGAGCCCGCGCCAGGAGTGTCGGACAGCCACGACGAGCACGGCCTAGACCTGCTGTCGGACATTGTCCGGGACATTACCCCCGAAGCAGCCTTGGATCTAAATCCAGGACAGGTTGCGGTGCCTGTGGACGTAGGGCTGGACCCCGCTCCGCAGGCCGCACACTTATCGGCGGTGGAGCCGAACATGGGTCCCACCTCCGTGGAGGCCTGTAACCCCGGACCCCCGGACTCATATCCGGCTGTTGGTCCTGGTCCGCTCACTCTCGAGCCAGCCAAGTCAGGTTGGGCTCCGGTGATGGAGTTTACCGCTGCGGACATCTTTCAGCACTCACCCTTTGGCGGCATGCTGAACTCATTGAAGTCTCTCTCTCTGTCAGGAGACTCTGGGCCGAACTATTCCGGCTGGAGTGGGAAGCGGGCGACGAAGGAATTTGCTGCCCGCCCACCACGCACTTTGTCGCCACGATCGATGATTTAACCGACGTGCTCGAATTTGACTTCGAAGACATCAACGGTATGGACGACGATGCAGGAGATACTCAGGAGCCACCGCTCACAGGGCGGTGGACATCCACCTCTTCATATGATATATATATATATATATATATATATATATATATATATATATATATATATATACAGACGGTCTATTCTGCTAATATTAGCAGAATAACTATTCTGCACACCACTTCGGCACTGCACGCTCAACAGAAGTGCACTGCATCTTCTTGAGGACGAGCACTGCAATATAGACTAGTGAACTTCTCGACGGAAAAAACTGCACGCGTTTTTTTTCCGGTACTGTTTTCGCTCTAATTTTTTAACCGTTTATCAGAATGAGGTGTGTAATATACCGTTGAAAAGCTATGGATTAGGCGCAACTTCGACATGTTGAACACTTTTCGAGATTCCATATGGTTTAAGAGTAGTTTTGAAATTGGCGCGTCCCATGAAGAGTGGCAGCAAGCGTTTTTTGGCGATTTCTTCTAAACCGCTCGTCGAAATGAAGCAAACGATACGCCGTTGGATAGATATCGTCGAGACGCATCTTTTTCATATATAAATGTTTCTATAATTCATTACGGTTTAAGAGCAGTTTCAAATTTACTAAATCGCGAAATTCTGTTTTTCAAGTTTTTTAAAATTTTCGGTAGTGTTTTCGCTCCAGTTTTTGAACCGTTTGTCGAAACGAGGCGTGTGATACGCCTTGGAAAGCTACGAACAAGGCGCAACTTTCATGCATTGAAATATTTTTGAGATTCCTTACAGTTTTAAGTTAATTTGGAAAATGGTACGGCGAACGACGAGTGGCAGCGGTCGTTTTTCGAGAAATTTCAACAAAACCGCTTGTTGAAATGATTCAAATGATACGCCGTTGGAAAGATATCGACGAGACACAACTTACTCATGTAGAACACTCTCTCTAATTCCTTACGGTTTAAGAGCAATTTTAAAATTACTGAAATGCGGACACTCTGTTTTTTGCGACAGCCAAATCGGCGAGTGAACTTCGTCAGACAGAAAACCGCACTGCATCAGACAGAAAACCGCACTGCATCAGACAGAAAACAGCATTGCAGTGTCCGACAAAGTATTGCATGAATTTTTTATTACTGTTTTTGTGATACGAGGCGAGTGCAGTGCACATCGAAGAAAAAGTGAACCTCGACATAAGTTTAAGTGAGCTGCATTAATTTTTTCATTTCTTTTTAACTTTTTTTTGCACTTCATATAGAGCACAAGCGAACGTCAACACACTTAAAAGTGAACCTCATTACTCTGTTTTTGCTTCCATCAAAATTTTGCACTTCACATAGAGCACAAGCGAACGTCAACACACTTCAAAGTGACCGTCATTACTTTGTTTCTGCTTCCATAAAAATTTTGCACTTCACATAGAGCACAAGCAAACGTCAACACACTTCAAAGTGAACCTCATTACTCTGTTTTTTCTTCTATAAAAATTTTGCACTTCACATAGAGCACAAGCAGACGTCAACACACTTCAAAGTGAACCTCATTACTCATAGGGTCAGAGTTGCATGTGCACTGCAAATGCAACTACATCTAAAATGAAACAAACTTTTTTGCGATGTTTATGTTATTGTTTTTACAAAGGGAACCACAACAGTGCACTGCACGCATACAGACACCGCACCACACAATAAACACCACTGAAATTGAAATTAGCCTGCGCCGTGTGGCAAGGGATTGTGCTTGTGCGCCCCTGTGCCTTTACCCTCCGCACGCTACTGGACTACTCCATTGTTGGGTAGTTCCAGCTATGTTGCTTTATTTTGGATCCGATTGGATTGCATGTGTGCGCCCGCTACACTGCATAACCACTGAAAATACACTGCCGAACGGCGAAAACCACATGTAGATCAAAGAACTGCGATGTCACGCCAAGCAAACCGCAAGTGGGTGTGTCATCCACAACAGATACAATAATTGTGTCGTTATCCCGTGAACCGCACTGCAACATCTTGCCTCCAAGCTGCATAAAAACAAAATTTAAAAGCATAGAAGGAATTGCGGGCTGCAAACCACAGGGCGTGTGAGCTACACTACAGCGGCCACCACCCTCACCGTCAAGGCGGGAGCGCTGCTGGAGCTGCAAAACAGAGGAAGCGCCATGAATTAGTTGAGGGAACAATGGAGAGGGGAGGGACGGACGAGGAGCAGGGGAGGAGGGGCAGAAGACGGCAGCGACGGGCGAGCCTGAGATGGCCATGGTGGCTCCTGCGGCACAAGTGTATGAGGGAGAGGTGAGGAGGAAGAAGGAAAGGAGAGAGAGGAGGGGCGACTCGCCTCCGGTGCTACTCCGACCGTCCGGCACGGCGGCGTGGGGAGGGGGCGGCTGGGACCCGTGCAGTGGCGGAGAGATTGAGGAGCGGGAGACGAGGGGAGGTGGATCCAGATCCCACTGGATCCAGTGGTTGCTTGGCGGTGAGAGTACGTGGTGGGGACGGTGGGAGTGGGGGCGCCGGAAGAAGGAGGTTGCGGGCGGAGGAAGATGCCAAATGGCGGAGGAGGCCG
>NC_041383.1:423618025-423680344 GCF_002162155.2 Triticum dicoccoides | reverse complement strand
CTCCGAAAGACACGAGTGGCGAGGAGGCAACGGAGGATAACCCCTCCAAAAAGAAAGCAAAGCATGGGCGTCGCCAGCACCGCTCCAAGCCCCGCCAAGGCAATACCGGTGCCGGAGACGATAATAATCCGGACGGTGCCGACGATGAATACAACTCCAAACAGCCCGCCATTGAGCAGGCCGAACAGGAAGACGGGCATGACAGCCCAAACGAACAGGTGACAGACGGGTATCCAGAGGAGGACAACTACATGCCCCTCTCCGAAGACGAGATTAGCCTCGGCGACGACGAGTTCAGCGTACCCGAAGACCCCGCAGAGCAGGAGCGCTTCAAGCGCCGGCTTATTGCCACTGCGAGAATCCTGAAGAAGAAGCAGCAACAGCTCCAAGTTGATCAAGATCTGCTCACAGACAGATGGACAGAAGTCCTGGCAGCCGAGGAATACGGACTCGAGCGCCCCACGATTGACCACCCACCTCAAGGTCGGGACAAAACGGTATATTAGCCGAAATACCAGCCTGTACCCCGCGCCGGTTTACTACGGCCTGAGGCAACACTCAGGACCTGCGCGATAAACTGGATAACGCCGCAGGACAACCAAGATTGATCTACGGATCACGGGGGCGCGCCGAAGCACATGACGATGACCGTCATACCAGATACACTAACAGCAAATCCGGCCGGGCCGAATACAACCAGTCAGACGCAGCCGGACTGCGCCGTGACATAGCCCGACACAGAGGCGCCGCACACCCCCTATGCTTCACTGATGAAGTGATGGATCATGAATTCCAAGAAGGGTTTAAACCCGTAAACATCGAATCATACGATGGCACCACAGACCCCGCGGTATGGATCGAGGATTTCCTCCTCCACATTCACATGGCCCGCGGAGATGATCTACATGCTATCAAGTATCTTCCCCTTAAGCTCAAAGGACCTGCCCGACACTGGCTAAACAGCCTGCCCGCAAATTCCATTGGCAGTTGGGAAAACCTGGAAGACGCATTCCTTGACAACTTCCAGGGCACATATGTGCAACCTCCGGATGCCGATGACTTGAGACACATAACTCAACAGCCCGAAGAATCAGCCAGGAAATTCTGGACCCGGTTCCTAACTAAAAAGAACCAAATAGTCGACTGTCCGGACGCCGAAGCCTTGGCGGCTTTCAAGCATAATATCCATGACGAGTGGCTCGCCAGACACCTCGTCCAGGAGAAACCCAAGTCCATGGCAGCTCTTACGACACTAATGACTCGCTTTTGCGCGGGCGAAGACAGCTGGTTGGCTCGTAGTAGCACTACGCCACATTCTGGAACTTCAGATGTCTGGGACAATAATGGCAAGCCATGGCACAACAGACACAAGCGACGGAACAACGGCGACAGCACCGAGGATACGACGTTCAATGCCGGATTCAGCGGATCGAAATCCGGTCAGCGGAAGAAGCCATTCAAGCGCAACAATCAAGGACCGTCCAGTCTGGACCGTATACTGGAGCGCTCGTGCCAAATTCATGGCACCCCGAACAAGCCAACCAACCACACCAACAGAGACTGCTGGGTCTTTAAACAGGCCGGCAAAATAAATGCCGAAAACAAGGACAAGGGGCTACATAGCGACGATGATGATGAGCCTCGGCGTCTGAACATGGGGGGCAGAAGAAATCCCCCCCAGGTGAAAATGGTCAACATGATCTACGCCACCCACATCCCCAAGCAGGAACGGAAGCGAGCACTGCGGGACGTATATGCGATGGAGCCGGTCGTCCCCAAGTTAAACCCATGGTCAGCTTGCCCGATCACCTTTGATCATAGGGATCATCCTACTAGCATCCATCACAGCGGCTCAGCCGCATTGGTTTTAGACCCAATTATAGACGGATTTCACCTCACAAGAGTCCTTATGGATGGAGCCAGCAGCCTGAACCTGCTTTATCAGGACATAGTGTGGAAGATGGGCATCGATCCTTCAAGGATCAAGCCCACCAAAACCACCTTTAAAGGTGTCATTCCTGGAGTAGAGGCCCGTTGCACGGGCTCTATAACATTGGAAGTGGTCTTCGGGTCTCCGGATAATTTCCGAAGCGAAGAGATAATCTTTGATATCGTCCCTTTCCGCAGTGGCTACCATGCCCTGCTCGGACGAACCGCATTTGCTAGATTCAATGCGGTACCACACTATGCATACCTCAAGCTCAAGATGCCAGGCCCGCGCGGGGTCATAACAGTCAACAGGAACATGGACCGCTCTCTCCATACAGAAGAACATACTACGGCCCTTGCGGCAGAAGTACAATGCGGCCTCCTCCGGCAAATCACCAATCCGGCGACGACATTTTCAAGCCCCGTCAAGCGAGGGCGGAACACCCCGCAGCAAGATCAGCAGGCACGACAAGAGCAGGACTAGCAGTCCGGCCTTCGCTCTAATCCCATCAAAGCAGCATTTGTGCCATGCGTACACAATTACGCACTCAAAATACCATGGGCACAGGCGGAGGCGTATCAAGGGCTCAGTCAACAGTATGGTATCACTTCATAACCTTTCCATTCACCTTTAAGGACATTGCTTTAGTGAAGCCTCTCCAGAATATCCGGATTGTCGGACTTATATTGGAGAGGAAACCCAGGAGGCAACAGGCTTTGGGCATAGCAGGAAACACCCAGGTGGAATCTATTTACGATCATTTTTTCCGCTTTATCTATCTGTACGTAGCCTGCCCCTGGATAGGATATGTCAAATCATCCTATTTTGTCTCCGCTTAATGCACACATTGTAAACATACGCTTAAACGTATTATTCATCAATGGGAGACCACATATAACGTCAGCTTACTTATTTTTTACTTGAGCATTTTTTATAAATGTCTATTTAATTTTGCGTCCGTACACTTTGGTACGTGTACTTTGCCAGGGGCTCCTTATGGCACCCTATAATACGGCAAGTCAAGTCCGAACACTTTCAACAGTGTGGCACCCCGAACTTATAGCATTATATGCATCAGCTCCGAATCATGTCTAGGTTATGGTTGGGATAGCCCGACTCCCTTGCTTTGGTGCCTTATGTTCCGTTAATTCGGCTAATATACCGCAGGAAGAACTACTGCGATTGTGCCCTGGTTCTGCCGGACGGGCACCTCAGTAGAGAAAGCACAAAACTGTCCGACATGATGTGGCGAGAGACTGGTCACTGTTCGAGAGGTCTTAAAATCCTTAAAGATTTTTTCCGCTTTAGGCGTTAATTTGGCTTTGTCCGATATAGGCGTGTCTAGCGCCCCAATTCGGCCTTCCGGATTCTAGGGGCTTCGCCGAAATTTAAAATCATATACTTCTATGGCTAAGTGAAGGTTATAAAGCTGTATAGTCCGATTGCCTGGTTCGTTGCGCTGGACACCTCCTTAAGGGACCAAACATTTGGATAAAGAGTGTCCGGGTTTTCCACGAACACCCCAGTACTAGTTACACGGGGGCGGAAGCCGACGACTAGCCTACTTTCAGAATTTGATAAACAACCGCATAGAAGGTAATATTTTAAATCACAAAAGAGCTACATAGCGCAAGTAACTTCATCTTTAAATTACAAACATGACAGAAGTGAATTCATTCAAAAAATATGTGTTTAGTACATTCATCAGCCACGAGGCAAGCACCCTACATGACGCCATCATAATACTTCTCGGGGACACGATGAGGCTTGCCCTCCGGCGGCCCGTCCTTCACTAGCTTCTCCGCATCCAGCTTGCCCCAATGCACCTTGGCACGGGAAAGGGCCCGGCGGGCACCCTCAATGCAAACGGATTGCTTGATGACTTCTAGTCGCGGACAGGAATCCACCATCCGCTTGATCAGGCCGAAGTAGCTGGTGGGCAGAAGCTCGCTAAGCCATATCCGGACTATGAGATCCTTCATAGCCACTTCGGCCGCCTTGTGGAGTTCGACCAACTGCTTCAGTTGGTCACTCAGAGGCGTTGCATGTTCGGCCCCAGCATACTGGGACCAGAACAACTTCTCTGTTGAGCTCCCCTTCCGGGCACGGTAGAACTCCGCGGCATCGGATACGCTGCATGGCAGGTCTGCGAATGCCCCTGGAGAGCTCCGAATTCTAGTAAGTAAAAGAAACGTCTCCTCCACATGTTTGCTTTGCATAAAAAATCTCTTACCCGCCGTTATTTTCTTGGCCTCCTGGATCTCTTGCTGAGCCCTCTCGGCTTCGGCCTTGGCGTCTTTTGAATTTGTAAGGGCCTTCGCAAGCTCGGCCTCTTTTGCTTTAAGCTCCCGCTCCGCAGACTCGAGCTTCTTGCCGAGCTCCTGGAGCTCTTCTTGTACCTCGCCCACTCGGGCCTCTTGCTTTTTGCACTCCTTGAGTTCCAAGGCCGCTTTGTGTTCGGCCTCGGACAACGCCTTCTTGAGAGACGCCACTTCGGTGGCAGCCTCTGTTACCACATCACGACGTCTCATCGTTAGCATAAACATATTTTATTTGTTATTTATTATATGAGAAAGGGAAATCATTCACCTTTGTTCTCTTCGAGCTGCCTCCTCGCGAGGCCGAGCTCTCCCTGTGCCCGCTGTAAATCCCGCGTCAGGCCGGCGATTTCGGCTGTGCGAGCAGCAGCGGCTAGCAGCACAACCTGTTTATTTACATTCAACACTTATTGTTAGATTCCTGCGGATTATAATTGACCCTCCGTTTGGTTTTTCTTTCCGAACACCAAACAGAGTATCAGGGGCTACTACCTATCGGGTGGTGATTTTACACATTTTTACTGCTTACCTCAAAGCCTATTAGGAGGCTGGTGCAGGCTTCGGTTACTCCGCTCTTGGCGGACGAAACCTTCTGAATCACCGCACTCATGAGAGTACGGTGCTCTTCATCTAGGGAAGCACCTCGAAGCGCTTCCAGCAGACAATCCGGTGCCTGGGGCGCAGTGGAAGTCCTTGATATAGACGGCCCTCCCTCCATGACGAGGGGCTGCCTGCCTAAGTCCGGAACCATTGAAGGCTCCCGAACAGTGTTCGGCTGAGAGCCCGGCTTGCCGTGGCTCTCATTGACACGATCCGCAGGGACCTTGAACCCCGCGAGTCCGACGCCTGGGACGCCGCCTTGAGGCGCCTCCAGGGCCACCTCCGTCATCATTGGGAGCCTTCGGGACAACACCTCCGTGTCGTCCCCAGGACAAGGAGACATGGCCGTCGGGAGTGAGTTCATTGCTGACTCACTCAAGGACCCGTCCGAAGACGACACTCCCAGATGGGCCCTGGCTGGACTGCATACAAGTTTGGCATTATAAACAAAATTATGAAGCAAAAATTACGATTGAGTGCGGATACTTACGACCGCACAAGGGGCTTCTTCCTGGGCAGCCACCCCTCGCTATCGGCGGCGGTGGCAGAGTAGTCCGGAAGGGGCGCCTTTCCCTTCTTGTATGTCCCAGTCTCCCCCACCGGGGCGGCCTTCCTCTTCCTCCGTCCCCAGATACGGGGAGGTGGTGTTTTTCCTTGTTCCTCCCCGCCTCCGTGGGAGGAATCTGCCTCATCGTCGTCAGACGACAAGGGTATGACGGCCTTACGCCCGAGGCCTCTCCTGGCCCCCTGGTTCGCTGTCTCATGCCCCCCATCCTTTCCGGACGGGGCGGCCTCCTCCTCTTCTTCTTTTTCTTCCCCTTCAGGGGAGGAGTGCGCCTCATCATCTTCGGACGAGGCTTGTGCAGCTTTACTCCGGAGACCCTTTCGGGTCCCCGGGGCCTTCTTATTGGCCTTCTTCTCCGGCCCCTTGTAGGGCAACGGGACCAGCATCTTGGTCAGAAGATCACTGGCTGGGCTTTCCGGCAACGGAGCCGGACTGTCGATCTGCTCCGCTATCTCCACATACTCCTGAAACAAATGTACACAATCACTTAGGAATTCCCCCATGAGTACATTAGAAAGAACCGGACCCGGTGGCGGCCTGAGAACTTACCTGGGTAGGTTGCCGTGCGGCGTGGAGACCGCGGTCCTCAGTTATGAGAGGAGGTACCTCGGTGGCCTTGAACAACGCCTTCCATGCGTTCTTATGCTTCATGCCGTAGAGCCTCTGGAGCGTCCGGTGTTCGGCCGGGACGAATTCCCACAAATTGAATGCCCGCCTTTGGCACGGCAGTATCAGGCGAATGAGCATGACTTGGATCACGTTGACAAGCTTGATGTTTTTGTCCTTCATGCCTTTGATGCAGGTGATGAGTCCGCTCAGCTCTGCAGATTCGCCCCATAGCAGGCCCTTCTGTTCCCAGGAGGTGAGCTGCATAGGGGGTCCAGATCGGAACTCGGGGGCCGGCGCCCAGTTGGTGTCGCGTGGCTCAGTGATATAGAACCACCCCAATTGCCACCCTTTCACGGTTTCCGCAAAGGAGCCTTCAGGCCAGGTGACATTAGGCATTTTTTCCACCATGGCTCCTTCGCACTCCGCTTGCTGGCCGCTCACAATCTTCGGCTTCACGCAGAAGGTTTGGAGCCACAAGCCAAAATGAGGCTTGATGCGGAGGAAAGCCTCGCACACGACGATGAATGCCGAGATGTTGAGGACGAAGTTCGGAGCTAGATCATGGAAGTCTAGCCCGTAGTAGAACATAAGCCCGCGAACGAAGGGGTGGAGTGGAAACCCCAGTCCACGGACGAAGTGGGCAAGGAACACGACCCTCTCGTGGGGTCCTGGAGTTGGAATGACCTGCCCCGCATCTGGTAGCCGGTGCGCTATGTTTGCGGTTAAGTATCCGGCCGCCCGAAGATTCACGATCTTCTTCTCCGCCGCGGTGGAGACCACCCACTTGCCTCCTGCTCCGTACATGACTAATTGTGCGGAGAAGACCTGGACTAGGGCGCTGGAGCTCGAGGGGGCAAGAGTATGCAATGGGGGGAAGAAGGCATGGGTAAAAATGAGGATCTCTTATCCCTTTATAGAGGCGGCGAAAGCGGTGCGCCTCCCCACTAGCCTGTTCGGAATCGCTTACTTCCCAAGCGCTACGATTGATGGCACGGGGGGATTACCCATACCCGTATTGATGAGAATCCCGCGATAAGGGGACATGATCTCTGCTTTGACAAGACGTGTAAAGGAAACCGCCTCACAATACGCGCTGTGGCTGGTTGTGGAAAAACGGTTCGAGTAATGACCTGGCCCTAATGGCATGTCACGTTGTCTAAAAGTTGTCAGCTGGAGTATCGTTCTCTCTACGGTGGTATGTGAAGATCATCTTGCAGATCCGGACACGACCTACGTGTTCGATAATCACCTTGGAGTATTCGGAGGAGGAACCCGCCTTGCAATGCCGAAGACAAGATTGCGTGCCGGACTCATCATCATTGAAGCCTGGTTCAGGGGCTACTGAGGGAGTCCTAGATAAGGGGGTATCCAGACAGCCGGACTATATACATCATCCGGACTATAGAAGCGTCAAGATACAAGACTCAAGACTTCGGCTCGTCTCCGGATGGGACTCTCCTTTGCGTGGAAGACAAGCTTAGCAATCCGGATATTATGTTCCCTTCCTTGTAACCGACTCCATGTAAACCCTAGCTCTCCGTTGTCTATATAAACCGGAGAGGATGGTCCTTAGAAGGCCGATCACAATTACAATCATACCATCATAGGCTAGGTCTTAGGGTTTAGCCTCTACGATCTCGTGGTAGATCTACTCTTGTATTCCACATATCTTCAATATTAATCAAGCAGGAAGTAGGGTTTTACCTCCATCGAGAGGGCCCGAACCTAGGTAAACATTGTGTCCCTTGCTTCCTGTTACCATCAGCCTAAGACGCACAGATCGGGACCCCCTACCCAAGATCCGCCGGTTTTGACACCGACACTAGGTTTTAGTCTTGATCCCTTTGTTAGAGGGCTCATGTTCTATTACGGGCTAGATTTTCATGATCTAGCTCCAAATTCCATCCTTCACATCTCGTCGTTTATTGTCGTGTGTGAGGCCTTCCTCCGCATCACCCCACACTTCAGCTTGTGGCTCAAGACCTTCAATGTGAAGCCGAAGATGATCGATGGGCGGCACGCAGAGTGTGGAGGTGCCATAATAAGCAAAGGCGCTGACGCCCTATGGCCAAAGGGTTCCTTCCTGGAGGTGTCTGACTTGTGGCAACGGGAGTGGTTTTACATCACAGCTCCCCGAGGCACAAAGCGGGCGGCCGCCCCCGCCTTTCGCTCGGGCCCTCCGCCCCAACTGGCATCATGGGTCAACAAGGGGCTGGACTGGGGGCCAGTAAATGACGTGCTGGCATTGCAAAGCCGCATCCGAGATCTCCTCAAGAGGGATGTCAGTCTTGTCAAGGTAATGCAAGTAATGCTAGTTTGTTGGGTCCTGCCATGTCAATGTCGATCTCTCCGTATGTGGGAGTTCAACCCGGAAGGACCGCAAACTATTCAACAATTCTTAGGCATGACGCTCGAAGAGATGTATGGATTATTCTTAGGATCACGAATAAAGTGTCCGGACACCACCGAGGATGCGGGTCTCAACTGCAACCGTCCAGATACCCAAGTAAGTAATTCCGCGATCGAACATGCCGTCTTTATATTTGTCACAATATCATTCTGAAAAATTGCTCTCGGCCCGGACTGGATAAGAAAGGCGGAGAGGATCAGGTGTTCGGCCCCCCTTCCCAAAGGCTCGCCGGATCCTGTACTAACCAGGATGCTTGAGCGCACACCCTATCAAGTTCCATCAGGAGAAGATGAAGGGAGGAATAGAGAAGCCGAAAGCGGGCTTCATACCTTACACATCCCAACCGGGGGAGTAAGTGTCTCCGCGAAAGAGGCCGCCTCTGAACCCCCTCTCCCCACGGGAAGAAAAGGGCCACCTCTGAAGAATTGGAAACAGAGGTTTCCAGATGAGGGAAGAAACCTTCGCCAGGGGGCCCTGCCCAGAGGGCGTCCTTACCGCACAACGCCCGCAAGGGGGCCAGCCCTCCACCGAGCTGTAAGTGACAAAAGTACTTTCGTAAATATATCCTGCTTTATCTCTGAGAACAATGACCGAGACATTTATCTTGCAGTCCGGCTCGTAGCCCTTCTCGACAAATTTCGTCTTCGGGGGATCTTCTTCCGAAGATGATGGAGAGCGAAACGCCTCATCATGCCTCCCCGCCTCATGAGGCGGACGACCCTGAGGTGTCGTCACGGAGGATTTCTCCTGATCCGCAAAGGCCAGAAGGTAATTCTTCGGCCGCCCGAAGTCCGGATTATTCGGCTCCCAAGGAGAGCAACAAAAAGAGTCCGGGATTGTCCGGTGCACAACCGGACACACTGATGGGTCTTCTGGAGCAAGTGGCTATCTCAGAGGTGCATCGTACCTTAATGGGTACGGTGGTTGAGAGGATTTCCTCCGCCAAAAGCGGGTTGAATGAAGCTTTTACAAGCCTGCTAAGAGGCTTTGAGGTACGCAAAATAATATATATGTATTTTTGACGGTACCGCACATGCTAGGTGTGCTCTGTATAGATAGTAGCCCCTGAGACTCTGGTTGCCGTGATCATAGTCCCAGATAATGATTGCGCTGCTTTCATGTGCAGGCGGCTGAGGGTCCGATGGCTGGCTGGACTGTTGATTTTGCCGAACTGAGGCAGCAGCTTGACGTGGCAGATGCCAACTTCGCGCTTGTAAACAAGCGACTTGACTAGGCACAGGGTATGTATTTTTGGGTGGTCAGCAAATATTAAGAGGAGCATGATGCTAGTATCTATAATATGCTATGACTGCAGATGGAGCTGCCGCCGTGGAGACCCTTTGGGCAGAACTTGCCCGAGCCAAGGAACAAGCCAGGAGAAGTGATGCGGCCGCCCGAAAGGCGGCCGAAGAGTTAAAAGCCGAACGGGCTGCTCATCGCCAGAGCGAAGATAAAATAGCCAAGATGGTTGTTGAGCTGAAAGATGCCGCCGACCGATATGAGCTCCTTGAAAAGGAAAACCAAGTGAAAGCGGCTGACCTAAAGAAGGCCTTGGAAGCAGCCAAGGAAACTCACTCTAAGATCAGAGCGGCAAGGGAGGAGCTTCATCAAGCCGGAGATATCACGGCTAGGAAGCCCTTTCTATTGTGGACGAAGTTCGGAGATCCGAAGTATGCCCCTCTGGATCAATTATGGAGTGTTGCGGACGCATACTTGGACTTGGCAAAGAGTGCTGCTAATGCGACTAAATATTTCAAAGATCAAAAAGATCATGAGGTGGAAAGGTTGTTCTGGTCGCAGTTTAGTGCTCCAAAGCGTCCGCTGCTATTAAATGAACAAATGGCCGAGTGGGCCGAGCTCCATAGGTTGTCCGGGCTTGCCATGAGGTCTATCGTGGATCATCTTTGGCCGAAGGGACCAAGGCCGGACAGTTATTTTGGCTTAGTGCAACGATTCCTTTGTGTTGTGCCACATATCGATGCTGTAAAGAGGTCGGCGTGCATAGAGGGTGAGTGGATGGCTCTTGCCCGTGTTAAAACATATTGGGCAGGGATGGAGGCCACCGCTATTGCAACCCGGGGTCCGGCCGGAGGCCAGGACCCGACCGAGCACTATTTTGAGGAAGTCCTAGAAGGCGCCCATTTAATAGAGGCTCAATGCTCGAAGAGTACCATGTTCGAGTGACATGTATCTGAATTGTAAAAATAATGCTATTTTGATTATAAAGGCTGTGTTTATACTTTTGCCTGAAAGTATTATAGTGCCTCCTGTGCGACCGTTTGTGTATGTATATAACCTGAAAGTTTGCAGTCGTTGGCTTCAGCCCCCCACGCATGTAATGCGGGGGTGTTCGGAAAAACGCGTAAGCACACTTGATCCAACGTCTTGGTCCATTAAGGAGGTGATAGCGCGGCGAACAAGGCAATCGGACTATATAGCTTTAACACTTTCACTTAGCCATAGGAGTTTGACGATGGGGCTACTATATAGCCCCTGGTACTTCCGCGTTCATCTGAATTCGGTGCACATACGTACATGACCGGGAAACCGGTCCTTCGTTAATGTGGAGAAATCGTGAAGATTTCGCTAAGTCATCGAGTGGTTGACCAGTCTCGCGGTTTATCATGACAGTCAGTTTTTGGCTTTCTCTACTGAGGTGCTCATCCAGATGAACCAGAGCACAATTGCAGTAGTTCTCCCGGTGCCACCTTAGCCGATAGAGCGGAACGTAAGGCAGCAAAACATGGGAGCCGGGCAAAGCCAACTATTGACCAAAGACATGATTCGGAGATGATGCATACAAGGCCTAACTCGTGACGCCGAACACTCCCTAAGGTATTCAGACTTTACAACATATACTGGGCTGAGTAACACCCTCAATAATGAGCCCTGAATTTCCAGGTACATGCATTAGTCTGGCGTGACGAAATGCCAATAACGCCAACATCCCTCTCGGTTGTGTTGAGTGCCCGGAGGGTGTGAAGCAACAAGAGACATTAAAAAAGGTTTACACAGGGTCTTAATCTAAAAAGAAACCTTTGAGCGGGGCCCTGTTGCACGTCTGCGCCTTTGTCTCCGTTGTGCCGTATCCTGGTAGGGTGTAGCACGATGATCATCTGTAAAAAGGAAAAACCCAGGTGAAAGGCTTCGTGTGAAATGTTGGTTATTCTTAATGAACCATGAAAATGCAATCTATTATTGTATTAATAGGGTCAAGCCAAATTATGGGCCTTTTTACATGCAGGCAGCCCCTAGCACCACCTATGGGGGTGTATCCGTCGACCCAAGCTCAGGTTTATCTGGGCTGCTACAACTAGTGGTGCGTCAGACTCGTCTAAACGTGTCCACGGTCTTGACGACTGATCATTTATACTGGTTGGACCGGCCGTTCAGTGTTCGGCTGCTAGAGCCGCCACATATTCTTCCACACGTAAGGAACGCTCTGTATTTCTGCTAATTGTGGTGACGCCACGTGGACCGAGCATCTTAAGTTTAACATAAGTGTAATGCAGTACTGCATTGAAACGGGCGAAGGTCGTTCTTCCGAGTAGTGCGCGATAGCCGCTTCAGAATGGAGCAATGTCGAAGATTAATTCTTTGCTTTGGAAGTTGTCGGGAGAACTGAATACAACCTCTAGTACTAGAGAGCCCGTGCAGCGGGCCTCTACGCCTGGTATTACTCCTTTAAAGGTAGTGCTGCTTTGGCTGATTCTTGATGGGTCTATCCCCATCTTGCGGACATTGTCCCGATATATCAGATTAAGACTATTGTCACCGTCCATGAGGACTCGGGTGAGATGGTATCCGTCAATTGTTGGGTCGAGCACCAAGGCAGCCGATCCTCTGTGTCAGATACTAGTCGGATGATCCCTGCGATCAAAAGTGATCGGGCAGGCCGACCAAGGGTTGAACTTGGGGGCGACGGGCTCTACAGCGTATACATCTCGGAGTGCGTGTTTGCGCCTCCTTTTTGGTATGTGAGTTGCGTAAATCATGTTCATTGTTTTGACCTCTGGTGGAAAAAAATTCTGTCCCCCAGTGTTCAGCTAGCGAGGCTCATCCTCATCTTCACTTGGCGTCTCCCTCCCCTTGTGTTTAGCGATTAGTTTGCCGGCCTGCTTGAAGACCCAGAATTATCTATTGGTGTGATTTGCAGGTTTTTCGGGGGTGCCATGAATCTGACATAATCTGTCTAGAATCTTGTTTAGGCTGGACGGTCCATCTCTGCTGCCTTTAAATGGCTTTTTCCGTTGACCGGGTCGAGAGCCCCTGACCGGTGTTAACCGCCGTGTTGTCTAGGTTGTCTTCATTATTTCGACGCTTGTTTTTATTGCGTCACGGCTTCCCGTTGCCATCCCCGACTTCGGATGTGCCTCGGTCGCTGGTGCCGCTACAGGCCAACCAACTGTCCTCGCCTGCACAAAAGCGGTTCATAAGGCTTGTTAGGGCTGCCATTGTCCTCGGTTTTTCCTGGCCGAGGTGTCTGGCGAGCCATTCGTCCCGAACACTGTGTTTGAAAGCCGCTAAGGCTTCGGCATCCGGGCAGTCGACGATTTGATTCTTTTTAGTGAGAAATCGGTTCCACGGCTTACGGGCTGACTCTCCGGGTTGTTGAATTATGTGACTTAAATCGTCTGCATCCGGAGGTCGGACATAGGTCCCTTGAAAATTAGCCCTAAAAGCATCCTCAAGTTCTTCCCAACTGCCAATTGAGTTTTCGGGGAGGCTTTTCAACCAGTGCCGAGCTGGTCCCTTCAACTTGAGGGGCAGGTATTTGATGGCGTGGAGATCATCTCCGCAAGCCATCTGTATGTGAAGGATAAAGTCCTCAATCCATACCCTGGGGTATGTTGTTCCGTCGTATGCCTCTATGTTCACGGGTTTGAATCCCTTTGGAAATTTATGATCCAACACCTCATCGGTGAAGCACAAGGGGTGCGCGGCACCCATGTATTTGGATGTGTCATGGCATTCTTCTGACGGTTGTAGTTGATTCCGAGCTTTTATTCGATCAGTATAGTCGTTTGGACGGCCATGATCCAGTGTCGGAGCACGCTTCCTAGATCCATAGATGGACCTGGTCATTGATACGTCTCCAACGTATCTATAATTTTTGATTGTTCCATGATATCATATTACCCCTTTTGGACGTTTATGGGCTTTATTTTACACATTTATATCATTTTTGGGACTAACCTACTAACCGGAGGCCCAGCCCATATTGTTGTTTTCTTGCCTGTTTCAGTATTTCGAAGAAAAGGAATAGCAAACAGAGTCCAAACGGAATGAAACCTTCGGTAGCGTGATTTTTAGGAAGAATATGATCCGGGAGACTTGGAGTTCACGTCAGAAGATCCTCGAGGAGGCCACAAGATAGGGGGGGCGCCCACCCCCCTGGGCGCGCCCTACCCTCTCGTGGGCCCCTCGAGGCTCCCCCGACCGACTTCTTTCACCTATATAAGCCTATGTACCCTAAAAACATCGAATATCAAGATAGATCAGGAGTTCCGCCGCCGCAAGCCTCTGTAGCCACCAAAAACCTCTTGGGAGCCCATTCCGGCACCCTGCCGGAGGGGGGATCCCTCACCGGTGGCCATCTTCATCATCCCGGCGCTATCCATGACGAGGAGGGAGTAGTTCACCCTTGGGGCTGAGGGTATGTACCAGTAGCTATGTGTTTGATCTCTCTCTCTCTCTCTTGTGTTCTCTCTATGGCACGATCTTGATGTATCACGAGCTTTGCTATTATAGTTGGATCTTATGATGTTTCTCCCCCTCTACTCTCTTGTGATGAATTGAGTTTTCCTCTTGAATTTATCTTATCGGATTGAGTCTTTAATGATTTGAGAACACTTGATGTATGTCTTGCCATGATTATCTGTGGTGACAATGGGATATCATGTGCCACTTGATGTATGTTTTTGTGACCAACTTGTGGGTTCCGCCCATGAACCTATGCATAGGGGTTGGCACACGTTTTCGTCTTGATTCTCCGGTAGAGACTTTGGGGCACTCTTTGAAGTACTTTTTGTTGGTCGGATGAATCTGAGATTTTGTGATGCATATCGTATAATCATGCCCACGGATACTTGAGGTGACAATGGAGTATCTAGGAGACATTAGGGTTTTGGTTGATTTGTGTCTTAAGGTGTTATTCTAGTATGAACTCTATGATAGATTGAGCGGTAAGAATAGCTTCATGTTATTTTACTACGAACTCTTGAATAGATAGAACAGAAAGGATAACTTTGAGGTGGTTTCATACCCTACCGTAATCTCTTCGTTCGTTCTCCGCTATTAGTGGCTTTGGAGTGACTCTTTGTTGCATGTTGAGGGATTGTTATATGATCTATCTATGTTACTATTGCTGAGAGAACTTGCACTAGTGAAAGTATGAACCTTAGGCCTTGTTTCCTATCATTGCAATACCGTTTACGCTCACTTTTATCGCTTGCTACCTTGCTGTTTTTATAATTTCAGATTACAAATACCTTTATCTACCATCCATATTGCACTTGTATCACCATATCTTCGCCGAACTAGTGCACCTATAAAATTTGCCATTGTTGTGGGTGTGTTGGGGACACAAGAGACTCTTTGTTATTTGGTTGCAGGGTTGTTTGAGAGAGACCATCTTCATCCTACGCCTCCTACGGATTGATAAACCTTAGGTCATCCACTTGAGGGAAATTTGCTACTGTCCTACAAACCTGTGCACTTGCAGGCCCAACAATGTCTACAAGAAGAAGGTTGTGTAGTAGACATCAGTCATACTGGCTTTTTTGTCCAGGTGCTTGCGTAAATTGTGCGCTGACTTGTGTGCGGCGTCACTAGCCACTCTGTCGCGGCCACGGGGTGGCCGGTCTGGCTGACCGGTCGTTTTATTTTTTTGCTGAATGGGCTCTATAGCCTCGTCGTCGAATTCGGGCAACAACTTACACTTTGGGTAGCTCTTTGTGTGGTGATCGCCGCCATATTTTTCTTCAGTGTCGAGCACTTTGTTCCATCTGCGGTTGAGCGTATCCTGCGCGGCCTTAAGTCTTTGCTTCTGCTTCTTCAAGCTCCTCATGGTGGCAATAAGCCTTCTATGGAGGTTCTCTTGTTCCAAGTGCCTTTCCGGGATGATATGTGCATCATCGTCCGGACCGTTCTCCTCTCCGGAGACAGGTTGATGAGTTTTACCCTGGGCATCACCGTGATCGGACAACAGCTCCAGACTATGTTCGCCGTCCCCTGGCTCGTCCTGCTCCATCGCTGGGTCCACGGGGTCGTCGTTCCTTTGGAGTCGACCAGGGTATTATTTCTTCTTGCGCTATTATCGCTGTTTTTACTATGGCGGGATTTAGAGCCGCGCCTACGTTGTCGCTTTGGTTGCTTCTCGAGGGGATTATCCTCCGTTGCATCCTTCTATTCCTCGCCATTGTTTTCTTTGGGTGTATCCACCATATATATATCATATGATGAGGTGGCTGTCCAGCGCCCCGTGGGCGGTGGTTCCCGTTCCTCTCCAGCATCGTCGTCCATACCATCGATGTCTTCGGAGTCGAAGTCAAGCATGTCGGTTAAGTCATCGACAGTGGCTATTAAGTGGGTGGTGGGTGGGGAACGATTTCTTCGTCGTCCGCTTCCCACTCAAGCCGGACATAGTTCAACCAAGAGTCCCCTGGACAGAGAGAGAGACCTCAATGAATTTAGCACGTTGCCCAAGGGCGAGTGCTGAAAGATATCCGCGGAGGTAAACTCCATGAACGGTGCCCAATCAGATTTGATAGGCACGGACGCACGCGGTTTGGAACCTATGGCCGGAGACGAGTCCGATGGTCCGATGACACAGATCTCTTTGGAGGTGAAGACTGTGTTCGACTCTAGCACCGATGAGTGTGCAGCCTCTGTGGCGGGGTCTATCCACCCATCCTCGGATGGCACGATCTGCTCCGGATTAAGAGTCGGGGCGACCGCAGGTGTGATCTCATGAACGCCATCTAATGGCCAATCTAAGTCACGCTCATCGTGACTGTTCTGCGCACCTGCCATGGGCTCGAATCCATCAAAGATCAAATCTCCGCGGATGTCGGCGGTGTAGTTCAAGCTTCCAAACCTGACCTGATGGCCAGGGCGTAGCTATCGATCTGCCCCAGATGGCCAAGCGAGTTGGCCCGTAGTACGAAGGCGCCGAATATGAAGATCTGTCCGGGGAGGAAAACCTCACCCTGGATCGCATCGTTGCAGATGATTGAAGGAGCCATCAAGCCTTACCGTGATGACACAATGGAACTCTCAATGAAAGCACCAATGTCGGTGTCAAAACCGGCGGATCTCGGGTAGGGGGTCCCGAACTGTGCGTCTAAGGCTGATGGTAACAGGAGGCGGGGGACACAATGTTTACCCAGGTTCGGGCCCTCTCGATGGAGGTAATACCCTACTTCCTGCTTGATTGATCTTGATGATATGAGTATTACAAGAGTTGATCTACCACGAGATCACAGAGGCTAAACCCTAGAAGCTGGCCTATAATTATGATTGTTCTTGTCCTACGGACTAAATCCTTCGGTTTATATAGACATCGGAGGGGGCTAGGGTTACACAGAGTCGGTTATAGAGAAGGAAATCTACATATCCGGATTGCCAAGCTTGCCTTCCACACAAAGGAGAGTCCCACCGGACACGGGACGAAGTCTTCAATCTTGTATCTTCATAGTCCAATAGACCGGCCAAAGTATATAGTCCGGCTATCCGAGGACCCCCTAATCCTGGAATCCCTCAATGGGGTCTATTTCTACATAAATAGATCTTGCCTACATCATGTCATCGTTCTTATTGCATTACTCCATTTTTCCATGAACTTAATACACTAGATGCATGTTGGATAGCGGTCGATGTGTGGAGTAATAGTAGTAGATGCAGGCAGGAGTCGGTCTACTAATCTTGGACGTGATGCCTATATAATGATCATCGCCTGGATATCGTCATGATTATTTGAAGTTTTATCAATTGCCCAACTGTAATTTGTTCACCCACCGTTTGCTATTTTTCTCGAGAGAAGCCACTAGTGAAACCTACGGCCCCCGGATCTCTTGTTTATTATATTTGCCTTTGTGATCTATTTTCCTTTGCTTCTATTTTCAAATATATTAAACCAAAAATACAAAAATACCTTGCTGCACTTTATTTTATTTGGCTTCGATCTATCAATATTTACAACTCTTTCACGTCCATTTGACAATTTATGGCGTCGTTGCCCAAAAGGGATTGACAACCCCTTTAATACATCGGGTTGCGAGTATTTGTTATTTGTGTGCAGGTACTCTTCATGTAGTGTTGCGTGGTTCTCCTACTGGTTCGATAACCTTGATCTCATCACTAAGGGAAATACCTACCGTCGTTATGTTGCATCATACCTTCCTCTTTGAGGAAATACCGACGTAGTTCTAGCAGACATCAATGCATTACATAAACCAAAGGGCATATGTCTATAAGCATAAGTTCCAAAAGGGAAAATAAAGGTGGTTTTCTCTTGATCAAGTTGTGAAACATGTATTTCAGAGGAACCAGAATATCCATCAAGAAAACAAAAGTGTGTGTGCTTTAACAATCTTTCTAACATTTGATCGATAAAAGGCAGAGGGTAATGATCTTTTCTAATAGCTTTGTTTAATTTTCTAAAATCAATTACCATTCTATAGCCAGTCACTATTCTTTGTGGAATAAGTTCATTTTTATCATTAGGGACAACAGTTATACCTCCTTTCTTAGGGACACAATGAACAGGACTTACCCATCTACTATCAGCTATGGGATAGATTATACCTGCTTCTAGAAGTTTTAGTATTTCGGTTCTTACCACTTCCTTCATATTAGGATTCAATCTTCGTTGATGATCAACAACGGGTTTAGCATCGGGTTCCATATTAATCTTGCGCTGACAGAGAGTGGGACTAATGCCCTTAAGATCATCAAGAGTATATCCAATAGCAGCATGGTGCTTCCTCGGATTTTTTTCATAATCTCTCTGATTTGTGTTCTGAAAGGTTAGCACTAATAATAACAGGATATATCTTTTTCTCATCAAGATGGGCCTACTTCAGAGTGTCAGGCAATTGCTTTAATTCAAACACAGGATCACCTTTAGGCGGAGGAGGACCTCCTAGAGTTTCAATAGGCAAATTGTGTTTAAGGATAGGTTGTTGTTCAAAGAATATTTTATCTATTTCATTTATTTCGCGCAAGTGCATATCATTTTCATGGTATAGCAAATACTGTTCTAGTAGATCAATAGGAGGTTCGGAAATAGAAGCAATACCGGTTATTTCATCCTTACTAGGTAATTCTTTATTATGAGGTTGTCTACAAAACTTAGAGAAATTAAACTCATGAGACACATCACAAAAATTGAAATAATTGTTTCTTTATGGCAATCTATCTTAGAATTAACAGTGTTCAAGAAAGGTCTACCAAATATTATCGGACAAAAATCATCTTGTGGAGAACAAAGAACTAGACAATCAGTAGGGTATTTTATTTTCCCACACAAGACTTCAACATCACTAACAATCCCAAGTGGTGTGATCGTATCTCTATTAGCAAGTTTGATAGTGACATCTATGTCTTCTAATTCAGCGGGTGCTATATCATTCATAATTTCTTGATACAAGGTAAAAGGAATACCACTCACACTAGCACCCAAGTCAGGTAAACCATGACAGCAATCGTCTCCTATTTTAACTGAGACAACAGGTATGCCAACAACAGGTCTATTCTTATCTTTAGTATCGGGTTTGGCAATTATACCTCCTTCATCACAGAAATAAATAGCATGCCCATCAATATTATCAACCAATAGATCTTTAACAATAGCAATACTATGTTGTACTTTAATTTTTTCAGAGGGTTTAGGTGCTTTAATCTTACTCTTGTTAACCACGATTGAAACCTTAGCATGTTCCTTTATCCTAACAAGAAAATGTGGGTTTTCAATATAAGCAGTTGGCACACCTGGATCAACATTGTAAATGATAGTTTCATCTTTAATTATGACTGGCTCCTCAATATTTTCTTTAATAGGGGGATGATATTTAAATCACTTCTCTTTAGGGATATCAACACGAGTAGCAAATGATTCACAAAAAGCGGCTACTATCTCAGAGTCAAGTCCATATTTAGTGCTAAACTTGTGAAAGGCATCGATATTCATAAAAGATTTAACACAATCAAACTCAAGCTTAATACATGAATCTTTACCTTTGTCAAGTTCCCAGCCTTCAGAGTTGCATTTAATTTTTTCTAAAAGATCCCACCTGAATTCAATAGTATTCTTCATAAAAGAACTAGCACAAGAAGTATCGAGCATGGATTGATCATTACGAGAAAGCCGAGCATAAATATTCTGAATAATAATTTCTCTTGAGAGCTCATGATTTGGGCATGAATAGAACATTGAATTAAGCCTCCCCCAAGCTAGAGCGATACTTTCTCCTTCACGAGGCAAAAATTATAAATGTAATTCCGATCACGATGAACTAGATGCATAGGATAAAACTTTGTGTGAAATTCCAATTTCAATCCATTCCAGTTCCAAGCCCCAATATCATCGCATAGCCTATACCATGTCAATGCTTTCCCCCCAAAATATAAATGGAAAACCTTCTTCCGAACTTCATCTCCGGGCAAACCTGCAAGCTTAAATAATCCACAAACTTCATCCACATAGATTAGGTGCATATCAGGATGTAGTGTACCATCTCCTACATAAGGATTAGCTAGCAGTTTCTCTATCATACCCGAAGGAATTTCATAACCAATATTTTCAGTAGGTGCAGTAGGTTGAGGGGCAACTCTTTGTGCCTCCAGTCGAGGTGAAGATACCGCAAACAAACCCCTCAAAGGATTGTTTTCCATAGTAACAAGTAACAATATATTTCAACATGTAATATAAATTTTTCCTTACTAAGAGCGCTTCACTTCCTGGCAATGGTGCCAAAAACACAATCTTGCTGACCCAGAAGTATAGGGGGTCAATCATAGTCCTTTCGATAAGTAAGAGTGTAAAACCCAATGAGGAGAAGAAGGAAACGACAAGCGGTTTTTAGTGAGGTAATTTCTGCAAGCACTGAAATTGTCGGTAACAAGTAGTTTGATAGCAAGATAATTTGTAATGAGCAAGTAACAGTAACGGTAACAAAAGTGCAGCAAGGTAGCCCAATTCT
Organism: Triticum dicoccoides; assembly: GCF_002162155.2. Lineage (NCBI taxonomy): Eukaryota > Viridiplantae > Streptophyta > Magnoliopsida > Poales > Poaceae > Triticum > Triticum dicoccoides. Next base: position 423,659,709 of record NC_041383.1, on the reverse strand, counting down.
TTTTGTAGAAAAGGATAGGCCGAAACGATCTCTTATAATAAGCACAACGTTCTTGATGAGACACGAGAATTTCATCTAGTCACTTTCATCATGTTGATTTGATTCGCATTCGCTACTTTGATAATTTGATATGTGGGTGGACCGGTGCTTGGGTGTTGTTCTTACTTGAACAAGCCTCCCACTTATGATTAACCCCCTCACAAGCATCTGCTACTATGAAAGAGGAATTAAGATAACAATCTAACCATAGTATTAAACATATGGATCCAAATCAGCCCCTTACGGAATAGCGCATAAAATAGGATTTTAGCTTATGTCACTCTAGCAACCCATCATCTAATAATTACTCCACAATGCACTCCCTTAGCCCCAAATATGGTGAAGTGTCATGTAGTCGACGTTCACATAACACCACTAAGGGAATCACAACATACATATCATCAAAATATCGAACGAATATCAAATTCACATAATTACTTGCAACATGACTTCTCCCGTGGCCTCAAGAACAAGGGAAACTACTCACAAATAATATTCATCCTCAAGATTAGAGGGATATTAAATAGCATAATGGATCTGAGCATATAATCTTCCACCAAATAAACCATCTAGCATCAACTGCAAGATGTAATCAACACTACTAGTCACCCATAGGTACCAATCTGAGGTTTTGATACAAAGATTGAATGCAGGAGATGAACTAGAGTTTGAGATGAGATGGTGATGTTGAAGATGTTGATGAAGATTGGCCCTCCAAAGATGAGAGGGTTGTTGGTGATGATGATGGCTTCGATTTCCCCCTCCCGGAGGGAATTTCCCCGGTGGAATCGCTCCACTAGAGGGCAGAAGTCCTCCTGCCCAAGTTCCACCTCAAGACGGTGGTGCTCCGTCCCGAAAGTCCTCTCGTGATTTTTTCCAGGTCAAAAGACTTTATGTACCAGAAGATGGGCACCGTAGGTGCGCCACTGCCCATTAGGGCGCGCCTGGAGAGGGTGACACGCTGGAGAGGGTGACACGCCCTGGTGCCTAGTGGGTGTCGGTGTTCTAGGAACGGGGGTCCCCAGACTTGCCTGCCTGCGGCCTACGGCGTGGCTCAAGGAGTGGCCCAGCACGGCCCATCTTCATCGACTCAAGCTCAAGACCCTCGCGAGGGGCCAAGCCTCGCGGGGTGGATGACGCAAGGCTTCCTCAGGAACGGCCTCACCAGACAGGCTCGCGAGGAGGCGGAGAGATCAAGGCAGGGCTACCTCGCGAGGTGCCCATGACGCAAGCCATGATGATCAAGACCAGGCGGGCGCCAGGCGGGCGCTGGCCTGCGCAGTGTCCTTGTTTCCTCTTTGATGCAAAGAGGGCAAGCGCAGGCGCATAGTACCGAGGCATCAAGAAAAGGTTACCATTTCAGTGCAACAAGACACAGACCAGCAGAGCGGCAGGACGGAGGTCACCGTGGAGCCCAAGACGGTGTCATCGCCAGTGCCTTTGGTAGCCGAAGACCAACTTTAGTCAGGATAACTTGTACTGGATGTTCCCCTTTGAAATGGCCGTTGTTGGCTCCCTTCCCGCTCAATATTTGGGAAGAGGGTGAGGGCCTCTATATATAGAGCTTGCCATCACAGTATAGGGCAGCTAGATCGAGTTCCGACCTAGAGCCGACAGAGACAGAGCAATTCCTCTCCAAGCACACCACCACAAGAACACGTCTCGCGAGGCTGTTCTTCCTCTGTACTGTTCATCATCAGCCCCTGAGGCAATCCACCACACCACACACTGGATTAGGGTATTACACCACTACGGTGGCCAGAACCAGTATAAACCTTATGTCCCTTGTGTTGTTCATCGTGTAGCTTAGATTCGCAGCAAGGCGTTGGGACGTGGATCGGTAGGGGGAAGATCTTCGCGCGCACCCCAGAGTTTGGACCTTAAGGGTTTTGCCGGAACCCGATATCTAACATTTGGCGCACCAGGTAGGGGTGTGCCAGAATCTTTCTTCCGCCATCCTGCGTTCCACCGCTTCGTCGCCTCCATGTCCGGCAACCCGACGGCCAACACCGACCGCTGGGCGGCATGGCCTACCCATGTCGCACCGTCTACCCAAGATGCCCTCAACCCCGCGCCTCAGGCAGCCCGTGCTCCGCAGAACGCTACAGGGCGCGGGCGACACGGTCAAGCGCCACTTGCCCTCACCCCGCGGCAGGTGCGATCAACAGGAAGGGCCTCAAACCATGCCACGGCCACAGCACCGCACACCCGGCGGGAGCAGGCAAACATGAAGGCCGCGCTCACGGTGGCTCGAGAACTGCTACGGTGCAAGCTCCAAGAAAGCGGCCATGATGTGCTGCTGGAGCGCGTTGCTGAGCTCCTGGATGGCGCTGCTTCAGGGGCGCCTCCTTTCTGCATCCAGCTTCCACCCCAGGCCCCGGGCGAATCACATGGCGGGCCCATCCAAACCCGTGCACCCTCAGGCGTACCTCAAGGCTTCATCAACACCAGCTTGGCCATCAGCGCCGGGCAACAAGCTACACTAGCACCTCCTCTGGTAAGCGAGGGCACGCGCGTCGCTGCCTACAGCCCGGGCGGGCCGCCGCCCTACCTCCCCCAAGATGGTGCTTCAAGCCAAACCGCGTGGAGTGTGGGGCACTACGGCGAGGCCTTTGGGGCGGCGTCCCCAGAGGCTTATGTGCCCCACATAGTGGATCAGGAATACGCACTGGAAGAAGACCACGACTCGTTCCTCGGGCCAGGCTAGGAGGAAGAGACGCCAGAAGCCAAGCCCTTCCAAGAGCCCCAAGGAAGTCTTGCCAACCGTGCCAGCGGCAGCAGCTACCGGGTACCGCTAATTCCTTAGGAGCAAGCTTATGCTAACCATGGGTCGCAGGAACTCAGGGTCACAACAGCGGAAGGCTGACCCAGTGCGGCAACCTCCCTCCCCTCAGGAGGAGGGCACTGGGGGCTGCAGGAGAGGGGCCGGGAGCTAGGCCCCTCCACACGGCGCGCGGAGCAAGGTGTTCCTCGGAGGTAGGCTCTCTGGTGGGGAGGTGCCGCAAGGCCTGCCCCCGGCAGAGGACCCGTGGTCGTCGGGGGAACTGCTGGCGTCCCCTTTTCCCCATTGGCATCGTCCTTGGTTTCCGGTCACCGTCAATGGTGGTCAAGGGTGGCGCAAGGCGGGGCCCTCATCTGGTGATATGAAGCAAGGCCGGTACCTGTGAAGAAGGCCCAGTGCCTGTGAAGCTCGCCGCTCATGACACTCTCATGTAATAATGAGTTAGGGCTGTACACGCCCCGGAGTCTCCGGAGAGCCACCCTCGGGCCTCAGGGGCTCCCTCCCACGCCCAGTGGTAGCACTTAGCTCCACGCTGGTGAGAAGACGTAGAAGACTAGACTAGGTGCCGGACGCGGCCTTTTGCTTTTGCTTCCTTTTATGTGGTCAAGCGCTTGTTTCGGATCTAAGTTGAAGTTGAATTTGTGTTTGCGTATGCGGGGAGGGGTGTCTTGTCTTGTTCGCGTGCTTTCTCGTGTTCCGGTTTCTGCTCAAAGTTTTAATTCGCATTAGCTGCCTCCCCCTCACGAGCCCCTCGCGGGCACGGCTGGGCCCAGCACACACACGCGTGCCGTCCTGGGGCCGGCTCTCGCTCTCGTGAGGCTCTTGCCACATGGTCAACATGTCTCCCAAGGGACCCTCGGAGAGTCGCCACAAGCCCATTCGAAGCTCGCCCAAGATAAAGTAAAATCACAATGACCAACTTATCACAGAACCCATAACATCACACGGGCGCCCGTTTGGCACCATCATTAACAACGCGAGGACAATAATCCTTTTTACATGAGGGGCTTCCCCTCCCAAAATGCTCTTACGACCTTCAGGGCCACGCCCTAGTTTCTTCTGCGCAGGTTAAACAGCAGGGAGGCGCAGGATCAATCAGACATGTCGCTCACAACATCCTCTAGGTCGTCCCCGGAAGCATCGCTGGCGCCACTATCAATGTCGCTGGCCTCACCCTCGCCGTCGTTGGCACCGTCTTTGCTGCCATTCACCACGTTGCCTTCATCAGTAGCGACAACCACCCCATCATCATCAGAGGTGAAGGCCCGGATGAGCGCATCCACATTGTCCTCCACCCACCGCGCCAGGTCGCCTCGGATGGCCTCGGGCACCGGGGCGATGGCAGCGTCAAAGTCAAAGTGGGGGTCGATGTTCTGAAGATGGCTGAAGACACGGGAGAATGCCCGTGCGAGCAGGCCGCGGCTCCTATCCTCGACAAGCTGGCGAGCCCTCTCAGAGCGATTCTCCAGATGTGTCACCACGCCAGTGAAGAATTGGAGATTACCGGTGTAGTTGGTCACGTGAGGCTGCTCGGCGGCTGCATCACAAATATTGCCCAAGGCTGCATTGGCCCTTTCCATGAGTGTTCGGAGCATGGGGCCATGCATGTGCTCCACCATTTGCCGCTGGCGAATCTCATCTTTGTTCCGCCGCGCAACGGACTCGGCGTCTTCAACTCTCCGTTGAAGGAGAAGCAGCTCGGCGCGGGAGGAGGCCAGCTCAGCCTGCACCGTGCCTAAGGTGGCTGCGGTGGCCTCAGCGTGCTGTGTTGCTTCGGTCAGCTTGGTCCTAAGAGTGGCAGTCCTGCCCGTAGCTTCGGCCTTGATTAGCTCCAACCTCTCTTCATACCCGCGCTCAAGACCCGCGCGAGCTTCTGCCACGCGATGGTCGATCTCTTCCTGGATTTGGGCCTCCTGCGCGCCAACATCGTCCTCCGCCTGGGTAACCTGGCGCTCCCTCGTCTCCAACCGTTCAAGATCTAGGTTGCGCTCTGCAGCCTCCAGCGTCAGCGCTTCCTCACGCTTCTGGAGCTCTTCCTCTTCGGCGGGCGCCCCTTTCAGTGACACGAGGGCAGCTTGGCGCAGCTCCACTTGCTGCTCCAAGGAATTGCACCAGGCTTGGAGCTCCCACGCGTGCTCCTCCGCGATCTCGCGTCGCCGGTCTACCTCCTGAGCCTCCTCGATGGCTCGGGAGCAGGCCTTCCACGAGGCCACCACAGATGCTTCAGTCTTTGCGTTGTCAAGATCATGCTGATGACGTGCAAGGCTGACGTCCACCTTCAGCCTGCGCCGTTCCTCAGCCAACCGCATGCCTTCAGCTTCTAGACGCGCATCCTCGCCCGCGAGCTCTACACCGAGCTGGCTCACCGCATCTGTCGCCTTCTGGAGAAACTCTCGGCGGACGGCGCCGCGCTCCCGCGCACGCCTGAGCACGTCTTCAACGTCGTACTCCGCCATCGGCGTCAGCGGAGGGCCCTGAAGTGGCTTGACTCCTCTCGGCAGAGGGCTGGGGGCTGGCGCCCCCACAATCGCCGGATGGGTCCCGCAAGGGACCCAGCCTAGCGCTGATCCGTCCCCTAAAGAGGAGCAGAAGATCGACTTCAGCCATTCGCCGTCCATGATCAGGGGAGGAGCCCGGGGCAAGCTGGTTGTGCCCCGGGAAAGCTCATGAAGGAAGAGTGGCGTGCACACAGGCTCAAGGCACACCACAGGTCGGCCCACCTCTTCGGCCGGACTCGCGTCGAGGGTGGTGCTTAGGCTCGGAACGCTTAAGGTCAGTGACGAAGATGAAGCCTGAGGAGGTGGCTTCTCGGCCGGCTCCGCAGGCTCGGCAAGAGGGATCCTGAAGGGCCACAGTTAGCGAAGGGAACATCAAACAAGGAGTTACAAGAAGGAGGAACTTACTCATCCATGGCGAAGTACTTCTTGTGCTTCAACGGGCGGCAGGGGCGATCACTGCCACCTGAAGCCTCCTTCCTCTTGTGGAGGGCGTCGAAGTCTATGCGGAACTGACCCAAGCTCTCGACGTGATGGTCGGCGCGTGGCGTAGACGAGGAAGCACCAAGGCAACTTGCATCAAGGGCGCCAGGCTGGGAGGAGCTATCAGGTACCACCTCTTGGTGGCCTGCTGAGGCCTCGGGAGCCGCAGGCTATGTCCCCTCATCAGCTACCACCTCGGGGCAGGTTTTGCAAGCTCCGGAGGATGACGCCTCAGGAGCCTCGCGTGACATCGGCGTCTCAACACCAGACCCCTCAGCTTCCGGCGATGCTTGCCTCCCTGCACCACCTCCTGAGGAAGGATCGACGTGGGCGACGGGGGGAAGAGCCACGACAACTGGATTCTCGCGGGGCCCCACGAGGTTAGCTTGGCACAACCCCCATTCGTCGAAGTGGGGCATCTGCCTCACGAACTCGGCCCTGCTCGAGCAAAGATACAAGAGGCCGCCCCCATGCCGGATGCTGCCCGGAGAGGAGTCGCCAGTCAAGACTGACAGCACCTTCCTTAGCATTTTAGGTGCAAGATCCCCCTCTTGGAGCCTCATACGGTCTTGATGCCCAGTTAGGGTCCACATCAGATGGGAGTGGCGCTGGAGAGGAGCGATGCAGCACTGGAGGAACTCCTTCACCACCTGGGGCACCGTCACACCAAGCGTCCTCAACCTCTCGAATCGGCGCTAGATAAAAGCAAGCTGAGGGCTCGCGAGCTTCTCGTGACGCCAGCCTGGATTGGGGATAGCAGGCAATGTCGGGTGCGCGAGCAGGGGGCTAGGCACCCCGACATCCACATACAGCCACCACTCACGGAACCCGCTCATGGAAGGGGGAAGGCCAACCCGAGGCGGCCGTCTCTGGCACAACCTGGAATCTCACGCACCCCGAGCACTGCGATGGGTCAGTCAGGCGCAGGGAGAAGAAGTGGCGCAGGAGAGCAACAGAAGGGGCAATGCCCACCATGGCTTCACAGACGAAGGCGAAGAACACAAGAAGAGTAACAAGAGTAATGGATTGAGGACCGAGATGCGTCATATGGATCTGGTAGTGGGAAAGCACCGCATTAAAGAAGGCGGAGAAAGGAGGAACCAGGCCCGCCCATAGGGCATCAGCGAAGAATCGAACCTCCGTGATGATCCTGTCAAAGGAAGCATGGGACGTGGGCCAAGCCGTCGTCCTACGCACTCGTTGAAGCCGGATGCGAGGGTGGAGTGGACCTTATCCAAGGCTTCTGGGTTGAGTATGAGCGACCGGTCGACGGCAGGCGCAGCTGCCAGAGGCGAGCTGGCCGAAGGCGTGAGCTTCTTCCCTTTCTCCTTTTTTGTTGGTGCCATGGCAACGGCAGGGGGCAGAGCTCAAGTCGGATTGGAGGCAGAAACAGAGGCTTAGGGAAGAAAGGGGAACAGGAAGCACGTGGGCAGCAATGAGAGAATAACTGTGTACAGTTTCGTGGCCGCCTAGCCAGGAGGATATTGGGGGAGTGTGGGGAAGCGGAGACACCCACGTCCAATCAACTGCCACGTGTCTCCCAAGGCCGCAGGCTGTTGGGGCCCGCGGTGCTCCGCACTTGCCCTTTCGCTTCACTGCTAAGCCAAGTCCGAGCACACCTTGGGCCCGGGGGCTACTGTCGGCGTTCTGGGAACGGGGGTCCCTAGACTTGCTTGCCTGCGGCCTGCGGCATGGCTCAAGGAGTGGCCCAACACGGCCCATCTTCATAGACTCAAGCTCAAGACCCTCGCGAGGGGCCAAGCCTCGCGGAGCGGATGACGCAAGGCTTCCTCGGGAACGGCTCACCAGACAGGCTCGCAAGGAGGCAGAGAGATCAAGGGGGGTACCTCGCAAGGTGCCCATGACGCAAGCCATGACGATCAAGACCAGGCGGGCGCCGGCCTACGCAGAGTCCTTGTTTCATCTTTGGTGCAAAGGGGGCAAGCGCAGGCGTGGAGTACCGAGGCATCAAACAAAGATTACCATTTCAGTGCAACGAGACCAAGACCAGCAGAGCGGCAGGACGGAGGTCACTATGGAGCCCAAGACGGCGTCATCGCCAGTGCCTTTGGCAGCCGAAGACCAACTTTAGTCAGGATAACTTGTCCTAGATGTTCCCCTTCGAAATGGCCGTTGTTGGCTCCCTTCCCGCTCAATATTTGGGAAGAGGACCAGGGCCTCTATATATAGAGCTTGCCATCACAGTAGAGGCAGCTAGATCAAGTTCCGACCAACAGCCAACAGAGACAGAGCAATTCCTCTCCAAGCACACCACCACAAGAACACCTCTCGTGAGGTTGTTCTTCCTCTGTACTATTCATCATCAGCCCCTGAGGCAATCCACCACACCACACACTGGATTAGGGTATTACACCACTACGGTGTCCCGAACCAGTATAAACCTTGTGTCCCTTGTGTTCTTCATCGTGTAGCTTAGATTCCCAGCGAGGCGTTGGGACGTGGATCGGTAGGGGGAAGATCTTCGCACGCACCCCAGAGTTTGAACCTTAAGGGTTTTGCCGGAACCCGATATCTAACAGTGGGCACCTGAGTGGCCTCCTCTAGTAGTTCTTTCTCCAATTCTTATTATATATTCCAAAATAATTCTCCGTAAAATTTCAGCCCATTTGGAGATGTGCAGAATAGGTATCTGTGACATAGCTTTTGCATGTCCAGAATTCCAGCTGCTGGTATTCTCCCTCTTTGTGTAAACCTTGCATATTATGAGAGAAAAGGCATTAGAATTACTCCACAAAGTGTTAAAATGCATAAAAACACTAAAAATAACAGTAGGAAAACATGATGCAAAATGGACGTTTCAGGCCCCTTCCCCTGTGCTATCGGGGGCTTTGAGTTCTTGTACGTTGCCATCGACAAGTTCACAAAGTGGCCTGAAGTAGAGAAAGGTGATAATACAATTAGATGTCAAATTATTTAAAGGGTGGGTTTGTTGTTTTGGAGCTCCAAACAGAATTAACACCGACAATGGCACATAGTTCACGAGTTGCACCTTCATGTAGTACATCCAGATCCTTGGTAGCAAGGTTTGCTTCACTTCCGTTGCTCACACAAGAAGCAATGGGTAAGCACAGAGGATGAATACTGAAGTGCTCCGAGGTCTCAAGATGAGAACATTTGACAGGTTGCATAGGTATGGGAGGCATTGGACTGATGAGCCGCTGGTGATTCTTTGGTCTCTTAGGACAATGTCAAATCGAGCCACTGGCCAAACATCCTTCTCCCTAGTTTATGGTGCAGAGGCAGTGCTACCCATGGAACTCATATATGGGTCATCTCGAGTGCTTTCCTAAGACGAAGTAGAGCAAGAGCACTCCGGCATGACGACATCGTGCTCCTCAAGGAAGATCATTTTTGGTCAGCTGTGCGAGCTACACGCTACCAGCAAGCCTGGCGCCACTATCATAGCCACAAGGTTCATGCCCAAAGCCTTGAGGAAGGCGACCTTGTTCTTCGACGTGTTCAGTCCGCCAAGGGAACAAACAAGTTGACGCCAAAGCGGGAAGGCCCTTATTGGGTAGTACGAGTCACCAGACCTGGCGCAGTCTGTCTGGAGACCGAAGATGGCATTTGTGTGCAAAACTTGTGGAATATCATGCATCTTTGCAAGTTCTACCCATAAGGCGCAGTTTTCGGGCCTTGTCCCGGCAACACCTTTTGTACAAGCCTAGTCTCAAAGACTTGTAACCCTTTGTGCAAAGCCAGGCATAGATCCTATTCATATGTGAATAAAGCTAAGTGTCTCACAAACCTCTATGCATATTTACTTACATACTAATGCATGATATGATGTGATTATACATAGTCTAAATGAAATGACAAACATACCGCCAATATCTCCATCATGCTTTTTTCTCTTCTTTCTTTTTCTACAAAGATAGAAGGATTCCTTGCATACATGTTTCCCAGGGGGCGACAGAGTACCATTTTCGAATGGCGTTTGGCGTGATTGGCGTTCATCTCATTTCATACGATAAGAAGTACAACAAAGAAAGATAAGTTTCTTTGTTACATTTGGAATTTTTCCTCATTTCGGATCTACGCATGTATGAAAAACCTGCACGCGAGGGAACCTTGACGTGTTTCGTTCGCACTCTTATCCTTGCCTCGAGTCCGCTTGGCGGGATTGTTTGCAACTGCGTCGGGACCGACAGAGTCGCCTTCCCGGGTACTTTACTTAAAGCAGGATGCTGAGGACCATTCCTTTGAAGTGCCCGCGACAAGTATGCATCCCAACAAGTTTTCCAACAGCGTAGGGGATTCAAATCATACAAGAATAAATACGGACAAGGGAAATAGTAAATATTTATTTGAGCAGGGCAAATATTACATGTAGAGAAGTGCTCGGTAATGTTTCCTCTAGCCCTTTCTTTCCAGGGTTTACCTCAAGTGCAACCTAGGGTAAAAGGGGCGCCTAGGCAGAGCGCTCCCGACAGGCCATCTTGCCGGTGTCCAGCTGTAGATGATGATGATGATGTCGGTGCTCAGCTGGCGATGATGGTGCTACCTGCGTTCAACTAGAGTCTGAGTCGTCGTCTTCAGACTTGATGCTCGAGGACTCTTCTCCGTTGTCTTCACCATATGCCTCGTCCTTGTCGCTGTCACTCGAGGGGGAGCTTTCGCTGTTGCTCGAGCTCTCCGCGCAACACTCCAGGCGAGCGCCCAAAGGCCCGAAGAACTTCATAGAGAGCATATCGCACTCCACCAACTTGAAGTGGAGGAGGTGCCCCTCCGCCAGGTAGCGAGCACGAGTGAAGGGTTTCCACCCTCGAGTGAGGTACATGACGCCGTCAGTGGGGAACTCGACGTTCACCCACATAGCGCCATTGAGGTAGCCGTTCAGGCGCAACCACAGACCAAGTGGCTGGTCTGTCTCCATTACCCTGGCGAAGGGGCGAGGAAGCCGTAGCCGGCTGCGCGATGGGTCGTGCAGCTCCACGACGAACTCAAGCACAGTATCCCCCGTATGGCCCTCTGTCGGGAGAGGAGCAGGTAGAGAAGGAGCAACCAGCGCCCCAGTCTGATCTCCTCGACCACGAGCACCTCTTCATCCTCGACTCGACCTATGGCTCTGCCCCGTTCACTGGAGCCGGCCTCCGCAGCCGCGGCCATGGCAAGGGTGTGTTGCCGAGGAGAAGCCCTCGCTACCACAGCTGAAGCATGAGCCCGACCTCTTCCTCTCGCCATGGTAGAAGCAAACACAAGAATAATGGAGAATAGGAACGTGGATGAGCATCGCCTCCCATGCCCCCTCCTTTTATAAGGGAAGGCATGGGGGCTGGCTCTCCACTACCCTAGGGCAAACCACCCCACTCCACCAATACCATGTCCTGCGTTTCTGGCAGGCGCTTTAGTCCAGTGACCGCCTAGTCTCGCCAATTCGGCGTCCTGGCTCCCCTGATCGAAGCGCCATAACCATGGTTTCCCTTCTACGCCAATCCCACGCCCCATGCCTAATCCGCGTCAGGGGGGGTGCAGTAAAAGGAGGGAGTTGTTGGAAATATGCCCTAGAGGCAATAATAAAAGTGTTATTATTATATTTCTTTGTTCATGATAATAGTCTTTTATTCATGCTATAACTGTATTATCCGGAAATCGTAATACACGTGTGAATACATAGACCACAATATGTCCCTGGTGAGCCTCTAGTTGACTAGCTCGTTGTGATCAACAGATAGTCATGGTTTCCTGGCTATGGACATTGGATGTCGTTGATAACGGGATCACATCATTAGGAGAATGATGTGATGGACAAGACCCAATCCTAAGCCTAGCACAAAGATCGTATAGTTCATATGCTAAAGCTTATCTAATGTCAAGTATCTTTTCCTTAGACCATGAGATTGTGCAACTCCCGGATACCGTAGGAATGCTTTGGGTGTACCAAACGTCACAACGTAACTGGGTGGCTATAAAGGTGCATTACAGGTATCTCCGAAAGTGTCTGTTGGGTTGGCACGAATCGAGACTGGGATTTGTCACTCCGTGTAAACGGAGAGGTATCTCTGGGCCCACTCGGTAGGACATCATCATAATGTGCACAATGTGACCAAGGGGTTGATCACGGGATGATGTGTTATGGAAACGAGTAAAGAGACTTGCCGGTAACGAGATTGAACAAGGTATCGGTATATCGACGATCGAATCTCGGGCAAGTATAATACCGCTGGACAAAGGGAATTGTATACGGGATCGATTGAGTCCTTGACATCGTGGTTCATCCGATGAGATCATCGTGGAACATGTGGGAGCCAACATGGGTATCCAGATCCCGCTCTTGGTTATTGACCGGAGAACGTCTCGGTCATGTCTGCATGTCTCCCGAACCCGTGGGGTCTACACACTTAAGGTTCGATGACGCTAGGGTTATAAAGGAAGTTTTTATGTGGTTACCGAATGTTGTTCGGAGTCCCGGATGAGATCCCGGACGTCACGAGGAGTTCCGGAATAGTCCGGAGGTAAAGATTTATATATGGAAAGTTGTTGTTCGGGTTCCGGAAAAAGTTCGGGTTTTTTCGGTATTGTACCGGGAAGCTTCCAGAAGGTTCCGGAGGATTTCGGAGGGGTCCGGAGGTCCGGAAATTGTTCCACCACGTCCAATACAGTAGCATGGGCTGTAAGGGGGCGCCCTAGCCTTTATGGGCCAAGGGAACCAGCCCCCCAAGGCCCATGCACATGGGAAGGGGGAAACCCTAAAGGGGGAGGCCTCCACTTGACTTGGGAGGCACTCCTCCCCCCCTGGCCGCACCCCTTGGGGTGGGAAACCCTAAAGGGGGCGCAGCCCCCTTCCCCCCTATATATACTTGAGGTTTTGGGGCTGCCAACACATGAGAACTTCTCCCTCTTGGTGCAGCCCTGCCTCTCTTCCTCCTCCTCCTCTCCCGTGGTGCTTGGCGAAGCCCTACTGGATTGCCACGCTCTTCCACCACCACCACGCCGTTGTGCTGCTGCTGGATGGAGTCTTCCTCAACCTCTCCCTCTCTCCTTGCTGGATCAAGGCATGGGAGACGTCACCGGGCTGTACGTGTGTTGAGCGCGGAGGTGCCGTCCGTTCGGCACTAGGATCTCCGGTGATTTGAATCACGACGAGTACGACTCCTTCAACCCCGTTCTCTTGAACGCTTCCGCTTAGCGATCTACAAGGGTATGTAGATGCACTCTCCTTCCCCTCGTTGCTGGTTTCTCCATAGATAGATCTTGGAGACACGTAGGAAAATTTTGAATTTCTGCTACGTTCCCCAACAGTGGCATCATGAGCTAGGTCTATTGCGTAGATTCTTTGCACGAGTAGAACACAAAGTAGTTGTGGGCGTTGATTTTGTTCAATATGCTTACCGTTACTAGTCCAATCTTGTTTTGACGGTATTGTGGGATGAAGCGGTCCGGACCGACCTTACACGTACTCTTACGTGAGACAGGTTCCACCGATTGACATGCACTTGGTGCATAAGGTGGCTAGCGGGTGCCAGTCTCTCCCACTTTAGTCGGAACGGATTCGATGAAAAGGGTCCTTATGAAGGGTAAATAGCAATTGGCATATCACGTTGTGGTTTTGCGTAGGTAAGAAACGTTCTTGCTAGAAACCCATAGCAGCCACGTAAAACATGCAAACAACAATTAGAGGACGTCTAACTTGTTTTTGCAAGGTATGCTATGTGATGTGATATGGCCAAGAAGAATGTGATGAATGATATGTGATGTATGAGATTGATCATGTTCTTGTAATAGGATTCACGACTTGCATGTCGATGAGTATGACAACCGGCAGGAGCCATAGGAGTTGTCTTTATTTATTGTATGACCTGCGTGTCATTGAACAATGCCATGTAATTACTTTACTTTATTGCTAACCGGTAGCCATAGTAGTAGAAGTAATAGTTGGCGAGACAACTTCATGAAGACACGATGATGGAGATCATGGTGTCATGCCGGTGACGATGATGATCATGGAGCCCCGAAGATGGAGATCAAAAGGAGCAAAATGATATTGGCCATATCATGTCACTATTTGATTGCATGTGATGTTTATCATGTTTATGCATCTTGTTTACTTAGGACGACGGTAGTAAATAAGATGATCCCTTACAAAATTTCAAGAAGTGTTCTCCCCTAACTGTGCACCGTTGCTACAGTTTGTCGCTTCTAAGCACCACGTGATGATCGGGTGTGATGGATTCTTACGTTCACATACAACGGGTGTAAGACAGTTTTACACAGCGAAAACACTTAGGGTTAACTCGACGAGCCTAGCATGTACAGACATGGCCTCGGAACACAGAGACAGAAAGGTCGAGCATGAGTCGTATAGTAGATACGATCAACATGAAGATGTTCACCGATGATGACTAGTCCGTCTCACGTGATGATCAGACACGGCCTAGTTGACTCGGATCATGTAATCACTTAGATGACCAGAGGGATGTCTATCTGAGTGGGAGTTCATAAGATGAACTTAATTATCTTGAACATAGTCAAAAGACCTTTTGCAAATTATGTCGTAAGCTCGCGCTTTAGTTCCACTGTTTAGATATGTTCCTAGAGAAAATATAGTTGAAAGTTGATAGTAGCAATTATGCGGACAGTAGAAAGCTTATGTCCTTAATGCACTGCTCAGTGTGCTGAACCCCAAAACGTCATTTGTGGATGTTGCGAACATCGGACATACACGTTTTGATAACTACGTGATAGTTCAGTTAAACGGTTTAGAGTTGAGGCACTAAAGACGTTTTCGAAACATCACGGAACATATGAGATGTTTCGAGTGCTGAAATTAGGATTTCAGGCTCGTGCCCACGTCAAGAGGTATAAGACCTTCGACAATTTTCTTAGCCTGCAAACTAAGGGAGAAAAGCTCAATCGTTGAGCTTGTGCTCAGATTGTCTGAGTGCAACAATCACTTGAATCGAGTGGGAGTTGATCTTCCAGATGAGATAGTGATGTTTCCCCAAAGTCATTGCCACCAAGCTGCTAGAGCTTCATGATGAACTATAACATATCAGGGATAGATATGATGATCCTTGAAATATTTGTGATGTTTGACACCGTGAAAGTAGAAATCAAGAAGGAGCATCAATTGTTGATGGTTGGTGAAACCACTAGTTTCAAGAAGGGCAAGGGCAAGAAGGGATACTTCATGAAACAGCAAATCAGCTGCTGCTCTAGTGAAGAAACCCAAGGTTGAACCCAAACCCGAGACTAAGTGCTCCTGTAATAAGGGGAACAACCACTGGAGCAGAATTACCCAAGATACTAGGTAGATGAGAAGGCTAGCAAGGTCGATAGAAGTATATTGGATATACATTATGTTAATGTGTACCTTACTAGTACTCCTAGTAGCACCAGGGTATTAGATACCGGTTCGGTTACTAAGTGTTAGTAACTCGAAATAAAAGAGCTACGGAATAAACGGAGACTAGCTAAAGGTGAGCTGACGATATGTGTTGGAAGTATTTCCAAGGTTGATGTGATCAAGCATCGCACTCTCCCTCTACCAACGAGATTGGTGTTAAACCTAAATAATTGTTATTTGGTGTTTGCGTTGAGCATAGACATGATTGGATTATGACTATCGCAATACGGTTATTCATTTAAAGAGAATAATGGTTACTCTATTTATTTGAATAATACCTTCAATGGTCTTGCACCTAAAATGAATGGTTTATTGAATCTCGATCGTAGTGATACACATTTTCATGCCAAAAGATATAAGATAGTAATGATAGTACCACTTACTTGTGGCACTGCCATGTAAGTCATAATGGTATAAAACGCATGAAGAAGCTCCATGTTGATGGATCTTTGGACTCACTCGTTTTTGAAAAGTTTGAGACATGCGAACCATGTCTATTGGTGTATACGCATGAAGAAACTCCATGCAGATGGATCGTTTGGACTCACTTGTTTTTGAATCACTTGAGATATGCAAATCATACCACATGGGCAAGATGACTGAAAAGCCTCGTTTTAGTAAGACGGAACAAGATAGAAACTCATTGGAAGTAACACATTTTGATGTGTGCAGTCCAATGAGTGCTGAGGCATGCAGTGAATATCGTTATGTTCTTACTTCACAGATGATTCGAGTAGATGTTGAGAATATTTACTTGATGAAACACAAGTCTGAATTATTGAATGGTTCAAGTAATTTCAGAGTGAAGTAGAAGATCATTGTGACAAGAGGATTAAATGTCTATGATATGATCATAGAGATGAATATCTGAGTTACGAGTTTTGGCACACAATTAAGACATTGTGGAAATTGTTTCGCAATTAATACCGCCTGGAACACCATAGTGTGATGGTGTGTCCGAACATCATAGTTGCACCCTATTGGATATGGTGCGCACCATGATGTCTCTTATCGAATTACCACTATTGTTCATGGGTTAGGCATTAGAGACAACCACATTCACTTTAAATACGGCACCACGTAATTCTGTTGAGATGACACCGTATGAATTATGGTTTAGAGAAACCTAAGTTGTCGTTTCTTAAAGGTTTGGGGCTGCGACGCTTATGTGAAAAAGTTTCAGGTTGATAAGCTCGAACCCAAAGCGGATAAAATGCATCTTCATAGGACACCCAAAACAGTTGGGTATACCTCCTAATTCAGATCCGAAAGCAATAAGGATTGTTTCTTGTACCGGGTCCTTTCTCGAGGAAAAGTTTGTCTCGAAAAGTTGAGTGGGAGGATGGTAGAGACTTGATGAGGTTATTGAACCATCACTTCAACCAGTGTGTATCAGGGCACAGGAAGTTGTTCATGTGGCACCTACACCAATTGAAGTGGAAGCTTATGATAGTGATCATGAAGTTTCGGATCAAGTCACTACCGAACCTCGTAGGACGACAAGGACGCGTACTACTTCGGAGTGGTACGGTGATCCTGTCTTGAAGATCATGTTGCTAGACAACAATGAACCTACGAGCTATGGAGAAGCGATGGTGGGCCCAAATTCCGACAAATGGTTAGAAGCCATGGAATCCGAGATAGGATCCATGTATCAGAACAAAGCATGGACTTTGGTGGACTTGCCCAATGATCGGCAAGCCATTGAGATAAATGGATCTTTAAGAAGAAGACGGACGTGGACGGTAATGTCACCGTCTATGAAGCTCGACTTGTGGCGAAGAGTTTTTCACAAGTTCAAGGAGTTGACTACGATGAGATTTTCTCATCCGTAGCGATGCTTAAGTCCATCGGAATCATGTTAGCATTAGCTGCATTTATGAAATCTGGCAGATGGATGTCAAGACAAGTTTCCTTACCAGTTTTCGTAAGGAAAGATTGTATGTGATACAATCAGAAAGGTTTTGTCGATCCTAAGGATGCTAAAAGGTATGCTGGCTCCAACGATCCTTCTAAGGACTGGAGTAAGCATCTTGGAGTTGGAATGTGCGCTTTGATGAGATGATCAAAGATTTTGGGTTTATACAAAGTTTATGAGAAACTTGTATTTCCAAAGAAGTGAGTGGGAGCACTATAGAATTTCTGATGAATATATGTTGTCGACATATCATAGATCAGAGATGACGTGGATTTTCTAGAAAGCATATAGGGTTATTTGAAAGGTGTTTTTCAATAGAAAACCTGGATTAAGCTACTTGAACATTGAGCATCAAGATCTATAAGGATAGATCAAAATGCTTAATAATACTTTCAAATGAGCACATACCTTGACATGATCTTGAAGGTGTTCAAGATGGATCAGTCAAAGAAGAAGTTCTTGCCTGAGTTGTAAGGTACGAAGTTAAGACTTAAAGCTCGACCTCAGCAGAAAAGAGAGAAAGGACGAAGGTCGTCCCCTATGCTTTAGACGTAGGCTCTACAGTATGCTATGCTGTGTACCGCACCTGAAGTGTGCCTTGCCATGAGTCAATCAAGGGGTACAAGAGTGATCCAAGAATAGATCACAGTACAGCGGTCAAAGTTATCCTTAGTAACTAGTGGACTAAGGAATTTTCTCGGTTATGGAGGTGATAAAGAGTTCGACGTAAAGAGTTACGACGATGCAAGCTTAACACCTATCCGGATAGCCCTGAGTAGAGATACCGGATACGTATAATGGAGCAACAATTTAGAATAGCTCCAAGTAGAACAGTTATTTGGAATAGCTCCAAATAGAGCGTGGTAGCTGCATCTAGGAGATGACATAAAGATTTGTAAAGCACACACGGATCTGAAAGGTTCAGACCCGTTGACTAAAACCTCTCTCACAAGCAACATGATCAAACCCAGAACTCATTGAGTGTTAATCACATAGTGATGTGAACTAGATTATTGACTCTAGTAAACTCTTTGGATGTTGGTCACATGGTGATGTGACCTGTCAGTGTTAATCACATGGTGATGTGAACTAGATTATTGACTCTAGTGCAAGTGGGAGACTGTTGGAAATATGCCCTAGAGGCAATAATAAAAGTGTTATTATTATATTTCTTTGTTCATGATAATAGTCTTTTATTCATGCTATAACTGTATTATCCGGAAATCGTAATACACGTGTGAATACATAGACCACAATATGTCCCTGGTGAGCCTCTAGTTGACTAGCTCGCTGTGATCAACAGATAGTCATGGTTTCCTGGCTATGGACATTGGATGTCGTTGATAACGGGATCACATCATTAGGAGAATGATGTGATGGACAAGACCCAATCCTAAGCCTAGCACAAAGATCGTGTAGTTCGTATGCTAAAGCTTTTCTAATGTCAAGTATCTTTTCCTTAGACCATGAGATTGTGCAACTCCCAGATACCGTAGGAATGCTTTGGGTGTACCAAACGTCAAAACGTAACTGGGTGGCTATAAAGGTGCATTACAGGTATCTCCGAAAGTGTCTGTTGGGTTGGCACGAATCGAGACTGGGATTTGTCACTCCATGTAAATGGAGAGGTATCTCTGGGCCCACTCGGTAGGACATCATCATAATGTGCACAATGTGACCAAGGGGTTGATCACGGGATGATGTGTTACGGAAACAAGTAAAGAGACTTGCCGGTAACAAGATTGAACAAGGTATCGGTATACCGACGATCGAATCTCGGGCAAGTATAATACCGCTGGACAAAGGGAATTGTATACGGGATCGATTGAGTCCTTGACATCGTGGTTCATCCGATGAGATCATCGTGGAACATGTGGGAGCCAACATGGGTATCCAGATCCCGCTGTTGGTTATTGACCGGAGAACGTCTCGGTCATGTCTGCATGTCTCCCGAACCCGTAGGGTCTACACACTTAAGGTTCGATGACGCTAGGGTTATAAAGGAAGTTTGTATGTGGTTACCGAATGTTGTTCGGAGTCCCGGATGAGATCCCGGACGTCACGAGGAGTTCCGGAATAGTCCGGAGGTAAAGATTTATATATGGAAAGTTGTTGTTCGGGTTCCGGAAAAAGTTCGGGTTTTTTCGGTATTGTACCGGGAAGCTTCCAGAAGGTTCCGGAGGATTCCGGAGGGGTCCGAAGGTCTGGAAATTGTTCCACCACGTCCAATACAGTAGCATGGGCTGTAAGGGGGCGCCCTAGCCTTTATGGGCCAAGGGAACCAGCCCCCCAAGGCCCATGCGCATGGGAAGGGGGAAACCCTAAAGGGGGAGGCCTCCACTTGACTTGGGAGGCACTCCTCCCCCCCTGGCCGCACCCCTTGGGGTGGGAAACCCTAAAGGGGGCGCAGCCCCCTTCCCCCCTATATATACTTGAGGTTTTGGGGCTGCCAACACATGAGAACTTCTCCCTCTTGGTGCAGCCCTGCCTCTCTTCCTCCTCCTCCTCTCCTGTGGTGCTTGGCGAAGCCCTACTGGATTGCCACGCTCCTCCACCACCACGCCATTGTGCTGCTGCTGGATGGAGTCTTCCTCAACCTCTCCCTCTCTCCTTGCTGGATCAAGGCATGGGAGACGTCACCGGGCTGTACGTGTGTTGAGCGCGGAGGTGTCGTCCGTTCGGCACTAGGATCTCCGGTGATTTGAATCACGACGAGTACGACTCTTTCAACCCCGTTCTCTTGAACGCTTCCGCTTAGCGATCTACAAGGGTATGTAGATGCACTCTCCTTCCCCTCGTTGCTGGTTTCTCCATAGATAGATCTTGGAGACACGTAGGAAAATTTTGAATTTCTGCTACGTTCCCCAACATGACAGAGATAGCAGTTACCTCAAGCCACGCGTGATCGTGGGCTTGCCCAGGTTGAGCCTAGTGGCAACCCGTGTACGCACACGTTCTTGGTTTCTGGCACGAGTAGTAAAGGCCGCCCATGCGATAAAAATACCAGAGGGAGACTGAGGGCTAGCTCGAGTTTAGATTAAGGAAGAAGCAAAGAAGACCTCAAAATACAAATATTATCCTGATAAAATCAGCACTGCTTGTCTGTGCATTATTTGGGCCTGGCCCAACGATGTCCGACAGCACATGTGGCCTATGGCCCGGGGCTCCTGTCGGTGTATTAAACATGGGTGTATAATACCCTCACTTGTTGATGCGTCCATTTTGCATCATGTTTTTATGATGATATTTATTGCATTATGGACTATTGTTTCACATTATGGTACAATACTTATGTTTTTCTCTCTTATTTTACAAGATTTACATGAATAGGGAGAATGCCGGCAGCTGGAATTCTGGACCGAAAAGGAGCAAATCTGAGATACCTATTCTGCACAACTCCAAATGTCCTGAAACTTTATGGAGAATTGTTTTGGAATATATAAAAATATCGGGCGAAGAAACAACAGAAGGGGACCCACCAGGTGGCCACAAGCCTGGGGGCGCGCCCTACCCCCTAGGGCACGCCTCCCAAGCTTGTGGGCCCCCCTGGCTAGCCCCCGGTGTCCATCTTCTGCTGTATGAAGGGTTTGGACCTAGAAAAAATCATAAGGAAGCTTTTGGGATGAAGCGCCGCCATCTCGAGGCGGGACCTGGGTAGAAGCAATCTAGGGCTCTGGGGGAGCTATTCTGCTGGGGAAACTTCCCTCCAAGAGGGGGAAATCGAAGTCATCGTCATCACCAACGATCCTCTCATCATGGGAGGGTCAATCTTCACCAACATCTTCACCAACACCATCTCCTCTCAAACCCTATTTTATCTCTTGTATTCAATATTTGCCTCAAAACCTCAGATTGGTACATGTGGGTTGCTATAGTGTTGATTACTCCTTATAGTTGATGCTAGTTGGTTTATTTGGTGGAAGATCATATATTCAGATCCTTAATGATAGTTATTACCCCTATGATCTTGAACATGAACATGCTTTGTGGGTAGTTAATTTTGTTCCTGAGGACATGGGAGAAGTCTTGTTATAAGTAATCATGTGAATTTGGCATTCGTTCGATATTTTGATGAGATGTATGTTGTCTTTCCTCTAGTGGTGTTATGTGAACATCGAATACATGACACTTCACCATGATTTGGGCCTAGGGGAAGGCATTAGGAAGTAATATGTAGATGATGGGTTGCTAGAGTGACAAAAGCTTAAACCCTAGTTTATGCATTGCTTCGTAAGGGGCTGATTTGGATCCACATATTTCATGCTATGGTTAGATTTATCGTAATTCTTCTTTCGTAGTTGCGGATGCTTGTGAGAGGGGTTAATCATAAGTGAGAGGCTTGTCCAAGTAAGGACAGCACCCAAGCACCGGTCCACCCACATATTAAATTATCAAAGTAACGAACGCGAATCATATGAGCATGATGAAAACTAGTTGACGATAATTCCCATGTGTCCTTGAGAGCGCTTTGCTTTATATAAGAGTTCGTCCGGACTTATCCTTTCCTGTCATAAGGATTGGGCCACCTTGCTGCACCTTTGATAGTACCCGTTATGAATTATCTTACTACCAAAGTATCTGTTACCGATAATTTCATTGCCTGCAGAAAATACCTTGCTGAAAACCGCTTGTCATTTCCTTCTGCTCCTTATTGGGTTCGGCACGCTTACTTATCAAAAGGGGTACGATTGATCCCCTATACCTGTGGGTCATCACTTGTGCACAGACAAGTGGCAGCTTCCCCACGAGACCAAAGCCACCGTGAAGATTCCCCAATCAAGAAACAGCTCTTTGCAAGATCAAGGACCGCATCAAGAAGACCAAGGTTCAAAACAAGCATCAAGACAGAACACTAGAAGTTTCCCTTGCCGGCAAGGGCGAGCCAGCAAGGTGAAGACCCGGCAAGCCCCGTGGCTAGAAAAACGCTCGCCAATGACCAGCGCTCCACCTCACCAGCCACTTGGTCGCTAATCGGTGAGGTGTTGAGCCCGCAAGCAACAAGGTGGAGTTTGCTGGCACGTGTCGGTATGCTGGAGGAAAGATTACCTTTATCAACACCCGTCCAAATAAGTGTCAAGCTAATAGGAGTTAGCTGGGTAAGCGGTGCTGCATCCTTGCCGAAGCTTCTCCTCCTTGCGACACCTAGCGATACATTAAATGTTTTTGTCTTAACTAGCAAAGTTAGGTATGATAGCATTGTATGATATCTAATCACTATGTAATGACCCTTTTGTGATGTAGGGTAGAACCCTAGACGCCCGATCTGTCACGTTTGAAGGGAATCCTACCAAGAACACGAAGAACACGAGGGGAAAACAAGGAGAAACACAAGAGAACACACTCAACCAACAAGATCAATCACATATGTGCTAGATTCTTGAAACACAATGAGATACACGATCCGAATCCAACAAGGGGCGATACATAGGGTAACCGGTTCTTCTCCGAGAGGAGGTCTTGAGTTCTTCCTGTTAGGGGCCTTGAATCCAAGAGGATCTTCTCCGTAGAGGCACGGTCTCTCTCGGAGGAGCAGATCCGGATGGATGAGCGAGGCTCTATCTCACAAATGAGCCATCACAACGCTAACCTTAGCTAGGAGGTGGGAGAGGTCTATTTATAGTCGTAGTACAAATGGGGGCCGAAGTGAAGGGGTACATGGGCTTTAGCCCAAAGCTGCGTGCACACGGGCAATGGACGTCCGCTGGGGACCGGTCGTTCGGTGGTTCATGGGCGTCCAGATGTCCGGTAGTCATCGAACTTCTGCTATTTCTGTTTTGTGATGGTGGTGCCGGACGTCCGGTCACTTCGGACTTCCGCTAATTTCCCTTCGATGGTGATGATGCCGGTCGTCCGGTTTAGGCCGTACGTCCACTCTGTGGCAGGTGTGGCCGGTCGTCCGGTCCTGGCCGGACGTCCGCTCACTGTAGCATGCGTTGGCTGGGACTTGGGCGGCCGGGCTTCAGGTGTCGGACGTCCGGTCCCGACCAGTCGTCCGGTGGCAGTAGCTTCAATGGCATCTCTTCTTCTTGTCTCTCGTACTTGGTGTCCTTGCCATATTGGCCATTGGATGTAGTTGTTCCGTGGCCTCCTTCTAAGTACCTGATCACACATAATGTTTTCGCTTGAGGTAGTAGCCATGTCTCATGTGTAGAAAGGGGTAGTTCGGAGAGGAGCGAGTTCACCTTATCTTTGGTAGCCTTGGCTCGAGCTTTTGTCATAGGTCCACGTGGTGTCGTGGGAGATGTAGGTATGTCCATGCGGATGATCATGGGATGCTCTGCATCATCCCCCCTCCTTGGGAAAGATCTGACCTCGGATCAAAAGCTTCATCACCATGGTATGGCAAGAGTTCCTTGACATTGAAGATGCCGCTCATGTTGTATTGTCGCTTGGAGGTCGATCTTGTAAGCGTTGTTGTTGTAGCGTGCTAGCACCTTGAAGGGTCCATCGGCTCGAGGTAGAAGTTTGAACTTGCGTTCATTGGGGAAGCGGTCCTTGCGAAGGTGTAGCCACACGCGATCTCCAATGTTGAATATCATGGGTTGCTTGTTGGTGTTGAGCTTGGTCGCGAGTCGTTGTACTTGGCGCTCGATGGTGTTCATTGTATCTTCATGCAACTTCTTGAGGTAGCTTGCTCGTGCACTCGCGTCCATAGTGGTGCACTCTTGTGGTGGAAGAGGTAGAATGTCCAATGGGGACAATGGGCCGTAGACGGCCTCGAAGGGGGACTTGCCAGTAGTCGAATGTCTTGCGCGGTTGTAGGCATACTCGGCGATGGGTAGGCACTCTCCTTGATGTTCCTCTTCATCAACACGCGAAGTAGAGTGGAGAGTGTATGGTTCGTCACCTCCGTTTGGCCGTCGGTTTGGGGATGGTATGCCGAAGAGAACAAGAGCTTGATTCTGAGCTTGGCGCATAGAGTCTTCCAAAAGTAACTCAAGAACTTGACATCGCGGTCCGAGACAATCATTTTGGGAACTCCATGTAGTCGCAAGATTTCCCTACAAAAGATATTCGCAATATGTGAAGCATCGTCTTTCTTGTTGCATGGAATAAAATGAGCCATTTTAGAGAATCGGTCCACAACAACAAACACAGAATCCTTTCCATTTTGAGTTCTAGGCAAACCAAGTACAAAATCCATGCTAATGTCTTCCCAAGGTTGATAAGGAATAGGAAGAGGCATGTAAAGACCATGGGATTGAGCTTTAGACTTAGCTTTGCGACATGTAGAGCATCGGTTGGTGAAGCGTGAGATGTCGAAACATCTTGGGCAAAAAGTAGTTCTTGGAGAGTGTGGCGAATGTCTTGTCGCGTCCAAAGTGTCACATGAGTCCTCCTCCATGAGCCTCTTGCAAAAGGAGCAAACGAAGAGAAGACTCGGAAATGCAAAGTTTGCTAGCTCTCATAAGATAAGCATCCTTCATGTAATATCGTTCCCAGGAAGTATGCGTCAAACACTTGGCATAAGGAATAGCAAAAGTAGGATCATGTGCATGCAAGTCTTTTATGTGCTCAAAGCCAATAACATTCAATTCAAGTTTAGTGACAAGCGTGCATATGCGGTAAAGGGCATCTGCCACTACGTTTTCCTTACCCTTGATGTACTTGATGACATAAGGAAATGACTCGATGAATTCACTCCATTTTGCATGATGCTTGTTCAACTTAGTTTGTCCTTTTAAGTACTTAAGTGTTTCATGATCGGTATGAATGATAAATTCATGAGGGCGAAGATAATGTTCCCATTCCTGCAAAACTCGTACTAAAGAATATAGCTCTTTGTCATAGATGGGGTAATTGAGTTGTGCTCCGGAAAGTTTTTCACTAAAATATGCTATGGGGCGCTTCTCTTGCGTTAACACACCTCCTATGCCATGACCACTAGCATCACAATAAATCTCAAAAGGTTTGTCAAAGTTTGGTAATGCAAGCATGGGAGCATGAGTAAGCAAATTCTTAAGCTCATTAAATGTGGTATCTTGGGATGGTCCCCAAACAAATGGCGCATTTTTCTTACTCAAAGAATGTAAAGGAGAAGCAATGGTGCTAAAATCCTTCACAAAGCGATGATAGAAACCGGCTAAACCAAGAAAACTACACACTTGTTGCAAGTTGGTTGGTCGGGGCCAAGTTTTAATAGCATTGATCTTAGATTCATCTACATGAACACCCTTAGAATACACAACAAAACCCAAGAAAACAAGCTTATCAACACCAAAAAGGCATTTTTCCACATTAGCATAAAGGCGCTCTTTCCTAAGGGTTTGCAACACGGTTCTAAGATGGGTGACATGATCTTTGAGAGATTTGCTAAAGACAAGAATATCATCAAAATAGACCACAACAAATACACCAATATAGGGACGAATAACAAAGTGCATGACTCGCATGAAAGTATCGGGTGCTTTGGATAAACCCATTGGCATAACTAGCCATTCATATAAGCCAAATTTGGTCTTAAATGCGGTTTTCCATTAATCACCTTCTTGGATGTGTATTTGATAGTAGCCACTCTTAAGATCAATCTTAGAGAAAATGGCGGCTCCGCTAAGCTCATCAAGCATATCATCTAAGCGTGGGATAGGATAACGGTATCTAACGATGATAGCATTGATGGGACGGCAATCGGAAACCAAGCAATAATTACCGTCTTTCTTTGGAACAAGTATGACCGGAACGACACAAGGGGTCAAGCTTTCACATAATTGACCATTGTCGATGAGTTGGTGTACGTGTCATTGGATATCCTTAGTTTCCTCGGGGTTGACGCGGTAGGGAGCCTTCTTAGGAAGAGGTGCTCCGGGGATGAGGTCGATTCGGTGCTCAATGCCTCGTAGTGGAGGTATACCCGGAGGTAGCTCACCGGGGAAAACATCTTGGAATTCCTGCAAAAGAGAAGACAACACTAAAGGTAGATTGTGAGAGGTGTTAGTTTTTGGTGCCTTGTCCTTGCACACAAGGACATACTGCATAACACTTGATGGGTTCTCACACACTTCTCTCATCTCACTTTTGGTGGCAAAGAGGACTAAGTTTTTCTTGTCGCTCATCGTGGAGGCACTCAATTTTGGCTTGTGGCGCTCACTCTCTTTTGGGTGGATCACTCTCTCACTCTTTTCTCCATGATGGGTGGCTTGCTTGTCAGTGATCACTTGACTTGGAGACATAGGTCGTAGCACATATGCCTTTCCTTTCATCTTGAAGCTATAATGATTGGTACGCCTGTTGTGGATGATGTCGTGGTCAAATTGCCATGGTCGACCAAGAAGAAGGTGCCAAACATACATCGGGACGACATCACACTCCAAAGTGTCTTCATATGCTACGATTTTGAAGGAGACTTTGACCGTACGCTCAACTTGTATAGTACCAGAATCACTTAGCCATTGTACGTTGTAGGGGTGCGGGTGCTTCATCTTGACCAATTGGAGCTTGGAGCATAGTTCTTCACTTGCCAAGTTGTGACAACTACCTCCATATCTATGATGACCTTGACGGACCTTCCATTGATGCCGGCCTTTGTGTGGAAGATGTGGCATCTTTGGTCTTCATCTTGTTGATGTTGAAGAGTCAAAACTTTGGAGACAACGAGAGCGGGGCTCGAATCCTGATCACAAAAGACTTGATCACCTTCATCTTCGTTCACGCGTCGGTGCATGGCCACTTGCTCAACGGCTTCCATTTCCTCTTCACTCATGGAGTCATAGGTTCCGTCGTCGTTGAGGATCATGGTGCGCTTGTTCGTACACTCAAAGGACTTGTGGCCTCGGCCGCCGCAAGTGAAACACTTGATTGAACTTGTCTTGATGGTCTCATCGGTTGGAGTAGATGATGAAGCACGCGGCTTGAAGTTTCTTGTAGTAGGAGGAGGACGACTTGAGGTTGTCTAAGTTTTCTTGTAACTCAACTTGTCGCCGTTGGTTGTAGATGGCTTGGTTGAGGTAGAAGTTGGAGGAGTCGTTGAAGCTTGGGTGTTGGAGAAGCCGTAGCTCTTGGACGAGTACATGGCGTACTTGAAGTCATCTTGTAGTTGACGTTTCGTTTTTGTAGCTTGATGCAAGAGCACAATAAAGTTGGAGCAGGGTTGGAAATCGGCAATCTTCTTGATGGGATGATTGAGGCCATTCAAGAAACAGGCCATAGTTTGCTCATCATCTTCCGTTACATTGGCTCTTATCATGGCTGTCGGTGTTCTGGGAACGGGGGTACCCAGACTTGCCTGCCTGCGGCCTGCAGCGTGGCTCAAGGAGTGGCCCAGTATGGCCCATCTTCGTCAACACAAGCTCAAGACCCTCGCGAGGGGCCAAGCCTCGCGGGGCGGACGACAGGAAGCTTCCTTAGGCGCAGCCTCGTCACGTTGGCTCGCGAGGAGGCGGAGAGATCAAGGCGGGGTACCTCACGAGGTGCCCGTGACACAAGCCATGACGACCGAAGCCAGGCGGGCGCCAGGCGGGCGCCGGCCTGCGCAGTGTCCTTGTTTCCTCTTTGATGCAAAGGGGGCAAGCGCAGGCCAAGGTATCAAGCAAAGGCTACCATTTCGGTGCAACAAGACCAAGACCAGCAGAACGGCAGGATGGAGGTCATCGTGGAGCCCAGGAAGGCGTCATCGTCAGAGTCTTTGGCAGGCGAGGACCAACTTTAGTCAGGATAAGTGTACTAGATGTTCCCCTTCAAAATGGCCAATTGTTGGCGCCCTTCCCGCTCAATATTTGGGAAGAGGACCAGGGCCTCTCTCTATAAATAGGACTAGCCATTCTCAAGGCAGGGGATCAGGGGATAGACCAATCGAACCCTTGCCAGAACCACCAACACAAGAACTCCTCCCCTCGCGAGGCTGTTCTTCCCTTGTATTGTTCATCATCAGCCCCTAAGGCAATCCACACACCACACACTGGAGTAGGGTATTACACCACAATGGTGGCCTGAACCAGTATAAACCTTGTGTCCCTTGTGTTGTTCTTCGTGTAGCCTAGATCCTTTGCGAGGCGACGAAATGTGAGTTGGTAGAGGAGTGATCTCCGTGCGCACCCTAGAGTTCAAACCTTGAGGGTCTGCCGGAACCCGAAATGTGACATTTGGCGCGCCAGGTAGGGGTGCGCCGGAATCACGCCTTCCGCCGTCTTGTGTTTCGCCGTCCGTCGCATCCATGTCTGATGCTCGTCGAGCCCGCGCCGAGCCCCGGGCTGCCCTCGCGGCCCATGTCGCCCAGACGGCCCTCGTCGGAGGGCCTCCCCGTCGTTCCCCGTCTCCTGCCGCCCACGCCGCCACCGGTCTGGCGGGGAACGAGCAGCAGGCCTCATCCCTGCATCCTTCGGTGCGGCGAGAAGGCCGCACTGCCACCCCGTCGCTGACTCCAGCAGGCTCGTCGTCGCACGCCCATTGAGCTCCTGCGGACGCGCACGCCGTGTTGCTCCTGGCGCGAGAGCTCCTGCACTACCGCCCCGTCGACGACCTCTATGACGAGTGGCTTGCCTGCATCACCGAGCTCATCAGCGCCGCAAGGGGCTCCCCTGTACCATCCCTCTCGCTGCGCTGCCCCCCACCCTACACGGGCAACGCAGCTCCGGAGGTGCCTCAGCCGCCTCCCCCTCAAGAAGGCGCCCTAGCCCCAAGGCGCGCGGCCCCTGGACGGGACCCGCTCTGTCCAGCACCCGCGCAGTAAGAGAAGAGCTGCCAAGAGATCTCTCTTCCTCAAGAAGCCGCCCATGTGCTCCCCACACCGGCACGTCATGACCGCGCTCCTGCTCCAGCGCGCCAAGACCCCGCGCTGCTCCTGGTGGCGGCGCGCGGAGACCTCCAAGATCAAGCCCTTCGCCACCAAAGGCATCCCGTGGCCACTGCAGGCTGTCGTGCCTTCACCGCCGAGCTGCACAGTGTGGCCTGGCGGGCAAGTTCAAGATGGATCTGCCCCCGCGCTACGACAGCACGGCTGACCCCGCGGAGTTCCTATAGCTCTACGAGCTGGGCATCGAAGCCGCCAACGGGGACGAGAAGGTCATGGCGAACTGGTTTCCCATGGCGCTCAAGGACGATGCCCCCACCTGGCTCCTGAACCCGGCTCCTGGCACAATTTCCTCCTGGGATGAGATGAGCACTCGCTTCATCGCCAACTTCCAAGGCACCCGCGACTGGCCCCCGGCCATGAGCGAACTGCGCCGCATCAAGCAACAGCCAGGAGAGACCCTGCAAAAGTACATCCAGCGCTTCAACAACGCTCGCCTCAAGATCCCCAGGGTGACTGAGGAGGCCATCATCTCAGCCTTCTCCGACGGCGTGCGTGACATCAAGATGAAAGAGGAGCTAGCAATCCATGAAGACCTGTGCACATCCCTGGAGCTGTTCAACTTGGTGACCAAGTGCGCCAGGGCTGACGAAGGGCGCCTCTCCCTCCTCGAGCTTCCGTCTGCCGATCCAGAAGAGAAAAGGCCCAAGGTCAAGGACGTGAAGCGCAAGGGGGTTGCTGTGCTTGCAGCAGAGGCAGACACCAAGCGAGGCAGGGACCAGCCTGAGTCATCCAAGGGCAGCCGGTATTGCGTGTACCATGACCTCCACACCCACAACACCAACGAATGCCAAGAGCTTAGGGCTGTGCGAGATGGGCGAGCCGGCCGATGCCCCGAGTGCAACGACTGGGGCTATGGCCGGGGAGGAGGAAGAGGTGGAGGACGATGGGAAGACCGTGGCCCTCGCCAAGGGTGGCGTGACCGACCTCGTGAGGACCGCTGGCAGGACCAGCCTCGCGAGGGAGGCTGGAGGGATCAACCTCGTGAGGATCGCCCTCAGGGCAACGCATGCCTCCCTCCTCTGCCACCACCGTCGAGGAGGAATGAAGACCATCATCAGGACAAAGGGGCTGGGGGCTTCCAGGAGCCGCGCGCAATTGCTTGCATCTTGGGCGGCGCTCAAGCCCCAGCCTCTTAGCGCATCTTCAAACAGTTTGCTCGCAAGGTGAATGCAGTCCTCCCCAAGCTTGAGGCCACACGCCCTCTCAGGTGGTCAGCGTGCGCTATCACGTTCAGCTCAGCAGATCGGCTCAAGTGCGCAGCCACGACCGGAGTCCTCCCGATGCTTTGCTCCCCAATCATCAACAATGTGCAAGTTACCAGGACCCTCATCGATGGTGGAGCGGGACTCAACGTCTTGTCCGTCGAGACATTAAACAATCTCCAAGTGCCATACAATCAGCTTCAGCCAACCAAGCCTTTCTCAGGAGTCATTGATGGTTCCACCATTCCGATAGGGCAAGTTCGCCTTCCTGTCACCTTTGGGCAGCGCGATAACTACCGCACCGAGCTCATTGACTTCGACGTCGCCCACATTCACCTGCCATATAATGCCATGCTCGGGTACCCAGCCCTGGCCAAGTTCATGGCAGTGACTCATCATGGCTACAATGTCCTCAAGATGCCAGGAAGCGGTGGAGTCATCACGGTGCCTTGTGAGGAGAGGGATGCAGTGTGTTCCCTTGAGCATGCTTTTCAAGCCGCGGCAATCGAAGACCCAGGGCACAAGAGCGGAAGACTTCCTGAGGCAGTCCCTAAGAAGAAGAAGGCATCTCCCGGTCCGAACCCTCGGGAGGCAGGCCCCTCCAGTGGCATTGTGTCAGGATCCGTGCCCGTTCAAGGGGTGCCTCCTTCTGTCGCGTAGGAAGGCGTGCCCGGTGCCCTCCTCGGGCAAGGCTCGGGGGCTCTCTCCTGGAGGGCCATCGACTTTGCCAAGATCACTAGGGAGGCGCTCGGGCACCACTTGGAGGCGTGCTTCAGAGCACGTTTCCCTCGGGAAGGAACAAGGCAAGGAGGGCCAAACCCTTGGGAGTTCATCAGCGAGATCATTCAGGAGCTGCAGGAGTCAAGAGTCATGAGTGACAGTCACCGCTTACCTACCGTAGCTCCCCATCCAGGCGAGGATCGTGGGCTGCGCGTCTGTATCGACGTACCAGGGCTCAACCGAGCCGCCTCTCAGGAGCGCTTCTGGCCCTCGCGCGTGGGACGTTGCGAGGGTCCACCCCACAACTATGTTCGCATGCCTTTTGCCCTGCCGAACACGGCAGCCGCGCGTCAGCATCTCATGAGGAGTATTCTGGAGGCTCAGGAGGCCAGGCATTCCGCAGTCCTGTCGGAGATGGAGATGGTCCTTGAAGAGCCGCCTGCGCCCCCGGAGCCTCCCGAGGCTCCTGGGCCTGGGGCCTCGTGAGGATCGGTTTCCTCAGCGCGCATCGTCAGCTACTTCAGCATCCCTTCATCTCCAACATCATCAAGTGACATCCTTCGAGTTTCATTTTCAGCTAGGAGCGCCCCTAGGGCTGCATCATTCCCAGGCCGCGTGGGTTTGTCCCTGCGGCATGTATCCCTTTTGTTTATGCCTTTAGGTTACTTTGTTGGGGCGCCCCTCGGGCTGCATTATCCCCAAGCCACTCGGGCCTGACCCAGCGGCATTTGCCTTTTTTTGCATTTATCTAAATGGATTTGCTCCTTCATGTTTAACGTGCTCGACCTAATCGCCTGCTCGATTGACACCTACCTTTGGAGCCTCTCGCTCTGACACGACACTTGCGCATGGGTCCGTCCCTGCAACGCCGATAAATCTGAGTGCTCGAGCTATGGCCGCGGCAGCCCCGCAAGGCGCCACCTCACCGGCCCCTCAGTGCCTCAATCACTCCCTTGGAGCGACCAATGGTTGGCTGGCAACCGCAACAACAGACCTTGCTTTCTCTCGTGATTGGTACGCATGACCCGCTCCAGGAGTAACGCTCGGCATGACGTGAGCCTCCTCTCCTTCTCTTCGGCACAATCCGCTTGCATGTTAAAAGGGGGGCGCCTGAGCATCGCGACTCATGGGCTCTTACTAGCTCTCCAGCCCTCACCCCCTGGCCTTGACCCACGGCATCGCGACCTGTCACACCAGCGGTGGCTGAGCTCGCTCGAGGGCCGGGACCTGAGGACGTAGAGCATGAAGGAAAGTGTGGGGGAGAGGGAAGGAGCTCGTGAAGGCCTGACCCAACAGCGCCTCAGCTGCATCCACGCAGGCCCGACACTTCACCTGAAACTACTCCGAACCGATAAGATAAGTCACACCAAGACTGATTCGACTCAGCGCTAAACCCTCACCTACAACAGCTCTGTCACGGAAATGTTGCCTACCTTTCTTGCCCAGCGGAGGCTGCTTGAGCACTAAAGGGGACCTCCTGAGCATCGCGACTCAGGGGCTCTTACTGGACCTCGGGCCGCTCACCTCCTGGCCTTGACCACGGCATCGTGACCTGGCATACCAGCGACGGCTGAAGCTTGCCTGGGGACCGGGACCTGTCAGCGTAGAGCACCAAGCCCTCGTGAGGAAAGAAAGGGGGAGCCGAGCCGGGATAGGACTAGCATCTCGCATCAATTCATAAATAGGATATATATTCACAAAAGACATGGCCGGCGCCTTACATACCCCCGTGGGGTGGTACTTCGGTTCCTCACAGGGACAAAAGACGCGAATCCTAAGGAGTCCTAACTACAGGAACCGCGACGACAGACACCATCATCAACAGTGGGCCATGCAAGGCCAGCGCCAACCCCATCCAGATCAGCCGCGCCGACCGCCGGGCGTGCCGGCCCTGCTTTAGGCACGGCGCGAGCTCGGGGGCTCGTAGCTGTCATCGCTCGTCGCCGGAGTCAGGAAGAGTCTGGAAGAGTCGCTGGACCCTCCGACACACCCGCTGCCACCAGAGGAGCTGCTGGAAGAGCGGGCGGCAGGCCTGGTCCTCGCCGCTTCGAAGCTCCGGCCGCTGCCTCTGGGGCAGCACTCCAGCCGACGTCCTTCCTCGTCGAAGATCTTGAAGAGCATCAGGTAGGCGCCATCATAATCCAGGTGGATCACGAGGGCCCCCTCCGATTGGCAGACCCGGGCAATCTCGCCCCAGCCCCGGGCCATGTAGACCTTGCCCAGAGCGACGACCTCGACCTCCGCTTCGGTCGCAGAGGTACTGCAGTCAGCGTGCTGCAGCCAGAGCTCAAGAGGCCCCCTCGGCGGGATCTCGAAGGCAAAGGAGGGAGGAAGGCGAATCTAAGATCGAGAAGGCATAGCGGCCTGAAGCACGAGCTCACGGGAGGAGCCCTCGGCGTGAACTCCAGGAGGAACGACGCGCACCGCCATAATCCGCCAGCGACGACGGCGGCTCTGGCGATGTCGTTCGGCACCAGCGTCTCTAGGGCCCTTGATCCGGGTGTACAAGGGTAGCGGAAACCCAGGCGACAACCGCTCAAACGAGGGCCTCGACACCTCTTTCCAAGCACCCCCGTCTCCACGGCAGAGGGCTGGCCATTTCTTCGGCGGAAGCGGGACATGACCCTCTCGGGGGGCCTTCCCCTTCTCTTCTGCAGAAAACCGGCGGATTGGTGCCATTGACGTAAGGTGGAGCAAGAGTGAGGAAGAAGAAGAAAGAGAGTAGCAGGAAGGGATGGACTGGAAGGGCTCGCGCCGTTCCGTACATATAGCCGGAGGAGACCAACCGTCGGCCTCCACGATCACAGGTAATCATGACCAATTTTGCATGCAGGGACTTGTCAAGTCGTGCAGTTGCCGAGGCGTTGTGGGGAAGTAGGGACGCCCACGTCCAATCAACCACCACGTGGCACCCAAGGACGCAGGCTGTTGGGGCCCGCGGTGCTTCGCACTTGCCCCTTCGCTTCTCAGCTAAGCCAAGTCCGGGCGCGCCTTGGGCCCGGGTGAAGGAAATATGCCCTAGAGGCAATAATAAAGTTATTATTTATTTCCTCATATCATGATAAATGTTTATTATTAATGCTAGAATTGTATTAACCGGAAACATGATACATGTGTGAATACATAGACAAACATATAGTCACTAGTATGCCTCTACTTGACTAGCTCATTAATCAAAGATGGTTATGTTTCCTAACCATAGACATGTGTTGTCATTTGATTAATGGGATCACATCATTAGAAGAATGATGTGATTGACTTGACCCATTCCGTTAGCTTAGCACTTGATCGTTTAGTATGTTGATATTGCTTTCTTCATGACTTATACAAAGTTCCTACAACTATGGGATTGTGCAACTCCCATTTACCGGAGGAACACTTTGTGTGCTACCAAACGTCACAATGTAACTGGGTGATTATAAAGGTGCTCTACAGGTGTCTCCAAAGGTACATGTTGAGTTGGCATAATTCGAGATTAGGTTTTGTCACTCCGATTGTCGGAGAGGTATCTCTGGGCCCTCTCGGTAATACTCATCACTTAAGCCTTGCAAGCATTGTAACTAATGAGTTAGTTACGAAATGATGTATTACGGAACGAGTAAAGAGACTTGCCAGTAACGAGATTGAACTAGGTATTGGATACCGACGATCGAATCTCGGGCAAGTAACATACCGATGACTAAGGGAACAACGTATGTTGTTATGCGGTTTGACCGATAAAGATCTTCGTAGAATATGTAGGAACCAATATGAACATCCAGGTTCCACTATTGGTTATTGACCGAGAATAGTTCTAGGTCATGTCTACATAGTTCTTGAACCCGTAGCGTCCGCACGCTTAATGTTACGATGACAGTTTTATTATGAGTTTATAAGTTTTGATGTACCGAAGTTTGTTCGGAGTCCCAGATGTGATCACGGACATGACGAGGAGTCTCGAAATGGTCGAGACATAAAGATTGATATATTGGACGACTATATTCGGACATCGGAAGTGTTCCGGGTGATTTCGGAGAAAACCGGAGTGCCGGAGGGTTACCGGAACCCCCCCGGGAGAGTTAATGGGCCACATGGGCCTTAGTGGAAAGAGAGAGGGGCGGCCAGGGTTGGCCGCACGCCCCCTCTCCCTCTGGTCCTAATTGGACTAGGAGGAGGGGGCGGCGCCCCCCTCATTCCTCCCCCCTCTCCCCCTTCCTTTCCCCCTCCTAGTAGGAGTAGGAAAGGGGGAGTCCTACTCCTACTAGGAGGAGGACTCCTCCTCCTTGGCGCGCCCACAAGGGCCGGCGGCCTCCCCCCCTTGCTCCTTTATATACGGGGGCGGGGGGCACCCTAGAGACACACAAGTTGATCTACGGATCGTTCCTTAGCCGTGTGTGGTGCCCCCCTCCACCATATTCCACCTCGGTTATATCGTCGCAGAGTTTAGGCGAAGCCCTGCGCCGGTAGAACATCATCATCGTCACCACGCCGTCATGCTGACGGAACTCATCCCCGACGCTTTGCTAAATTGGAGCCCGGGGAACGTCATCGAGCTGGACGTGTGCTGAACATGGAGGTGCCGTACGTTCGGTCCTTGGATCGGTCGGATCGTGAAGACGTACGACTACATCAACCGTGTTGTCATAACGCTTCCGCTTAACGGTCTGTACGTAGACAACACTCTTCCCTCTCGTTGCTATGCCATCACCATGATCTTGCGTGTGCGTAGGATTTTTTTTGAAATTACTACGTTACCTAACAGTGGCATCCGAGCCAGGTTTTATGCGTTGATGTTATATGCACGAGTAGAACACAAGTGATTTGTGGGCGATACAAGTCATACTGCTTACCAGCATGTCATACTTTGGTTTGGCGGTATTGTTGGATGAAGCGGCCGGGACCGACATTACGCGTACGCTTACGCGAGACTGGTTCTACCGACGTGCTTTGCACACAGGTGGCTGGCGGGTGTCAGTTTCTCCAACTTTAGTTGAACCGAGTGGGGCTACGCCCGGTCCTTGCGAAGGTTAAAACAACACTAACTTGACGAACTATCGTTGTGGTTTTGATGCGTAGGTAAGAACGGTTCTTGCTAAGCCCGTAGCAGCCACGTAAAACTTGCAACAACAAAGTAGAGGACGTCTAACTTGTTTGTGCATGGCATGTTGTGATGTGATAAGGTCAAGACGTGATGCTATATTTATTATATGAGATGATCATGTTTTGTAACCGAAGTTATCGGCAACTGGCAGGAGCCATATGGTTGTCGCTTTATTGTATGAAATGCAAACGCCCTGTAATTGCTTTACTTTATCACTAAGCGGTAGCGATAGTCGTAGAAGCAATAGATGGCGTAAACGACAACGATGCTACGATGGAGATCAAGGTGTCGCGTCGGTGACGATGGTGATCACGACGGTGCTTCGGAGATGGAGATCACAAGCACAAGATGATGATGGCCATATCATATCACTTATATTGATTGCATGTGATGCTTATCCTTTATGCATCTTATCTTGCTTTGATTGACGGTAGCATTTTAAGATGACCTCTCACTAAAAATTATCAAGAAGTGTTCTCCCTGAATATGCACCGTTGCCAAAGTTCGTCGTGCCCAGACACCACGTGATGATCGGGTGTGATAAGCTCTACGTCCATCTACAACGGGTGCAAGCCAGTTTTGCACACGCAGAATATTCAGGTTATACTTGACGAGCCTAGCATATGCAGATATGGCCTCGGAACATGGAGACCAAAAGGTCGAGCGTGAATCATATAGTAGATATGATCAACATAGTGATGTTCACCATTGAAAACTACTCCATCTCACGTGATGATCGGTTATGGTTTAGTTGATTTGGATCACGTGATCACTTAGAAGATTAGAGGGATGTCTTTCTAAGTGGGAGTTCTTAAGTAATATGATTAATTGAACTTTAATTTATCATGAACTTAGTCCTGGTAGTATTTTGCAAATTATGTTGTAGACTTGCGTTGTTGCTTTCATATGTTTATTTTCATATGTTCCTAGAGAAAATTGTGTTGAAAGATGTTAGTAGCAATGATGCGGATTGGATCCGTGATCTGAGGTTTATCCTCATTGCTGCACAGAAGAATTATGTCCTTAATGCACTGCTAGGTGACAGACCTACTGCAGGAGCAGATGCAGACGTTATGAACGTTTGGCTAGCTCAATATGATGACTACTTGATAGTTTAGTGCACCATGCTTAAACGGCTTAGAATCGGGACTTCAAAGACGTTTTGAATGTCATGGACCATATGAGATGTTCCAGGAGTTGAAGTTAATATTTCAAGCAAATACCCGAGTTGAGAGATATGAAGTCTCCAGCAAGTTCTATTGCTAAAAGATGGAGGAGAATCGCTCAACTAGTGAGCATGTGCTCAGATTGTCTGGGTACTACAATCGCTTGAATCAAGTGGGAGTTAATCTTCTAGATGAGATAGTGATTGACAGAATTCTCTAGTCACCATCACCAAGTTAGTAGAACTTTGTGATGAACTATAGTATGCAAGGGATGACGAAAATGATTCCCAAGCTCTTCGTGATGTTGAAATCGACGAAGGTAGAAATCAAGAAAGAGAATCAAGTGTTGATGGTTGACAAGATCAATAGTTTCAAGAAAAGGGCAAAGGGAAAGAAATGGAACTTCAACTAGAATGACAAGCAAGTTGTCACTCCCGCGAAGAAGCCCAAAGCTGGACCAAAGCCTGAAACTGAGTGATTATACTGCAAAGGAAATGGTCACTAGAAGCAGGAAATGCCCTGGATATTTGGTGGATAAGAAGGATGGCAAAGTGAACAAGGGTATATTTGATATACAGGTTATTGATGTGTACCTTACTAGTGTTTATAGTAACCCCTGAGTATTTGATACTTGTTCGGTTGTTAAGATTAGTAACTCGAAACAGGAGTTACAGAATAAACAGAAACTGTTTGAGGGTGAAGTGACGATGTGTGTTGGAAGTGGTTCCAAGATAGATATGATCATCATCGTACACTCCCTATACTTTCAGGATTAGTGTTGAACCTAAATAAATGTTATTTGGCGTTTGCATTGAGCATGAATATGATTTGATCATGTTTATTGCAATAGGGTTATTCATTTAAAATCAGAGAATAATTGTTGTTCTGTTTAAATGAATAAAACCTTTGATGGTCATACACCCAATGAAAATAGTTTGTTGGATCTCGATCGTAGTGATACACATAGTCATAATATTGATGCCAAAATATGCAAAGTTAATAATGATAGTGCAACTTATTTGTGGCACTGCCGTTTGGGTCATATCGGTGTAAAGCGCATGAACAAACTCCATAAAGATGGATTTTCGAAATCACTTGGTTATGAATCATTTGATGCTTGCGAACCGTGCCTTTTGGGCAAGATGACTAAAACTCCATTCTCCGGAACAATTGAACGAGCTACTGACTTATTGGAAATAATACATACCGATGTATGCGATCCGATGAGTATTAAGGCTCGTGGCAAGTATCGTTATTTTCTAACCTTCACAGATGATTTGAGCAGATATGGGTATATCACTTAATGAAACATAAGTCTGAAATAGTTGAAAAGTTCAAAGAATTTCAGAGTGAAGTGGAAAAATCATCGTAACAAGAAAAATAAAGTTTCTACGATCTGATCATGGAGACGAATATTTGAGTTACGAGTTTGGTCTACATTTGAAACAATGCGGAATAGTTTCGCAACTCACGCCACCCGGAACACCACAGCGTAATGGTGTGTCCGAACGTCATAACCGTACTTTATTGGATATTGTACAATCTATGATGTTTCTTACCGATTTACCACTATCGTTTTGGGGTCATACATTAAAGACAGCTGCATTCACGTTAAAAAGGGGCACCACCTAAGTCCGTTGAGAAGACACAATATGAACTGTGGTTTGGCAAGAAACCAAAGTTGTCATTTCTTAAAGTTTGGGGTTGCGATGCTTATGTGAAAAAGTTTCATCCTGATAAGCTCAAACCCAAATCGGAGAAATGTGTCTTCATAGGATACCCAAAGGAGAAAGTTGGGTACACCTTCTATCACAGATCCGAAGGTAAGACATTCGTTGCTAAGAATGGATCCTTTCTAGAGAACGAGTTTCTCTCGAAAGAAGTGAGTGGGAGGAAAGTAGAACTTGATAAGGTAATTGTACCTTCTCCCTTATTGGAAAGTAGTTCATCACAGAAATCTGTTCCTGTGACTACTACACCAATTAGTGAGGAAGCTAATGATGATGATCATGTAACTTCAGATCAAGTTACTACTGAATCTCGTAGGTAAACCAGAGTAAGATCCGCACCAGAGTGGTATGGCAATCCTATTCTGGAAGTCATGCTACTAGATCATGATGAACCTACGAACTATGAAGAAGCGATGGTGAGCCCAGATTCCGCAAAATGGCTTGAG
Source organism: Triticum dicoccoides (assembly GCF_002162155.2). Classification (NCBI taxonomy): domain Eukaryota; kingdom Viridiplantae; phylum Streptophyta; class Magnoliopsida; order Poales; family Poaceae; genus Triticum; species Triticum dicoccoides. The sequence goes on along the minus strand of NC_041383.1, from coordinate 423,620,493 downwards.
GCCATGAAATCTGAGATTGGATCCATGTATGAGAACAAAGTATGGACTTTGGTTGACTTGCCCGATGATCGGCAAGCCATTGAGATTAAATGGATTTTTAAGAGGAAGACAGACGCTGATAGTAGTGTTACTATCTACAAAGCTAGACTTGTCGAAAAAGGTTTTTGACAAAGTTCAAGGTGTTGACTACGATGCGATTTTCTCACTCGTATCGATACTTAAAGTCTGTCCGAATCATGTTAGCAATTGCCGCATTTTATGAAATCTGGCAAATGGATAACAAAACTGCAATCCTTAATGGATTTATTAAAAAAGAGTTGTATATGATGCAGCCAGAAGGTTTTGTCAATCCTAAAGGTGTTAACAAAATGTACAAGCTCCAGCGATCCATCTATGGACTGGTGCAAGCATCTCGGAGTTGGAATATATGCTTTGATGAGTTGATCAAAGCATATAGTTTTATACAGACTTGCGGTGAAGCCTGTATTTACAAGAAAGTGAGTGGGAGCACTACAACATTTCTGATAAGTATATGTGAATGACATATTGTTGATCGGAAATAATGTAGAATTATTCTACAAAGCATAAAGGAGTGTTTGAAAGGAGTTTTTTCAAAGAAAGACCTCGGAGAAGCTGCTTACATATTGAGCATCAAGATCTATAGAGATAGATCAAGACGCTTGATAAGATTTTCAATGAGTACATACCTTGACAAGATTTTGAAGTAGTTCAAAATGGAACAGTCAAAGAAAGAGTTCTTGCCTGTGTTACAAGGTGTGAAATTGAGTAAGACTCAAAGCCCGACCACGGCAGAAGATAGAAAGAGAATGAAAGTCATTCCCTATGCCTCAGCCATAGGTTCTATAAAGTATGCCATGCTGAGTACCAGATCTATTGTATACCCTACACTATGTTAAGCAAGGGAGTACAATAGTGATCTAAGAGTAGATCACTGGACAACGGTCAAAATTATCCTTAGTGGAATAAGGAAATATTTCTCGATTATGGAGGTGACAAAAGGTTCGTCGTAAAAAGTTACGTCGATGCAAGTTTTGACACAGATCTGGATGACTCTAAGTCTCGATCTAGATACATATTGAAAGTGGGAGCAATTAGCTAGAGTAGCTCTGTGCAGAGCATTCTAGACATAGAATTCGCAAAATACTTACGGATTTGTATGTGACAGACCCGTAGATTAAAATTATCTCACAAGCAAAACATGATCACACCTTAGTACTCTTTGGGTGTTAATCACATAAGCAATGTGAACTAGATTACTGACTCTAGTAAACCCTTTGGGTGTAGGTCACATGACGATGTGAACTATGGGTGTTAATCACATGGTGATGTGAACTATTAGTGTAGAATCACATGGCGATGTGAACTAGATTATTGACTCTAGTGCAAGTGGGAGACTGAAGGAAATATGCCCTAGAGACAATAATAAAGTTATTATTTATTTCCTCATATCATGATAAATGTTTATTATTCATGCTAGAATTGTATTAACCGGAAACATGATACATGTGTGAATACATAGGCAAACATATAGTCACTAGTATGCCTCTACTTGACTAGCTCATTAATCAAAGATGGTTATGTTTCCTAACCATAGACATGTGTTGTCATTTGATTAATGGGATCACATCATTAGAAGAATGATGTGATTGACTTGACCCATTCCGTTAGCTTAGCACTTGATCGTTTAGTATGTTGCTATTGCTTTCTTCATGAATTATACAAAGTTCCTACAACTATGAGATTGTGCAACTCCCGTTTACCGGAGGAACACTTTGTGTGCTACCAAACGTCACAACATAATTGGGTGATTATAAAGGTGCTCTACAGGTGTCTCCAAAGGTACATGTTGAGTTGGCATAATTCGAGATTAGGTTTTGTCACTCCGATTGTCGGAGAGGTATCTCTGGGCCCTCTCGGTAATACTCATCACTTAAGCCTTGCAAGCATTGTAACTAATGAGTTAGTTACGAAATGATGTATTACGGAACGAGTAAAGAGACTTGCCCGTAACGAGATTGAACTAGGTATTGGATACCGACGATCGAATCTCGGGCAAGTAACATACCGATGACTAAGGGAACAGCGTATGTTGTTATGCGGTTTGACCGATAAAGATCTTCGTAGAATATGTAGGAACCAATATGAACATCCAGGTTCCACTATTGGTTATTGACCGAGAATAGTTCTAGGTCATGTCTACATAGTTCTCGAACCCGTAGGGTCCGCACGCTTAACGTTACGATGATAGTTTTATTATGAGTTTATAAGTTTTGATGTACCGAAGTTTGTCCGGAGTCCCGGATGTGATCACGGATATGACGAGGACTCTCGAAATGGTCGAGACATAAAGATTGATATATTGGACGACTATATTCGGACACCGGAAGTGTTCCGGGTGATTTCGGAGAAAACCGGAGTGCCGGAGGGTTACCGGACCCCCCCCCCCC
>NC_041383.1:423595683-423617570 GCF_002162155.2 Triticum dicoccoides | reverse complement strand
GGGGGCGGGGGGGGGGGGGCACCCTAGAGACACACAAGTTGATCTACGGATCGTTCCTTAGCCGTGTGCGGTGCCCCCCTCCACCATATTCCACCTCGGTTATATCATCGCGAAGTTTAGGCGAAGCCCTGCGTCGGTAGAACATCATCATCGTCACCACGCCGTCGTGCTGACGGAACTCATCCCCGACGCTTTGCTGGATTGGAGCCCGGGGAACGTCATCGAGCTGGACGTGTGCTGAACACGGAGGTGCCGTACGTTCGGTGCTTGGATCGGTCGGATCGTGAAGACGTACGACTACATCAACCGCATTGTCATAACGCTTCCGCTTAACGGTCTACAAGGGTACGTAGACAACACTCTCCCCTCTCGTTGCTATGCCATCACCATGATCTTGTGTGTGCGTAGGAAATTTTTTGAAATTACTACGTTACCTAACACCGGGGGCTACTGTCGGTGTTCTGGGAACGGGGGTACCCAGACTTGCCTGCCTGCGGCCTGCAGCGTAGCTCAAGGAGTGGCCCAGTACGGCCCATCTTCGTCAACACAAGCTCAAGACCCTCGCGAGGGGCCAAGCCTCGCGGGGCGGACGACAGGAAGCTTCCTCAGGCGCAGCCTCGTCAGGCTGGCTCGCGAGGAGGCGGAGAGATCAAGGCAGGGAACCTCACGAGGTTCCCGTGATGCAAGCCACGACGACCGAAGCCAGGCGGGCGCCAGGCGGGCGCCGGCCTGCGCAGTGTCCTTGTTTCCTCTTTGATGCAAAGGGGTAAGCGCAGGCCAAGGTATCAAGCAAAGGCTACCATTTCGGTGCAACAAGACCAAGACCAGCAGAACGGCAGGATGGAGGTCATCGTGGAGCCTAGGAAGGCGTCATCGTCAGAGTCTTTGGCAGGCGAGGACCAACTTTAGTCAGGATAAGTGTACTAGATGTTCCCCTTCAAAATGGCCAATTGTTGGCACCCTTCTCGCTCAATATTTGGGAAGAGGACCAGGGCCTCGCTCTATAAATAGGACTAGCCATTCTCAAGGCAGGGGATCAGGGGATCGACCAATCGAACCCTTGCCAGAACCACCAACACAAGAACTCCTCCCCTCGCGAGGCTGTTCTTCCCTTGTATTGTTCATCATCAGCCCCTGAGGCAATCCACACACCACACATTGGAGTAGGGTATTACACCACAATGGTGGCCTGAACCAGTATAAACCTTGCGTCCGTTGTGTTGTTCTTCGTATAGCCTAGATCCTTTGCGAGGCGACGAAACGTGAGTTGGTAGAGGAGTGATCTCCGCGCGCACCCAAGAGTTCGAACCTTGAGGGTCTGCCGGAACCCGAAATCCGTTAATGGCTATCTCCATTTCCTTGTAGTATTCTTCAACACTCTTTGTTCCTTGCTTTAGGAGTTGGAGCTTCTTGAAGAGATCGCGGTACTAGTAGGTTGGCACAAAGCATGCACGCATGACATCTTTCATTTCCTCCCATGTGGTGATCTGTGGTTCACCTCTTGCTTCTCGGCGCTCAAGGACTTGTTCCCACCATATGAGCACATAGTCATGGAAGTCAAGGGATGCCATAGCGATCTTCTTCTCTTCTTCATAGTTTTGCAAGCGAAAGATTTTGTCGACCTTCAATGCCCATGATAGGTACTCTTCGGGATCATTGCTTCCATTGAACTTGGGCATGGTGAGCTTGAGCTTGCTATAGCATTGCTCTTCATTGTGTTGGGGTCGAGGGTGATGATGACACCCTTGACGAGGAGGATTATCAACCTCATGTTGCTCTTGGCGTGGAGGATGTCCATTTTGGTCGTGCTCTTGATGAACTTGAGGTTGTGGAGGAGCTTGTCGAGCTTGTGGAGGAGCTTGAGGAACTTTTCGATGCACTCGTCCTTGGTAGCGTCGCTCTTGAATTTCTTCTCGAAGTGCTTCCTCATGATTGCGCCTATCCCGGTAGCGGTTGGCAATGGCTCGACTTGATTCTTGAAGGGCATGTTGCGCCTCAAGAGCTTGTGCTTCACGCAGTCGTTGTTCTTGACGTTCGGCCTCAGCGTCTTGTTCGTCTTGAAGTTGTCGTGCTCGCTCTTCCTGTTGGAGATGTTGACGTTGCCTTTCTTGTGCTTGTGCGAGAGGGACTTGGTTTTGTCGATGACGATGTGCTTGCTCATCGAGTTGCTCTTGTGGATGATTGCCGTGTAGAGGATTGCGAGATGCTTGACGGTCTTGACACGCGGCTCGACGTAGAGTGTTTGATGTCGGTGTACTTGAGCCGGAGAAGGTGTCGTCGGTGTGTCGACTCGAGCGGCTCCGTCTTGAGGATGAAGAAGTGGAATAATGGCGGTTCACCAACAAGGCACGAATCTCGTCCATTCTTGCATCGTTCTCTTGTTTGTGAGCGTCGAGCTTGTTGTCGAAGTAGTCTCTTGTTCGTTTCTCGGAGAGTCCCAAGTCGGTGGCAAGATTATCGATGCGGTCGCTCATTGCTTGTTGCTCTTGATGCAAATCTTGTTGTGCACCAAAGAGGTGGCTCTTGGTGACATAGGATGCCATGTTATCGTCTTGCTCAATGAAGAGTGGGTTGGTAGAAGAACTTGGCCTATCCATCATTCCAAGCAAATATGTGAGTGGGAGAAAGAGAATAACTTATACCAAATGTACCTTGACCGATGTTGAAGATGGATCAATGATCACTCAAATGTGAACAAGGGAATAGCACAATTGGTACCAATTCTTGTCGGTTCTCAAACCTACACAAGTAAAAGCTTATGGTGGAGCTCGGTTAGGATGGTGGCACAAAATTTGATGCAATGTTTAGTGAGCTTCAATATAGTTGGAAAAGATGCACAAATTTGCAAATGCAACAAGTAGACCAATAGCAAGATGTGGTACACGGAAACACATGCACAAATAGATAAGTGGGGTCGTGCAACCAAGGAATGAGCCAAAATGTGGAATCCACGAAAATGCTTGTGTTGCACAACACTAGAGAGACACTAGCACGATTGCACAATAGGCAGATACGGAACTTGTGCACAACCTACTAGGCAAGAATGCAACAACTTCTATCCCAAGTATGCTATATGTATGGTATTCCGATGGTATGATCCAAGATGATCGAATATGACAATATTAATGTAGTATGATGCTATGGTTCTTGCTTATAAGCTCTTTGCTTATCTTTCCCTTTTTGCTTAAAAGCTTGGTTGGCTCTTTAACTTTTGAGCTATTTTCGCATGCAAAACTTCACGAACCAAGATAGCAATTGTGTATGTGATGAAAACTTTGTGACAAAAAAGATGATACCAAGATATGCACCACGATGGTATGGTGTGTATGCTATGGGAAGTATGATCACTAATGTGCACAAGTCACGTTGCCGGCAACTCAAAGGCTAGTCTCAATGGGTAAGCAACGCAAAAGTAAGGCTATGTGGTTATCAATGCAAATGGTATGGAATTGGACAAAGATGTCATCGAGGTTACCGTCCTTGGCGATGATGAGTCCTTTGCGAAGATGAGCGGTGGTGATGTTGATGTCGAACCATACCTATATAGCCGAAATACAATAGGACACGGGAACCACAACTCAAATTCTCAAAGACCAAGACGTGTCAAAATCGTCGTAGGTGGTAGCGGTGAGCGAAGGTGGTGCTTGCGGAAAGCGGTGGTGGTATTGGCGTTCACAAAAGGTGGTGGAAGGTGGAGAGGTGGTAGTGGCCAAACTGAAATTTTTCAGTTTCGTCAGGGTTCAGCGGACGTTCGGTGGAGAGTGGTCGTCCGGTTGTCGGACATCCGGTGGGCAGCGGTCGTCCGGTGCCTGGGTGAACTTGGGCATGGGATGAACACTCGGGTTCGTGGAGGAGGAAGGTGGAGAGGTCAAATCCGAGCAATTTTGTGAATGAAAATGGTGGAGAAGATGGGGGAAAGCTAGATCCACACGTGGCAAAGCAAATCCATGGATCAAATCCAACAAAACTTCATCACACCAACAAATGACAAAAAAAATTTGGGGTTATTTTTGGTGCAGATTTTCGGATTTAGGACGAAATCAACAAAATCAAGCTAGAAAACAAAGGGTATGGGCTCCAAAAACGTGATCAACGTGGCTCATGATACCAAGATGATGTAGGGTAGAACCCTCGACGCCCGATTTTCATGTTTGGAGGGAATCCTACCAAGAACACGAAGAACACGAGGGGAAAACAAGGAGAAACACAAGAGAAAACACTCAACCAACAAGATCAATCACACATGTGCTATATTCTCGAAACACAATGAGATACACGATCCGAATCCAACAACGGGCGATACATAGGGTAACTGGTTCTTCTCCGAGAGGAGGTCTTGAGTTCTTCCCGTTAGGGGCCTTGAATCCAAGTGGATCTTCTCCATAGAGGCACGATCTCTCTCGGAGGAGCAGATCTGGACGGATGAGCGAGGCTTTGTCTCACAAATGAGCTATCACAACGCTAACCTTAGCTAGGAGGTGGAAGAGGTCTATTTATAGTCGTAGTACAAATGGGGGCCGAAGTGAAGGGGTACATGGGCTTTAGCCCGAAGCTGCGTGCACACAGGCAGCGGACGTCCGCTAAGGACCGGCCGTCCGGTGGCTCATGGGCGTACGGACGTCCGGTAGTCGTCGGACTTCCGCTGTTTCCGTTCTGTGATGGTGGTGTCGGACGTCCGGTCACTTCGGACTTCCGCTAATTTCCCTTCGGTGGTGATGGTGCCGGTCGTTCGGTGTAGGCCGGACGTCCGCTCGCTGGGAGGTGCGGCCGGTCGTCCATTCCTGGCCGGACATCCGCTCGTTGTAGCATGCGTTGGCTGGGACTTGGGCAAGCCGGGCTTCAGGTGTCGGACGTCTGGTCCTGACCGGTCGTCCGGTGGCTGTAGCTTCAATGGCAGCTCTTCTTCTTGTCTCTCGTACTTGGTGTCCTCGCTGTCTTGGCCATTGGATGTAGCTGTTCCGTGGCCTCCTTCTAAGTACCTGATCACACATAGTGTTTCCACTTGAGGTAGTAGCCATGTCTCATGTGTAGAAAGGGGTAGTTCGGAGAGGAGCGAGTTCACCTTATCTTTGATAACCTTTGCTCGAGCTCTTGTCATAGGTCCAAGTGGTGTCGTGGGAGATGTAGGTACGTTCATGGGGATGATCGTGGGATGCTCCGCATCATTTTGCCACTGTGGTAACCCCTTGAGCTATAAAAGGAGGACCAAGGCAACCTTTACAAGGGTTCAAACCCATTACCCACGCCTACTCGTGTAGAAGCCTTCTCCTAGCACCTTGCCAGGGGAGAGCGCTCCGTGTACTTTTGCTCCATAGTCCATTAGTACACCAAAAGCAGGAGTAGGGTATTACACCTCAAAGGTGGCCCGAACCTGGGTAAATCCTTGCGCCTTCTGTTACACCTGCTCTTTGCGTTTTGTGCAACCCCTCGCCGAACTACAAGGGTATCATATCAACCCATAGATAGTCGAGCCACGCCGACAAACATAATAAAAGGAATTTACATAAATATATGAAGTAGGTACTCGTCTATTTTTGTATCAAGATAAAAGTGTGCTTGATAAAGTTGTATGTTAATTTTTGTACCAAAATACAAACTTCATGTCTTCAGAACTGGTATATATATGAAGTTGCTCAATCCAAGTCTTGCACGTTGAAATGTTGGTTGTGCTAGCCAGGTGTACCAGGTGGAACACGTTGAATCTTCAAAAACTATAAAATTTGAAGAAAATCATATACAGATCACACCATCGTTGTTTGATACTCGTGTATGCATTAGTGAAACAATCACACAAGTTATAAAGCAAGTTAGTACAGAACATACGATAAGAAAAACTTAATAGAGAACATACCAAATGGTCCCCACGTCAACACTACATTCCCTAAAAACAACCCCAAGCAGTCATGCGTCATGATTCATTTGGTACATGTACAATTGTGCATCCGCTCCAACTCGTCAGAAACAAGGACAACCATAATCCATATTTCCCGCAGGAAGGTAACTCAATATGGAGCAACCTTGACTTGAAGGGTCATTTCACTATAAATTTGAAGAAAATATGAGATCGGGTCATAGACTAAAAGATGTGCACATGAACTACCAAAGGCCACGCTAAAGAAATATTAGCTCGGCTAATTTTGGGAAATCTTCACAGGAAGTAAGACCAAATAGAAACTTGATCAATCTAAATACTCATCAACAATTTTGCAAAATCTTCATAGGAAGTAAGACCAGATAGAAACTTGATCAATCTAAATACTCCTATAATGACCCTAACACCCTTAAATATCTATGGACGCAAACATACAATCAATGTTACTCTAGCAGTATTAATTATGCACTGATGCTACATGAATAGAAGGAATAGGTAAAAGGTTACTCCCTCCATCCAAAATACTTGTCGTGGTTCAAGTTGTCGATGACATGGTGTGCAACTACTATTAAGAATCATTCCGGAGAAAATAAGCTTGTATAAAAAGGCATTTGGAAACCACATTGTAGTCTTAAAAATAGTTTGCTAATAATGTGGTGCGCCATCCTTCTGGATCCGTCCGCAGGGACAAAGCACCAACGTGGGAAGAAGAGAGTGTCCCGGCGGAGTCTCAATGATGGATGATGAATATCTTCACATTTGTTAAAAAAAACATGTTGACCATTTGTACTCTAAAGAATTAACAACGAAGCAGATCAAGGCTTTTCCAGTCAATCCATGAGTGCAGGTGTGAAACACTCGTTAACATCGGGACATTTTAGAAAAATATATTATAGGTTATGTGCCGTGAATGATTAACGGAGATCATGTGTTCTCCAATCAGAGCTGCTGATGAAAGTATGAACCTAATGCATTGTAAAAAGTACCCCTTCATGTGTACACATCTTACACTGAATAGTGGAACGGAGAATTTTGCAGCGTGAAGTAGATATTTAGAACAAGTCACGAGATTCAGCTTGGTGTGCTCTGCTCACCAAGCTTGAGAAATCCTTAGAAGCGATAGTGTGCCCTCGACAGTTATAGTTTTACCTTATAGTAAAATTGCATACATATAGCCTTAAGGGCTTACATTGTCAGCTTCACCCGCCCCAAAACGAATGGAATGAGTGGGTTCTGCACCTAGCCCTCATCCGCATGGTTGGTAGGGGTCAAAGTTTGAAATGTGGGGAAAATTATATTTATGCCGCAAAGGACCAAAGTAATCTCAGGATAATGTAGTTGTGCTATTCTTTAGAGCAACTCCAACGCAGGGACCCAAACGGGCATGGATTTTGTCCGTTTTTTGTCCGTTTGGGTCTCATGTCCTCCTGACGGACATGGGCGGACACTGCGGGCATCCAACGCAAGAACCCAAAAGCGGACAGAACGGACAACAGCTACACCGGCGCCCCACCTCCTTCGTGTCGGCGCCGTCTCCCTGGCGATCCGTGGGGGGCTCCAGCTCCTCCTCGCCGACCACGGCGAGGTCCTCGAGGCACGAGCTCGCCGAGCTCCTCCTCGCCCGCCTGTCCAGCGACCCCAGCGGCAAGGGTGCCGTCTCCTCGACGACCCTCTCCTTCTCTTCCTTGACGGGGACCTCGCAGCACGAGATCGCCGAGCGCGGCGAGGGGGAGATCGTGGCCTTCGACGCCGCGGCAGCCGCCTCGTAGTCCCCGCTGAGCTGCAGGAGCAGGTCGGCGGTCGCCAGCTCCGCGGCCGTGAAGAGGCCCCGGAGCCAGCTGAGCTCCCACTCCAGCCCGCAGCGGACGGCGAGCGACGACATGGATGGACGGAGCAGCGACGGATCGGTTGCTACGCTTGGCCCGGCGGCGAGAGGAGGCCGAGGAGTAGGATTGAGATGGAAGGGGAGATCTTTTTTCTTGTTTTGGAGATGTGTGGATGCGGATGAGAAGAAACGGGATGGAGGCGTGGGCTGCACGGGCAGCTTTAGCGGGGAGCCGGCTCGGTCGGTGCGCGAGCGGGGCACTGCTAGGTGGGACAAGGAGCGGACACGAGCGGACGACAGCGGTCGACGAGAGAGTCCGCTTCTGTCCGCTTCGTACCCATTTGTTCACAGATTTGATTCAAGTTTGGGTCGGAGGCGGACAGCAAGCGAACACGGACGCAAGCGAACACGGACGTCCGTTTGGGTCGTCCCATTGGGTCTAGTTTTGTGTCCCGATGACCCAAACGGATAAAATGGGTCTCTACCTTGGAGTTGCTCCTAGGGCTAGCTTAGAATATGTGCAAAACGATGTTCTTCACCAGTATTAAGTACGTAAATATGTCATCTCAACATATTTATGCACAGAAAAAAAGACCCATTCACCATGAAACCATGCATTTGATAAAAGGCTCTTCCATTTTTATTATGGTGCTTATATTAGAAAATATTTACAACTATACAATAAATCATACGTATTTTCAGTCACAATTCAAATATAATTAATTCAAATATCCATGTTACATATAACCAAATCTCATTGATATACATTGCTATCAAGTCCTACGGCAAGGTGCGGGATATCATTGACTCCCTCCGTTCATAAATATAAGATGTTTTGCATATTTGGACTACATACAAACTGAAATGAGTGAACAAACATACTAAAATGCGTCTATATACACCCGAATAAAAAAAACTTATAATAGTGAACAGAGGGAGTAGTTACTATAGTAATAGTAAAAATCCAAACACAACATGAAAGATTACTTCCATTCAAGTTCCTCAAAGTTACTTCCCACATTCTTCCAAGATTACTTCCATTCAAGTTCTTCAAAGTTACTTCCCACATTCTTCCATTCAACAAATAATTGCGACAGGGGAATACTCAACCCGAGAACTTTGATGGCGAGTCCCTCCATCTGAACCAGTCACGTGTTAAGTCAGACGTTTTGCTTCATGGATCTTGTGGAAGGGTAAAATAATCTCCATAGTTTACCACAAACCCTTGAACCTTTTCTCAAGGACATCTCCTATCAGAATAGCAGCAACCTGCCATGGTCGGGGGATGAACACCGAGACCTCCTCTTAGCAGGTGGTTCCGAATTGCACCCTGCCAGCGAAGGAACATGGAAAAGCATTAGTTATCTCTGAATCCCGAGGCATTTTGCATGGCTTCAGCTTGGGCTTGAAAGCCGAGAAGCCCTTATACACGATAAATCAGGATGGACCTTGAGGCCATTGCAGCTCTGAGTTGGTTACGCCGCAGATAGAACCATCCTGCGAAAGATCATGGGCTGATCAGTGCAAGCATACCGGCAGGAAAATTAAGACTTCAAGGTGCCAAGACTGTCCTTAGGCTTTGTCCACACACGGGAAAATGGGGCAGTAATGAGAAAAACATGATGTTGGATTAGCTTCTGAGGAACATAGCATGCCTCGTGAAAGGTTTAGCACAGCTTCCTCAACAGCACGAGGGACGAGCCAGACATCAGCTTGCCAATAGCTGTGTCTCAAGGCTTTCAATATATGTAACATCCCAAAAAATTGAAATGTTAATAAAGTAATTAAATAATATTATTGATTGAGTTGTTTGAAATTCAAAAGGAATTAAACTTTTTGAGTATTTATTTAAACCTTTCAAACCATGTCAAACAAGTTGGATTAATATAACTATCCAACAAATATAATTTTGGACCGAAGGAGTTATTTAAACTTAAAAGGATTTAATATTTTTCATTTGGATATTTTCAAACCAGATTTCAACAAGCGGGAATAATGTGACTTTCCCAAATATAGTATTTGGATTTTAGTTGGATGTTGATCCTAACCAAATAAGAGAGGAGATAAATGATATCTCCAATGGACCCTACCAAGTTTGAAGTTTAAATTATTTTGGGTATTTATAAAACCCTAAAACATTTTTTAGGGAATTGCTCTTATCTACACAAGATACATAAATTTCTGAGTTGACTGCAGAACTTATAACTCGTATCAGATGCATAAAACCAAAACAAACATTTAAGGACATGGTTATGCAGTTACTAACCGAGTCATAGATAATACTTTGTGTTCCTGGATCCAAACGTGGAACTATCAGTCGACCTGAAAGGAATGTCCCTTTCCTGTATCAAAATAGATAAATGATTTGTACAAATAGACATTCAGAAACCAAACCTGATCTAGAGCTTCTCAGTTTGGGAGTTTCGGGCGTGGCAACAGATAACACCTTATCCTTATTATGAGTAAGTGGAGATCGTCCCTTTTAATGAATAAATCAATGAGATGTTAGAACGTTCAAACATAAATTGATTCATAATATACACATGGCTTGACTGCAGGTAGTATTCTGATTTCAAAGCCAGCATAGGGAGTTTCAGATAGTGTAGCCTTTGCACAAGTTGCTTGGTTCATTGAATATAATTTATTTATTTTCAAGCAATTATTTTTGAACTGACAGCAGCGTGATTGATTGGGAATCCATATTCTAGTATGCTGATGAAACATATAAATATACAACACTCAGAATCAATTAGTACCACAAGAACTAGGCACATTTCCTATACTTACATATGGAATTGGAGTTTTGATCATTTGTGATGGTGTACTCGGCAACGCTTTACCTGCAGAACTTTGCTCCACCAATGGGGTGATAGGTACTTTTGCCTGGTAAATAGCTCACTTCAGTATGCACACTTCACTAATAAGGCTGAATTTTTATTTAATTTTGCCTTGTTAAGGCGGAAAGTGCATGGATGAACCCGGGTACATATGAACCTGCTTTAAAAAACATGTTTTTAAATGCTAAAAAAATCTGAAAAAGGTTGCACGTGTATGTTTTCATGTTCCATGTGCGTGCATAAAGTTTCACGGAAAAGTAACTTTTTTTGTGGCCTGTGCAAAAAAGACAAAAAATTGTGTCATGAAACGCTATTTAGAAGCACTGACATTTGTCTTTTTTTGCTGAGGCAAACCAAAAAGATATTTCTTCACAAAACTTCGTGCCGCGCATACACATTTGCGAACATGTATGCATGAAATTTTCTTTTATATTTTTTGACATTTTAAAACATGCTTAAAATGCATTTTGTCAAAAATGGGTGCAGATGCCCCTGGGTTCAGGACGTGCCCACTCTTGTTAAGGCACTGTTTTTTAGGGTATGTTAAGCTACTGTTATGCAATTTGGAGTTCCAAAAACCTACAGGAATGGATTTTGTTTCGCAACATAGCACAGTTGTCATATGTTGCAGCTAAGAAGCAATACTTTCAACACATTCAAGAACCGGAAATGATATAGCCACTATTGAAGGCAATGTTCATTTCAATAAACACATGAACTTCATCGGTAGTCCGGAATGAGTGAAAAAACAGAGGTCCATATGCACCCGTTTGTTCACATTAGACTTTTCCTGTATATTAGACAACAAGAATAAACCTTGACCTATTTTTAGCAACCACACATCTGCCAGTCATGGACAAAGCTGTCTGGTAACAGTGACAAGAATGACCAGTTATGTTGTTACTAACCACGTCATAGATAATTTTTTGGCTTCCTGAATCCAACCGTGGAACTACTAGTTGACCTGAAAATGAGTTTTCTCTTTCTTGGATAAATATGGATTATGGATAAATGGTTTACAGAAACAAGTTCAAAAACCAAATGCTTCACCTGATCTGGCGTTTCTCAGTTTGAGATGTTCAGGTGTGGAAACAGATAGAGCCATAGCCTTACTGCGACTGCGGGTAAGCGGAGATAGCACCTGATATTTTGAATGAACAATTTACAAATTAAATGTTGGGTTAGGTTCAATCATAAAAATTACAGATACAAGCAAGATAAAACATAGTGAGACATCATGGAGTCACAATACACATACAATTTGAGTACTTGACTGCAAGCAAAATACTAGAGTTCTAGATGTTGCAGCATTTGCACAACTTGATCGGTTTCTTCAATGTATCTCCACAAAATTAATTACAAAATGACAGCAGCATGATTTATGGTGGCAAAGTTGGTGCAGAGCCCTACTGTATTCACCCAGTAAGGCGCCAGCTTTTATAAGGAACTGAGCAATCAGTCAACCAATTGTATTCCCTGAGACTAAGATTGGATTTAAGTTACTTATACACTATAAGTTGTCCAAAACATTCAAAATTACCTTAAGCAAATGGTTATCACCAAGAAAACGTGTAGGGATGTGTTACACTAAGGCATCAAGAGATTAGCTTATTCAAGATTGCATTGACCTAGCTTAAAGTGTGTGGTAGCTCTATATAAATGTAGGATGATTGAACAAGCAAGTAAAACGTATACTTATTGTCTGTTGTGTTGCTTCTATCAATCCTCATAAGGGAGAGAGTGGAGGAGGACAGACCCAGTGCATAGAAGCTCCCACACAAGGTGGGGTCTGGGGAGGGATTATAGGAACCTAGTCTTACCCCTGCAAAGTGCAATGCAGAGAGGCTGGTTCGAACCCAGGACCTCTTGGCACAAGTGGGGAGGACTTCACCACTGCGCCAGGCCTGCCCTCATAAGGGAGAGAGTGGAGAGTGGAGAAATATTATTTCACTTTTTGAGATGCAGAGTTCGAAACTCACCATTTTAGGATGTTTCACATCTGGAGAGGCTGAAGTTCCAGTTGGCACTGTCGCCTGAATTGATGCTTTTGTTAAACTCTGTAGGATCGTCTAGGCTAGATCCTTAAGGGTAGATGGGATGAGGAGTACAAGATACCTTCACTTCCTTCATATCGAGTAACTCCCGGTGCCGGCCATGGTGATGATAGCCGGTGATGACAGAGAGTGGTGAGTGCATGAGTGGCGGCGGTGGAGTGGCTGGTGGCGCTTCCCGTCGCTTCAGTGCCTCCCTCTGGATCGGATTAGGGTTAGAAGTGGGGAACAGTGGCGGCGACGAACCTCGTACCCTGTGCCCCTGGTCCCCACCTCCTCTTTATAGCACTGCGCGACAGGGGCCCACCAGCCTTGCTTGGGCTGGACGCCCCCGATCAGGGCGTGGGTCAAGGGCCAATGAGCCGTTGGGCCCATTGGTGGAGAGATCAATCTAACATTCTCCCCCTTGATCTCATCATATACTTTTAACTTTATACTTTGAAATAACTCTTTTCAAAGTACTCGTTCGATCACAGATTTGCATGTAGAGCATGTCTCATCATCACGGTCTATCCCGATAGAATCAACACCTACAACACACACCTCTGTTTTGAAACAGTTTCTTTAACCTTGGGCCCTTTTATTGTCCGGAAATCTTAGACTATACCATAAAACCCATGTCGACCGTGTGTTCTCCTAACACACTGGGCGGTAAGCCTTTAATAAGCAGATCTGCAAAACACTTGTCTGTTGCTTTTATGCTTCAAGCATTTCTACATAATTTCGTACTTTCTCCTTTACAACGCATAACTCTGTGTCAGTGTGTTTAGCATCAACACTTGACTCGTTGTCATAGGAGCGAAAAACTTAAAATGGTTATCGCTGTTGTCAACCACTATCAATTCCTGGTACATGTTTCTTTAACCTTTTTTGCCTGTCCCTCAGCCTCATATCATGTTGTACATTATCTTTACATCATATTAATGATAATAGATTCATTCCTTAGAGTTTTTCCACACAAAAACTCCAAGTGTGAAAGTCAGCGACAATTGTGGATTTCGCTGTATATTTCATGAGTCCTGTCTTTGTACTCACAATCTTTTGAGAGCACTTATTTCTTTCAGCATGAGGCCGATATCCTCGACTCCATTCCAGTGATCTATATCTGGACTGGACATTACCAAAACAACCCGGTTTCGTGAACTGTGTCACAGTAATGTTATACTTTTGCATTCATTAAGCTTCCAACAGCTGAAGCATATGGTACCATATTCATTTGGTCCATTTCGTATTGACTTTTGGAACACTAAAGTTCCCAAAATCATTGCCCTTTACTATAAGAATAGGTGTAGGTTTTCTCGCATGCATACTTTAGAAACTTCCCTTAGCATGCCCATGCGACACTCCTAATACCCCTTTTATTCTTTTCTCGGTGAATCTCGATCCTTATAACGAGAGACATTCTACCAAGAACATTCTTTTGAACTTTGAGGACAAGAACTTCTTTTCCTCCTACAATCGAATTAACATCACTATTAACAAGTAGAATATTATCCGCATGTACAAGATATAGGAAATGAAATTCCCATTCTATAACTTTATACAAACACAATTGTACTCTCATTTTCTTTAACCCAAAACAACATTTGATTGCTTTAGTCCATAAAAGACTTCTTCAGGCAGTATCCCCTATGTTCTTTACTTTCATCTGATGTAACTCAGATCATAATATCTTTCATCTGATGTAACTCAGATCATGATGTGCTACCAACACTCATTGTAATCTATTCAGTGTAAAATGCGCAAAAACCTTTCGATCTTAGTCGTGTTTTACACCTTTACATATTTCCTTTGGAGTCACATGACCTTGTAGACTCTTTATAGCCTACTGTTTTGGCTCCATTGGAAATTACTCATGAGTCCCGAACATCGTCAGAATTCATCAATTTCATTTCATCTCACATAGTCTCTTATCATTTAGATAAGCAGGCACTTCTCAAAACTTGATTGAGCGCTTTAAATGAGGTGGGATCAACCTCCATTTGAATTTTACTAACATAGACTTTATAGTAATCAGAAGTATCTGATTTTCTCATTCCTTGAGACCATCTGTGTCTCAGGTACTAGCACTTCTTTCATATGGGGCTGTTGTTGCTCTGTCATTGCCAAAAGGCAAATTATTGTATAGTCTTTCATTTCCAAGAGGCAATAAGTTTTACAGGAACCTTTATCATAAGATCCATGTTAAATCATTCCTCCTTTATAGAGCTAACAATGGGTGTTGTATAGGTCATACAACGTGCTCCCCTAGATACAATCTATTTGAGTCTTAGGTATCTTCATACCATGCTCCCTCAGATTACTCCATCTTCACTAAGAATGGTGTATCTTTAAACTTTATTATTTGGGTTTATTCTGTTAAAACTTTCTTCTTTATGGCACTTTAAGCACCGTCTTAGTATTCCTTAGTCTTCTTTTCTTTAGGGGTATTATTATGATCACCGTACTCCCCCGGACGATCACATTCTTCATTAATGGGTATCTCATATTTCTTTCTCCCCCTCGAAATGTGGCAAGAACTTTTCTACCACAATTTCGAAAAACCATTCACAACTCTTGTGAATTGAGGAAACTTTGAGTATCTACTTCATTTATCTGATTACTTCATATGTAATGAAGTTATCTGTTAACTGGTATGGGAGTCCTTTTTCCTTATTCCATTTCAGAAACTCAACAGAGTTCTTTATCATTAGTACTTTTGCAAGTCACACTTGTATATCATTCTTATCTTTAGGTTCGTCTGTAACTTTTATTCTCTTTGGATTTATTGAGTGCTTAATGACCGTTACACATAAGATGTACGGTCGATACGAGGAAGGCATAATAGCTACTCCATACTTTTCTCCCAGAGTGGGATACATTAAAAGCACATGAGTCATCATGTTTTTCTCCTGTCATACATGATAAGTCTGAGAAAATTTCTGCCGCCATACGGGTTACGCAGGGATTTTCCCAGACTTTTCCTGCCATGCTGGTTTTATCATAATCATCTTTTCCTGCCATGCGGGATGCCAGAATTGGCTCTTTTGACTGGATATTCAATCATCAAATTTAGGAATAAATCCGAATATTCTTTAATACACATGCTTAATCCGACGTTGGTCAAATTAATCACGCATATCACTTATTGCATCTCATAGAAGATGAGAATTCTTTTCCATGGAGAGTACATGAAGACATTCGTCGAGCAAGACTCTCAATTATATATCTCTTTTCTTTTGAAGTCATTCTTTAGAGAGAACATACTCCCTTACGTTGACCTTTCTTGGTCATCTCTCGGGTCACAAGTACCCAGCCATTTGCTTTCACGAATGAAGGCATGGAAAACTTTTAGTCTGAGAAAACTTAACCAATAATCAACAATAATGAGCATAAAAATAACCCCATGTTTATCTAGTTAAAAAAAATATGCGCATTAAACTTTTAAAACTTTCTTTTATATTCTAAATCACCGTTGGGCAGAATTAGAACAAAACATCGTCCTTCTACATTAATTCCATATCACCATTGGGCGGAAATGAAAATAATGCATATAACTCATAAAAAATGTGATGATAGTATAAACTTTTTTTTTCATAGTATGTCTATTAAACAACTTTGTTAAGAAATAACCATCATCACCTACTTTATTACAACGGAAACAAGAAATATACATTTCTCTTGTTCAAGAGCATTTCTTGATCTTTTATTTGTTCTCTGAAAATTTTGATACAACTTTTATCAGAGATTTAAGCTTTGAACATAAGACTCATAGAATTATAATATCGTCATCATCAACGTTGGTCAGAAAATAACAATACCATAATTAAACTTTAATCAAATGTCTTTCTACTGTTATAGCAGAAGCTATCTGCATCTTATTTCACCCACAGGGGAAAAACATTGATAAGAACAGTTCTTCCAATTAAATTTTTCCGTTGGTTCCAATTTAATTGGAGGATACAACTTTTACTTTGCAGCGGAAAACTTTACAATATTCTATTCAGAAACAATTCTGTACTCTTTTACTCTCTAAGCAATTTTAACCGATTGGTTCAAAAATGCATTAGAGAAGCAACAATATAATCTTTTTCTTTAGTTCTATTTACTTTTTCAAAAAAAAAGAACTTTTATTTTTATTTGCAGCAGATAAACATGAATAAAAAATTCATGGACCTTTTTATTTTTTACAGAAACTTTTCTTTGACCAAATAAAAATTCATGAACTTTATTATTTTCTTATAAAATTCATGAACATTTCCTTTTCTGAAAATTTTCATTCTCAGAAACTTTTCCTGTTTACTTTGCTATTTTCTTAAACAAAATTTTCATTGGAAAAAAAATTGCATAGAAAACTATATGAAATAAACTGTATAACTTTTGCCCAAAAACTGGACAAATAGACAAAAACAAAAAAGTGAAAGAACTGTAGCTGGCCCGCGGCCTGGCGCGGGAGGCCCGCAGCGGCCCATGGCCTGCGCCTCCGCACGCTCGCGCTAGCCGGCCTCAGACCAGCGCGTGGCTGCGGCCTGGGCCAAGCGCCCCGCGCGCCCCGCCGTCGCTGCCAGCCTTTCGGCCTAGAGGCCCAATGGCGAGATAGGGTTTCATCCCTGCCGTCCGATGAGATCGACGGTCCAGCACCGTTTCCGGTCGAACAAAACTGGGAGGAGCCGATTCCCCCGACCGAAACCCTAGCCACTCGCTCGATCTGTCTGCCTCTTCTCTCTCTCGACCTCTTTCTCTCCCGTCGCCAGAGACGGCGACTGCCCGGCCGCCGGCGTCAGCGCCAAGGCTGCCACGCCGCGCCTGGCTTCTTTCTCCCTTCCCCCTTCTCTCTTTTACCTTTTTGTGACAGAGAGAGACACGGAGCGGTCTCTGCTCCACTCGCGCCCGACGGCGACAGCGCCAAAAGCTACCGCGACGGCGCCGGCCATTCTCTCTCCATCCCCCTTCCCTCTTTCTACCTACCACCGCCAGCGCGAGCGAGAGAGACGCCAGTGCGTCGTGCCCCCCAAGCTCCTATCATCTCACGAATGGAGTGGCGGTGCCGTTGCCGACCCCTTCGCCGGTCGCGCGTTCCCCTTGCGGTGAGCGCGCCGCCGTCGAATGGCTCGGTGGTGGTGCTCTTTGCCCTGTATGGGGTTGGTTCTTCTTCCGGACGGCTCGGCATGCCGATGCCCGTCCGGATCGAGAGGAACAGGCGCGGCCTTGTGGCGGCGCACTTTGCCGGCGAGCACGAGGCCCTCTCCGGTGATTTCTTTGCCCTGTAACTTTAGGGTTCTTGTGGGAGGGGAATTTTTCTTTCTCTGTGATTCTTTTCTACCCCGAACTTAGCCTAGTTCGAATCTGATACCATTGTTAAACTCTGTAGGATCGTCTAGGCTAGATCCTTAAGGGTAGATGGGATGAGGAGTACAAGATACCTTCACTTCCTTCATATCGAGTAACTCCCGGTGCCGGCCATGGTGATGATAGCCGGTGATGACAGAGAGTGGTGAGTGCATGAGTGGCGGCGGTGGAGTGGCTGGTGGCGCTTCCCGTCGCTTCAGTGCCTCCCTCTGGATCGGATTAGGGTTAGAAGTGGGGAACAGTGGCGGCGACGAACCTCGTACCCTGTGCCCCTGGTCCCCACCTCCTCTTTATAGCACTGCGCGACAGGGGCCCACCAGCCTTGCTTGGGCTGGACGCCCCCGATCAGGGCGTGGGTCAAGGGCCCAATGAGCCGTTGGGCCCATTGGTGGAGAGATCAATCTAACAGCTTTCACATTAGTTATTTTCCGCTCGGCTCGTCTCCTTAACGAAGCTTTAGGGGTACTTTCACAACCGCTCACATCCAAAGGACCAGACACTGCTCTATCTTCATCTGGTACCATTTTATAGTCCTCTGAAGCCTCAGGAATGCTTCTACAACCTAAATTACGTTCACCGTTGATCAATTTCTCGTAAGCATCGCAGTGAAACAAATTATTTCCAGAAGGAACACTGTGTGGTCTCAACTCTTTGCTCTTATGTGTATCCCTGGCTGGACCACGTTCCGAACCCTTAGCAACCACAGCGTCTGTAGAACAGTTCTCTTTAG
The DNA here is from genome assembly GCF_002162155.2 of Triticum dicoccoides. NCBI lineage: Eukaryota > Viridiplantae > Streptophyta > Magnoliopsida > Poales > Poaceae > Triticum > Triticum dicoccoides. The sequence goes on along the minus strand of NC_041383.1, from coordinate 423,598,927 downwards.
GTGATACTGTTCTAGATAAGCCCTCAGAAATCACATTCATTAATCTTCTAACAGTGTTGACAATATTTCCCATGAGAAAGGATCCAAGCAAATTGGTAATGTTGCTTGCTGGAGCTTCTCCAAGGACACTCGAGTTGATACAGGTGACAGAGGAGCTCGTTCAAGGTTCTATCTACAAACTTGCTGTCTCAGGATACAAACAAGTGCAGCTACCCCCTACTCCAGACTAAAAGTCCATTCAAATAGTGGCTATAAACCTGCAGGCATGGTATGCAGCAAAGACAAAGTCATGTATTATTTGTACCAGTGGCAATAGAGTAAAAGCACCGTTTGATAATCTTTTTGAACCCAAAAAGGTGTACGTGTTACCAAATTCAGAAAGTTCATCTATTTAGCTCAAGCTTCGAATCCCCAACATTTTTTGTTGCCTTTTGAAGGAAAAACTACATAGGCAGCTTCGACAGGATGTGCAAATAATGCACTGGACAGAGGGTGGTTTTTTTTTCAGCTTTACATTTCTACAGAGAAACTGATTGTGTGCACAATGGAAGCAAGAAAATGAGAATCTCATTTATGCACGCAAGAACTATTAAGTGAAACCTGAATTAGCACCATGATCCTACCTTCAGTTTCAAGAGTAGAAAATAGTTACACCTCATTATGTGCGTAGGAGGGCATCAGGTGTAAGCGAACATTCACATTTTATTCCTGTAAGAAAAATACATAAGAAATTCAATCAACTGAAGAAACAAAAATATGCACGTATAACCTGGCCTCCTAGATAATAGATACATTTACAGGCAAAACTTAATCTTTTTTATAACAACATAAAGCTTATAAAATCCCTCTTTGCTACTAGCCAAAGTTTGGATGGGTGAACCTGTTTTGATGCCAAAAAACAATTATTGTTCTGTTGTTTTGCTTTATGAAATAAGTATAAGTAAAATTTGGAAAATTGGACTACAGAACATGCATTGACACCGCCCGTGTTGGTTTCAGCAGATGGAGTTTGACACCATAAGTCTTAGCCCTTGGTAGAATGAAACCAAAAAAAGCAAAGCTATGATGTCTAACTAGATCCAGGATAAATAAAATGAACCAGGGAGCACCATACATCGCGCGGTTGTTCTGGTATGATGTTAATAGTTTCTGCTGCTGACATGCACTAGAGCCTAGACTGCAAGGGAAGGCACTGCACATAAAATATACTATGCTGAGTTTGCATCAAAGAAGATATGTATTTCCAAGTGCATGAGCATGCGGACTATTATTGAAATTCTTATTTTGTCACACACAAGTCTCAAAGCAAGCATTGATGGTCCAGATTGCTCTATGTGCCTTCACTCCTGTGCGCAAAATATGCCTTTATAAATTGCTGGGTAATAAAAAACTGAGGCAGCATGGCATTAGTAACCATACGACATGTGAATGAAATATAGCTGCAACATGCTGGTTCAGATCAGCCGAGTAGCTTGCGGGCTATATGACAAGTTTCCAGTTATTTCATCAGTATATTAAGCTATTTTACTTCTACAATTTCAGCAGACAACCAATGAGGTTTCAACATTTTACCCACCTAGTAAGTGCTACAGAGGTGCAAGTTTGGATAAGTAGAAAACAATTTACTCTAAATAAACTAATATAGTAGAATAGGTAATCTCATCACTGAACCAGACAATCAGTATCCATGTTTGATTGCCCAATTGGTCCACCGTCGATCTAAATGGTAGACACTAGTTGAATAATTGGTAGGACCACTCAAAAGTTAACGCAAAGTACTTTTGAACAGATCCAAGTGTCTGCTTCTCCTGTTGTATTTGAAAACGTTGCCTAATTCATAGGATGATCCTACTCTCTGTCTCTCCCGTTGTAATACACTAATACTTGAAAACATGTACCAATTAGTTTCACTGAGTCACCAGCACTATTTCGACCCTACTCCCCGGTACTGCATTTCACACTTTCAGTGCAATGAGCCAGTGTTTTTGTATATTAACAATACGTCCAAATCGCAGTACAAGAAAAGGCCGAAGAAGACCATTTAAAAAATAAAGAAACATACTTTTGTGATGAACTTCGAATCAAAGTCAAACGGACAAAATAAAAGGGTCCTGCCACTCTGAAAAAGGCCCTCTCGTGCAAGCACCGCCCCCCCAAATCGCACCGCAACAGCTAAGGATGCGATGGTGTCAAGCAAATCGGAATCTAAATAGAGAATAAAGGTTTGCGAAGCATACGCAGGTCCATCCAGAGGCGGCGTGGGGAACAGGGACCTTGAAGGGCGGCCAGGGTTCTTCCTCCCGGCGGTGGAGCTTGGAGTGGAGATTGGTAATATCAATTCGCATTGGGGTTTGGAGTGGAGGTTGGTGCTGTCAATTCGCGGCCAAGGGATTCAGCTAGCTATACCTACCAGTACAGGGAGATGTCATCCACGAACTGATGATTTGCCCGACCTTTACTGTGCCTCGGCCAAAATGCCCATCTTACTTTGCAAATTCAATTGATCATATGTGACATGTTTTGTTACTTTGCTTCTAGACAAAATTTCACATGTTAAAAATAACTATCTGAATCCTTTGCTGCCGAGTAACAATAAAATATACAGATACATTATTTATTATGAACATTATATAGTACTCCTTTTCTAAAATATTCTCCTATAAAAGATGTTGGCGCGCTCTGCATCGTCCGATCTGCCTCGTGCACCTCACGCCGATGCTTGTATGCCGCTTTTCCCATCATTTGATCGGTCCATGATGTGTGGGTCGAGGGCGCGCCCGGGCCTCCTTGTCTGTCGGTCATTTCCCAGGCCTTGTATGCGCATTGTTTGGTCCGCATGCAACTGCTGAGCCCCGGTGGACATGTCGATCGCTGGGTGAGGGTGTCCGTATTTCCTTCTATGGGTGATGGGGTCTAACGGGGGGCGTTGTGGGGACACTTTCACCCGTTGGCCTTTGTTCGGATGCGGAGGGGCTTTATCTACCCGGCCTCATGTCATACTGGCGGGTTGACGTGTTTTGGTCCTTGTGGGGTGCTTTTACCTGTTGGTCTCCTTCGGATGTGGATGGGCTTTGGCTACGCGGCCTCTTACCGTTGCGGCCCCTGGCCGGACGGCATATGTTATGTAATGTTTGTCTGGCTTTTAGACATCGAGATCCGATCGACTGGTGTGTGTGTGCGCGCGCACGTGTGTGCCCTTTGATTGCACTCTTCCCCTTGGTCAGTTAGTCGTTTCGCTTGGCTC
>NC_041383.1:423594376-423595404 GCF_002162155.2 Triticum dicoccoides | reverse complement strand
GGTCGGGTTGTGGCAGACGACATCGGCCCGTGAATCATCTGTTCGGTTCACTTGGCTTCCCTCCGCCCACGTGGTTCCGGGTGGGAATATATGCCTCTTTTGGGGTTTTTGGTTGTTGTCCCCTCGACCGTTAGTCGGCGCATGATCTAGTTGGTGCATGATGTTTGAGTAGATTCTTTTTGTCATGTGGGTCAATTGTGGTATGGTGTGGTTGATACGAGTTGTATGTTATTATGGTGTTGTTCTATGGTGCCTTTCATGTCGCGCAGGTGTGTGGGATCCCTGTTGTAGGGTGTTGCAATATGTTAATGATTTGCTTATACTAGGCCGCAGAAGCGACAAAAACCTGAACTCTTGAGTTGTTGCATATGTGATTAAAGGGGACTTTTAACTTAATGCTATGGTTGGGTTTTAACTTAATGAATCTTTAGTAGTTGCGGATGCTTGCTAGAGTTTCAATCATAAGAAAATGTGACTAAGTATGAAAAGTATGTTAGCTTAAGCCTCTCCCTCATAAGTATGATGATTATCACTATCATGTCATATTCAGTTGACTAGGGACAATTATTTTCTCATTGTTCATCAAAAACCTTTATTTTATTTTTATTTTATTTAAAAAAGCATCTAACTATTTATTATCTTGCAAATGTATCTTTTTATCCTTGCAAACTACTCCCTCTGTCCGTAAATACTTGTCATCAAAATGGATAAAAATGGACGTATCTAGAACTAAAATACGTCTAGATACATCTCCTTTTATCCATTTTGATGACAGGTATTTCTGGACGGAGGGGGTAGTTTATTTCTTGTTCTAGGTAAAGCGAACTTTTAGTGTGCTAGAGTTGTATCGATGATCGATACAACTTGAAAGAATATTAATTCTATCTTTAGCTCCTTGTTGGGTTCGACACTCTTATTTATTGAAAATGCTATAACTGATCCCCTATTTACTTGTGGGTTATCACCTGCTTAGGGGCGCGATGGGGGCAGTCCTTAGAGACGACGAAGGCATATTTATTGTGTGTGGG
>NC_041383.1:423582115-423594163 GCF_002162155.2 Triticum dicoccoides | reverse complement strand
TGCACGAATGTCTTGATGGTTGAAGTCTTGGCTCTCAATTTGGTCTATTACTGGCGCAAAGGTCGAGATGTAATCGCATTATTAGCTCCTCAGACAACCTGGAGGTGATCGATGCCATGAAGTATGGAGGACGGTCGATGGGTGCGGCGGCGACAGTCTTCGATGATTGTTTTCATTATGCTTGTGATTTTATATTACTAGGTTCGAACATTGTAATAAAGAAGCAAATAAAGTTGCACATGAGCTTGCTAGATTAGGTAGATTTTCTATGACTTCTGATTGGTTTGAGGAACCCTTAATGAAATTGTAACGATCCTCATAAACAACGTATTAGTTATTTCTATTGAATAGAGTTTCTAGTTTATTTCAAAAAAAAAAACCCAAACATCAAATTGTTATACTACTAAAGAGTAGTTCATAGGTATTCCTTCAAAAATTACCTATCCTCGAACACTCATCAAAAGGCAGAACAAATTTACGAGCATATTTAAATAAGGTAGACCAATAAAAATCAGACTGTAGTACCTTGTGTGCAGTTTTGTCTCTAACATGACGTCCTTCATAAGCACTTGACACCTTCTCAATACATCATCCTATTCATTTCCAGGTATACAATGCCTACTAATGACATCTACTCCTGTGTTATACAAATGAAGATCATCCCAAAAACAGTGCATCAACTCATAGAAGAATTTTCTCTTTTGTTCATAATTAAAATTGGAAGGTACATACTTAGCAACAATATAATGAGCATAATCAACAAACCAATGTTTAGCAGAAGAAGTTGTAACTACAACTAATTGCTCATAGGAAAACTACCATTAATAGGAATAGGATCATCGATTATGATGGAAATATCACTGGTACATCGAGGTGCTATGCAAACGGTTTTTAACCCCTTTCCGTGACGGCATTCGGACCCGTCGTCAAGTGAGTGTGGGCGATAGGGGGGTCCTTCCCACACGACCCAGAAACCGTCGGGGATACGGAGCCTCGATGCATATACAATACTCCCTACTCGTTTGTTCTCGCATTTCCATCACAATCGGTATTCTGTGGTGCTACAATTACGATGCATGACCCATCATAAATAGTTCACGATTATAGTAGACAATCACAGACATTTATTTTTTCTCGACTGTGTGTGATTCGATGTAAGAGCGCACACAATTGTCGCTATAAAACTGTATGCGAAACTTGATACATCCCACATGATTCATCTGTCGTACCCGCGTCGGATGATCGACTTATCGCACACGTTCTTCTATGACCAAATGTTTGTGATGCGCACAACATCACAAACAATCCATAATTTCGAAGCGTGTGTGATAAGGTGACTATCGCAAACATTTAGTAAGAAAGAACTATGTGCGATGTCGTTGTTAATCGCACACGTTTTTTCTTGGCTCATCGTGTGTGCAGTGGAGATTGATCGCACACGTAGTAGATCCTAGAAACGTGTCTGATCTCCACGTCTATCGCAAACGTTTCGCTTTTGCAAACCGTGTGAAGTGTAATCCCTAATTAATCCCTAATTTAAAAATCACATGTTTTGAATTTGAAAGTAGGCAATCACTTATTTCATATCCAACCATGTTTATAGGTTCAACCATGAATGCATAATTCGATGCACAGGTACATATACTGAAGAACTGCAGAAGCACCAAGTAAAGAATGATGAACCACAGTTGTACTAAAGATTGTAAAGAGAGAGGTGAAAGACATTCTGGTTGCTGGAGAAGGTGAAGCGAAATGCCCATATTGTTCCCTCATCCATGTTTAATGCGCGCAGGACTCTAGGCCAATCCCTTGTGATGGCTGCCCGTCCATCCTTCACTGTCTTCATTACGACTTCTCGATGCTCATTGCAGTTTGAATGAAATACTTTAACCTTCATTGCGCGTCCACCAATCATATACTTTGCGAGGTAACCTTGAGTGAACTGCTTCGGGAACCACTGCAAACGAAAAAGATTCAGACATTGTTGTCTAACAACTCATTATGGGCAGTAAAAAGAGAAGGCTGCAGAGTTTGTACTTACCATCCTACAGCTCACTGTTGTGTTAGATAGAGCATAAACAAATAATTTGCTTGCCACCATTCGTATCTTTTTGCTAATAATCCTTATCAGTTTCCTCACTTGATGCTTGTTCATGAATATCTCATTGCCCCATACGAAAAAAGGGTCGATGCGTGGATCCTTGCCAAGGGCATATGTACCTACAAGCAATAAGTCAATATTAGAAGCTAACAAGTGTCCATGCCTGAATCTATATGCACTACATTATGGAACGACAGGGGGAGTACAAGCCGAGGGATGAAACTAACCTCGGCGGAAAATGGTGGCCACTCCCGTTGTTGTCCAGCATAAGTAGTGGTAAGGCATGATAAGTATAGCAACCTTAACATCAAACAAATATAGCAAAGGGTAAACAACATCATCCCCAAATGATAGCTTGAATGTGTTGGTTTCAGATTGTTGTTAAAGCAGATATAAAATGGAAGGCAATGTTACCGACAACAGGCTTAACAACCATTAAATATTGCAATTCAAACTGGTATTGTTGAAAATGAATAGAACGTAGGTAATGCTTAAACATCACACTGGATAAATGTGTAAAACTGAAATAAAGGGCATGTGTTAACTACACCAGGCATAACTAGAACCAAATATAGCCGTTCAAACTGGTATTGATGCAGTCGAGCGGCACAGTTCCGACTTGCACGTAATGAACATCACATTGTGAATGACTAAAATAAATAAGGCATAAATAATCAGTATAACAACCAAATATAGCCATTGAAAACTAGACAGAGTCTCACTGCAACCAACCTAACAAGCAAATACAGATAAACATGGCATATGCTTGAAAACTGGACAAATGCTCACTGCAACCAACCTAACAAGCAAATACAGATAAACAAGGCATCTTCTTGAAAACTGGACAAATGCTCACTACAACCAACCTAACAACCAAATACAGATAAACAAGGCATCTGCTTGATAACTGGACAAATGCTCACTGCAACCAACCTAAGAACCAAATACATATAAACAAGGCATCTGCTCGATAACTGGAAAAATGCTCACTGCAACCAACCTAACAACCAAATATAGATAAACAAGGCATGTACTCACTATAAACAACCAAATGTAGCCATTCGTGGAACTGAAGTGGACAATTCATACTTAAACATCACATAGCCCTATTGAACAATACATTTTTGCATAATTAAAATAATTAAACATGGCACAGTTAAAGCACCACACGGGAAATGCTACTACAACAAAGGGTACGGGTTGGTAGGCTAGAAAAGGTAAGATTTGCTGATAGGATGTTGCCTCACATGTCATGGACGGGATCCTTCCAGTTGGAAGAGCACAGACCCATGGTGCGCTCTCTGATGTCACAGGTGGGTTGTTTCACCTTGGAAGAACCTTTGTGGGTGTCCTCCTCGTGGTCGTGGTCGTGATCGATGAGATCTGACTTGGCAATTGAGGATCCCAAGCCGCCGTCGTAGAACGTGTCCTTCAGAAATGAAAAAATATGCTTGATGGCATACAAGGATCGCAAATCCTTGACTGCTTGGTGGAGGAGATCAGCGGCAGGGCCATCGAAGAGATCGACGACGGTTGAATCAGAGGGGTTGGGGATGGACCACTTAACCTGTGACATGGCCCGCGTGAAGCCGTCGCTGCCGACGAGCTTGATGTCGTAGCCAGCTTTCCTGAGATACAGTAATATGCTAGCCCGGTGACATGAAGCCTTCGGCATGGTAACGTAGTCAATGTCTTCGCCGGCTTCCGCAACGACGTGTTGCTTCGGGATTGATAGGTCGGAGCAAATGGCGGCCACCTCGCCAACGTCTGCCGGAGAGGTCATGATAAACCTCTTCTTGGCCAAACGCTCGTCGGGCTCCCCGGGATACGTGCTCGAGGTTACGCTTCGACATTCTGGAGCAGGGGATGTAGATCTGGTAGGGAGGGACACCGCAAGCCTAATCTAAAAACTCAGGGCAGTGGGGCGACGGTATATGGGAATCGCTGGGTAACTTGAACTTTATTATCTAAGCTAGGAGGAACGGGCAGACCGGCAAGGGTTGGCGGCGGCACCGGTGGTGGCCGCGAGCTAGGGTTCGAGGGGGTAAGGGGGCCGGGTAGGGGACTGTGGAGGGGGTGGTGGTGTTTGAGGATACGCCACAGCTACTGAAAATTTTAGTAATGGTGGGTGGAGATGGTGGTGGACGAGGGATGGCGACGGTTCAAATGCCTCGGCTACTGCAATTTTACTATAAGGTAGGTGATGGAGGAGCATGGGCGACCCTTGAAGTACGGCGGCTACTAAAATTTCGGTAAAGGAATTGATGCAGTGCGGGAGTACCCAAGATCGCGCACGGTCCAATAAGAATATGTGTGTATGATAATAAGGAAAAGTGGCGGAACCGCCGATTTTTGCGATCAAGGCGGATAGTTTGTTTTTATATTTCTAGCTAGCTGGTCTATCACACACAGTTCGTCCTAATTTCTAAATAAACTACCCGCCTTTAGCTTGCGCAGGTGGTGATTTTACAACGCACTTGCATCACACACGGTTAAGCCAGTACCTCCACCCTTTGCTCGCGCTTGCGCAGTCGTGGTGATTTTACAGCGCACTTGCATCGCACACGGTTGAGCCAGTACCTCCACCTTTTGTTGTAGGGTCAAACCCTAGAGGGGATCTTTTCACACTTGGAGGGGTAAAAGGAGGAAGAACACTCAAGAACACAAGGAACAAAACTCTCAATCAAACCCAAATATCACATCCACTAGAGTAGCATACATGAGATCCACAAGATTACAAGATCAATTCAAGGAAAATAGTACTAGGGTAAGGTTCTTCCCACTAGGTGAGGTCTTGCATCCAAAGAGGATCTTCTCCAAGAGGAGGGCTTGATCTCCAAGAGGAGCGTCTCCAAGAGGAGGTCTAGATCTCCTAGAGGAGGAAGATGAGCAAAGCCCTCTTTTGTGTTCTAAATACTTTGCTAACCCTACAAATGAGCTAGGAGATGCCCTTATATAGTTTAGGGACGAAATGAGAGAGGAGGGGGGATACAAGGGCAAAGCTCCGAGGAGGCACACATGCTCTCGGTGTCGTCCGGGCACGTGGGGTCATGGGGGTCGGGCATCCGGACCGGCCAGGGGCCAACATCAGGTTCGACCGGGCCCCCGGAGGCGAGGGGTCCGGGCACCCGGCCCGTACAGGGGCTCGACTGGAGGGGGGACGGGCACCCGGGGTCCCAAGCCCAGGCACCTGGGGTGGCGCCAGGCGGGCGGCTGGGAGGGGCTGGGCACCCAGGGTCCCAGGCCCGGGCACCCGGTGGGGCGGCCAGCGGCTGGGAGAGGAGGGCCCGGGTACCCGGGGGCCAAGGGGCCGGGCACCCGGGGCAGGCCTGGGCAGCTCCCAGGTGGAGAGGCCGGGCACCTAGGATTGGGGAGGCCGGGCACTCGGGGCAGGCCGGGGCAGCTCCCAGGTGGAGAGGCCGGGCACCCGGGGTTGGGGAGGCCGGGCACCCGGGGTGTCCAGGGGGTTTCTCCTCCGTGCTTTCTTTTCCGCTCTTCTTGTCCTCTCCTTCCTCCTCTTGCTCCATGGGTGCTCGAACCCTCACCTTCTCCTTCTCATGATCATCTCCTTGGTATCCTAGAATGCATAACATGTCTTTGTGAGGTAGAACCCAATTCTCATGTGAATCCGAACGGAACTCGAAGAGGAGAGAGTCAACCTCGTTCTCAATGGCGCGTACACGTGCTCTTGTCATTGGTCCACTTGGTGCTTGCGGTGGTGATGGAGTGTCGGTGCGGGTAGACGCGGGATGCTCCGCATCATCTCCCCCCCCCTTGGGAGAGATCCGTCCATGGATCGTGCTCTTCATCACCATGGTACTTGGCCAAGTCTTTGAGGTTGAAGATGTCACTAATGTTGTACTTGTCGCGTGGGATGTCGACCTTGTAGGTGTTGTCGTTGTAGCGTGCAAGCACCTTGAATGGTCCGTTGGCTCGCGGGAGTAGCTTGGACTTGCATTCCTTGGGGAAGCGGTCTTTGCGGAGATGTATCCATACTTGATCACCCGGTTGGAACACCATCGGAGACTTGTTGATATTGAGCTTGGCGGTGAGGCGTTGTACTTGGCGCTCGATCGTGGAACGTGTTTCTTCATGCATCTTCTTGAGGTAGGCGGCTCTTGCACTTGCGTCCATGTTTGCTCGTTCTTGAAGTGGTAGAGAAAGGATGTCCAATGGAGACAAAGGGTTGAAACCGTAGACGACCTCGAAGGGGGACTTGCCGGTGGTAGAGTGTCTTGCGCGGTTGTAGGCGTACTCGGTGATGGGTAGGCACTCCTACCACTCCTTGATGTTCTTCTTGATCAACACGCGTAGGAGAGTTGCAAGCGTCTGGTTGGTGACTTCCGTTTGGCCATCGGTTTGAGGATGATACACCATGGAGAATTGTAGCTTGATCCCGAGCTTGGCGCATAGCGTCTTCCAAAAGTAGCTCAAGAACTTGACGTCTCGATCCGACACAATTGTCTTTGGCACACCATGCAATCTCAAGATTTTTCCCTACAAAAGAGATTAGCAACATGTGAAGCATCGTCTATCTTATTACATGGGATAAAATGAGCCATTTTAGAGAATCGGTCCACAACAACAAAAACGGAGTCCTTGCCATTTTGAGTCCTAGGTAATCCAAGCACAAAATCCATGCTAATGTCTTCCCAAGGTTGATGTGGAATAGGTAAAGGCATATGTAAACCATGGGATTGAGAGTGTGACTTAGCTTTGCAACATGTATAGCACCGGTTGGTGAAGCGGGCGACATCACGAAACATCTTGGGCCAATAATAGTTCTTGGAGAGCGTGGCGAATGTCTTGTCGCGTCCAAAGTGTCCCATGAGTCTGCCTCCATGAGACTCTTGCATAAGGAGCAAACGAAGAGAATACTCGGGAATGCATAGTTTGTTAGCTCTCATAAGATAACCATATTTGATATAATATCGTTCCCAAGAAGTATGTGTAAGGAGTAACAAAAGTCACATCACCCTCATACAAATCTTTGATATGATCAAATCCAACTACATTCAATTCAAGTTGAGTAAGTAACATCCATTTGCGGGAAAGGGCATCCGCCACCACGTTTTCTTTGCCCTTAATGTACTTATCACATAGGGAAAAGATTCAATGAATTCACTCCATTTAGCATGTCGTTTATTCAATTTGGTTTGACCTTTAAGGTATTTAATGTTTCATGATTGGTATGTATGACAAACTCATGCGGTCTAAGGTAATGCTCCCACACATGTAACACACACACTAAAGCATAAAATTCTTTGTCATAGATGGGATTGAGAGTGTGACTTACCCAACTTTCACTAAAATATGCAATAGCTCGCTTTTCTTGCATCAAAACTCCACCAATTCCGGTACCACTTGCATTGCAATGAACCTCAAAAGTTTTGTCAAAGTTGGGTAAAGCAAGAATCGGAGCATGGGTAAGCAAAGATTTGAGCTCATCAAAAGCGGTTGATTGCAAAGGTCCCCAAACAAAAGGATCATTCTTCTTACTCAAGGCATGCAAAGGAGCGGCAATAGTGCTAAAATCTTTCACAAAGCGACGATAAAAACCCGCAAGGCCAAGAAAATTACGCACTTGTTGCAAATTGGTGGGTTGGGGCCAAGTTTTAATTGCTTCAATTTTAGATTCATCAACATGTACACCCTTGGAAGAAACAACAAATCCCAACAAAACAAGCTTGTTAACACCAAACGTGCACTTTTTCATGTTGGCATAAAGACGTTCCTTGCGAAGAGTTTGTAAAACAGCCCTAACATGACTTAGATGCTCTTTCATGGATTTGCTAAACACAAGAATATCATCAAAGTAAACCACAACAAACACTCCAATATAAGGTCAAAGCACAAAATGCATAAGACCCATGAAAGTACCGGGAGCGTCCGATAAACCCATAGGCATAACCAACCACTCGTACAAGCCAAATTTGGTTTTGAAGGCGGGTTTCCATTCATCACCTTCTTGTATGCGGATTTGATAATAGCCACTTTTAAGGTCAATTTTTGAGAAAATGGTGGCGCCGCTAAGTTCATCAAGCATATCATCTAGGCGAGGAATGGGGTGTCTATAACGAACGGTGATAGCATTGATGGTCCTACAATCCGAGCACATGCGAAAACTACCATCTTGCTTGGGCACAAGTATAACGGGAACGACACAAGGGCTTAAGCTTTCACGTACATGTCCGTTGTCTGTGAGTTGTTGTACTTGCCGTTGGATCTCCTTAGTTTCTTCGGGGTTGACGAGGTAGGGAGCCTTGTTTGGAAGAGGTGCACCGGGGATGAGGTCGGTCCGATGTTCAATGCCACGTAGAGGAGGGAGACCGGGAGGTAGCTCATCAGGAAACACATCCTTGAATTCCTGCAACAAGTTGGAAAACACTAGGGGAAGAGGATTATGATTGTTAGTTTTGGTCACCTCATCTTTGCATAAGAGGACAAAGTGGATGGCACTCGATGGGTTCTCACACACTTCTCTCATCTCTCCTTTTGTGGCTAGGAGGACTAAGTTTTTCTCTCTTGGCGAAGAGGCGCTCATTTTTTTCTTGTGGCTCTCACTTTCTTTTTGGTGGTGCACTCTCTCTCTAGATTCTCCATGATGGGTGGAAGCTTTCTTTTCGGTGATCACTTGGCTTGGTGACATCGGTCGAAGCACATACTCCTTGCCTTTCATCTTGAAGCTATAGTGGTTGGTTCGTCCGTTGTGGAGGATGCTGTGGTCGAATTGCCAGGGTCTTCCCATAAGAAGGTGGCACACAGACATAGGAACCACATCACACTCTAGGGTGTCCTCTTATGCGTCGATCTTGAAAGACACTTGCACCATGTGCTCCACTTGAATAGTACCGAAGTCGCTTAGCCATTGCACCTTGTAGGGACGGGGGTGCTTCTTCTTGACCAATTGCAACTTGGAACATAGCTCTTCACTTGCCAAGTTGTGACAACTACCTCCGTCGATGATGACCTTGACGGAGCGCCCATTGATGCCGGCCTTGGTGTGGAAGATGTGGCACCATTGGTCTTTGTCTTGGTGGTGTTGGAGCGTCAAGACCTTGGAGGCCTCGAGAGAGGGACTCGAATTGTTGTCACAAAAGACTTGATCATCTTCATCTTTGTTCACGCACCGGTGCATGGCCACGTGCTCAATGGCTTCCATTTCTTCTTCACTCATCGAGTCGTATGTGCCGTCATCGTTGAAGATCATTTTTCGCTTGTTGGTGCATTGGAAGGACTTGTGTCCTCGGCCGCCACATGTGAAGCACTTGAATGAACTTGTCTTGACGGGATCATTGGGGGGCGCCAAAGATGAAGGAGTCTTGGATTTGTAGGTGCTTGCCGGAGGACGAGTCGAGGAAGGCGCCACTTGCTTGGAACTTGACTTGTCGCCGGTAGTTGGTGATGCTCGAGTTGATGTAGGAGGTGTCGAAGTCGCGGGAGCTTGGGAGCAGGAGCCGTAGGTCTTGGACGAGTACTTGGCGTATTTGAAGTCATCTTACACTTGCCGCTCGGCCTTGGTCGCTTGATGAACTAGCTCGAGAAGGTTTGAGTATGGTTGGAAGTCGGCGATCCGCTTGATTGGATGGTTGAGGCCATTCAAGAAGCGTGCCATTGTTTGCTCATCGTCTTCCTTGACATTGGCTCTTATCATGGCAATCTCCATTTCTTGGTAGTATTCTTCCACCGTCTTTGTGACTTGCTTGAGTAGTTGCAACTTGTTGAAGAGATCTCGAGTGTAGTGAGTAGGCACGAAGCAGGCTATCATGAATTCCTTCATTTCTTCCCAAGTTGTTATTGGTGGTTTGCCTCTTGTATGTCGTCGCTTGATCACTTGTTCCCACCAAATGAGGACGTAGTCTTGGAACTCGAGGGAGGCCATGGCGATCTTCTTTTCTTCATCGTAGTTGTGAAGGCGAAAAATCTTGTCCACCTTCAATGCCCAAGAGAGATATTCTTTGGGATCATTGCTTCCGAAGAACTTTGGCATGGTGAACTTGAGCTTTCCGTAGAGGAGTTCTTCATCTTGATAGCGGTGTTGATATTGCTCTTTCCTTGGAAAGTCCTCAAATGCTCGTTCCTCGTGATCTCGCTCCTGTCATGGAGGAGGGTCTTGAAGCACTTGTTCCACTTGGTGACGCTCTTGTCCTGGAGGAGGGCGAGGAATGTGCACTTGGTTGCACCTTTCTTGTTGCTCTTCGTGTTAGGCGACTTCTTCTTGTATCTCGCGACGAAGAGCTTCCTCTTGTTCTCGCACTTGGCAGTTGCGGTCTTCGACGACTCTAGTGCCTCGTTGAGTGTGCGTTGTGCTTCGAGTGCTTGAGCTTCATGTTCGAGGCCTTGTGCTTCACGGTGCTCTTGTGCTTGTCGAATTGCATCACCGTCTTGAGGGACTTGACTTGGTACTTGTGGAGGTATTTGCTCTTGCTCCATTGCTCTTGAGGTACTTGGTGTCGCATTCATTCACGTGCTCAAACTCGATCTTGTAAGCCATTGCCATGGAATGGATTTTCTTGAGCTTGGTGATCTTGAGGATGATCACGTCGAGGAAGGCGAGCTCGTGGAGGACTTGCATCATAAGATGAGTAGTCCGAAGATTGCCGACTTGCACGGTGACTTGAGTGGCGCCGTCTTGAAGAAGCGGATGACGAAGACGGGCGTCGCACGATCATGTTGTGGAGCTCTTCCATTTGTGTTTTGAACTTTTCGTTGATGTAGTCGCGGTTCCTTGTTTCCGATTGACGAAGGTCGGAGGCGAGTTGCTCCAAGCGTTCACCCAATGCTACGCTTTCTTGATGAAGCGCTCGTTGCGCGATGAAGAAGTGGTTATTGGAGACGAAGCTGGAATCATCACCTTGCTCCTCGAAAAGTGGGTTCGATGACGAGTTTGGCCTATCCATCATAACCAAGTGGGGTCAGTAGGAAAAATGAGAGAACAATACCAAAGTTACCTTCTCCGAGGATTGAGGATGTAACAAGTGTCACTCAATGTAATGCCACAATAGGAGAATTGGAACCAGGTTTGGTTCTCACACCTACAAATAAGAGGCTTATGGAGTAGCTCGGTTAGGATGGTGGAAAAAATTTCAAGCAAATGTTAGTCAAGATATCGATAAGGTTGAGAAAGTTCACAAAGATGCAAGTAAAGCAAATAGATCAAACCCCAAAGATATCACTAGGTACACACGCATGGAAGATAGATGCGATTCGCACAACCAAGGAGTGAGCTCAAAATGTGCAACCACGGAAAATGCTCTTGTTGTGCGAATGCTCGAGAGACACTAGCTCGATTGCTCAAATGGGCAAGATACGCTTGTGCACCTACCTATGAGAGAACCGTGCCGTCTTCAATCCCAACTATGCTATATATGCGATGACCAAAATGATATAACTATGCAAATGGCTCAACTCTATTGCTTACAAGCTCTTTGTTGCTCCTCTTTTGCTTAAAACCTTTTCTTTTCTTTTCTTTTTTTTCTATGCTTGATGCTCGAGCCGAGTATGATATGAGACAAGTATAAATGATATGCACGGGAGAGACTTATGGCACAAAGATGATAACACGATCACTACGGTGCACAAAAGCGTGGCCCGACAATTCTCAACTTGCTAGTCTCGATGGGTAAGCAACGCAAAGTGGCTCAGGCTATCAATGCAAAAGCAAGGTAAGAAGTAAGTGTCGTCAAGGTTACCGTCCTTTCTTACGGTTAGCGGTGAAGATGGCTCCGAGTCGATGATGGTGATGACGATGGCACACGCTCCTAAGTAGCCGAAACACCTTAGGGAACGGAAATGGCAACACAAAATCGGCCAATGCGGAAGGTGGGTGTTTTTGTGATGATTTTTTGGATGGGGATAATGGTGGTGGTAGTGGGATGAGTGGATGGGGGATGTGAATAGCTTCCAAACGAGCTAAAGAACACGAAAAACGGACTTGGGAGGTGGAA
>NC_041383.1:423566185-423581671 GCF_002162155.2 Triticum dicoccoides | reverse complement strand
GGTCGGCTGGGCGAAATGGCCCGGGGGTGTGGGTGCCCAGTGGTTCGAGGTGCGGGCACCCGGGGGTCTTCGGTTTGGGCGGAAATTTTGCGGGAAATGCAAAATTCCGTGGATTTCGTGGTGGGAAGGGTGGGGATTGTTGGGGAGGGGTGAGATCCACTTGCCAAACATCAAATCCATGGACCAAAACAACCAAATCTCACAAGATCCAACAAATTGCAATAAAAAAAATTGGGGCTATTTTTGTGGGGATTTTCGAATTTGGACGAAAAACAACAAAATCAAGCTAGCAAATGGGGGGATGGGACTCCAAGATGTGAATAAACCTTGCTCATGATACGAAGTTGTTGTAGGGTCAAACCCTAGAGGGGATATTTTCACACTTGGAGGGGGAAAAGGAGGAAGAACACTCAAGAACACAAGGAACAAAACTCTCAAACAAACCCAAATATCACATCCACTAGAGTAGCATACATGAGATCCACAAGATTACAAGATCAATTCAAGGAAAATAGTACTAGGGTAAGGTTCTTCCCACTAGGTGAGGTCTTGCATCCAAAGAGGTTCTTCTCCAAGAGGAGGGCTTGATCTCCAAGAGGAGCTTCTCCAAGAGGAGGTCTAGATCTCCTAGAGGAGGAAGATGAGCAAAGCCCTCTTTTGTGTTCTAAATACTTTGCTAACCCTACAAATGAGCTAGGAGATGCCCTTATATAGTTTAGGGACGAAATGAGAGAGGAGGGGGATACAAGGGCAAAGCCCCGAGGAGGCACGCAGGCTCACGATGTCGTCCGGGCACCCGGGGTCATGGGGGTCGGGCACCCGGACCGGCTGATACGTCCATTTTGCATCATGCTTTTGTATCGATATTTATTGCATTATGAGATGTAATTACACGTTATGTCACAATACTTATGGCTATTCTCTCTTATTTTACAAGGTTTATCATGAAGAGGGAGAATGCCGGCAGCTGGAATTCTGGCTGGAAAAGGAGCAAATATTGGAAACCTATTCTGCACAGCTCCAAAAATCCCGAAACTCCACGGAAGTCACTTTTGGAATTAATAAGAATTATTGAGCAAAGAAAATACCAGAGGGGGCCCACACCCTATCCAGGAGGGTGGAGGCGCCCCCCCCACGGGGCGCGCCCCCCTCTCTCCTGGGCCCTTCGGTGCCCATGTTCTGCTATATGAAGGCTTTTACCCTGAAGAAATCATAAGCAAGCTTATGGGACGAAACTCTGCCGCCATGAGGCGGAACCTTGGCTGAACCAATCTAGGGCTCCGGCGAAGCTGTTCTGCCGGGGAAACTTCCCTTCGGTAGGGGGAAATCATCACCATTGTCATCACCAACGATCCTCTCACCGGGAGGGGGTCAATCTCCATCAACATCTTCACCAGCACCATCTCCTCTCAAAACCCTAGTTCATCTCTTGTATCCAATCTTGTATCAAAACCACAAATTGGTACCTGTGGGTTGCTAGTAGTGTTGATTACTCCTTGTAGTTGATGCTAATTGGTTTACTTGGTGGAAGGTCATATGTTCAGATCCTTAATGCATATTAATACTCCTCTGATCATGAACATGAATATGCTTTGTGAGTAGTTACGTTTGTTCCTGAGGACATGGGTGAAGTCTTGCAGTTAGTAGTCATGTGAATTTTGTATTCGTTCGATATTTTGATGAGATGTATGTTGTCTCTCCTCTAGTGGTGTTATGTGAACGTTGACTACATGACACTTCACCATTATGAGGAAGGCATTGGGAATTAATAAGTAGATGATGGGTTGCTAGAGTGACAGAAGCTTAAACCCTAGTTTATGCGTTGCTT
Source organism: Triticum dicoccoides (assembly GCF_002162155.2). Taxonomy (NCBI): domain Eukaryota; kingdom Viridiplantae; phylum Streptophyta; class Magnoliopsida; order Poales; family Poaceae; genus Triticum; species Triticum dicoccoides. Next base: position 423,579,843 of record NC_041383.1, on the reverse strand, counting down.
CGTAAGGGGCTGATTTGGATCCACTAGTTTCATGCTATGGTTAGGTTTACCTTAATACTTCTTTTGTAGTTGCGGATGCTTGCAATAGGGGTTAATCATAAGTGGTATGCTTGTCCAAGAAAGAGCAGTACCCAAGCACCGGTCCACCCACATATCAAATTGTCAAAGTACCGAACGCGAATCATACGAGCGTGATGAAAACTAGCTTGACGATAATTCCCATGTGTCCTCGGGAGCACTTTTCTCATTATAAGAAATTGTCCAGGCTTGTCCTTTGCTACAAAAAGGATTGGGCCACCTTGCTTCACCTTATTTACTTTTATTACTTGTTACTCGTTACAAATTATCTTATCACAAAACTATCTGTTACCTACAATTTCAGTGCTTGCAGAGAATACCTTACTGAAAACCGCTTGTCATTTCCTTTTGAACGTCGTTGGGTTCGACACTCTTACTTATCGAAAGGACTATGATAGATCCCCTATACTTGTGGGTCATCAAGACTCTTTTATGGCGCCGTTGCCGGGGAGTGAAGCGCCTTTGGTGAGTGGAACTTGGTAAGGAAACATTTATATAGCATGCTGAAATTTTCTGCCACTTGTTACTATGGAAACTAATCCTTTGAGGGGCTTGTTCGGGGCATCTTCGCCCTGAACAGTAGAGCAAAGAGTTGCTCCTCAACCTACTGAACCTATTGAACCTACTGAAAATGTTTACTTTGAGATTCCTTTGGGTATGATAGAGAAATTGCTAGCTAATCCCTTTGCAGGAGATGGAACATTGCATCCCGATTTACACCTTATCTTTGTGGATGAAGTTTGTGGATTATTTAAGCTTGCATGTATTCCCAATGATGTTTTTAAGAGGAAGCTCTTCCCTTTATCTTTGAAGGGAGATGCATTGACATGGTATAGGCTATGTGATGATACGGGATCTTGGAACTATAAACGATTGAAGTTGGAATTTCACCAGAAGTTCTATCCTATGCATCTTGTTCATCGTGACTGTAATTACATATATAATTTCTCGCCTCGCGAAGGATAAAGCATCGCTCAAGCTTGGGGGAGGCTTAAGTCAATGTTATATTCATGCCACAATCATGATCTCTCAAGAGAAATGATTATTCAAAAAATTTATGCTCGGCTTTCTCTCAATGATCGCACCATGCTTGATACTTCCTGTGCTGGTTCTTATATGCTGAAGACTACTGAATTCAAGTGGGATTTATTGGAAAGAATTAAACGCAATTCTGAAGATTGGGGTTCCAACGATGGTAAAGAGTCAGCTATGAAACCTAAGTTTGATTGTGTTAAATCTTTTATAGATATCGATGCTTTTCGTGGATTTAGCGCTAAATATGGACTTGACTCTGAGATAGTAGCTTCTTTTTGTGAATCTTTTGCTACTCACGTTGATCTCCCTAAGGAGAAGTGTTTTAAATATAATCCTCCCACTGAAGTAAAAGTAGATGCACCTATTACAATTGAAGAAAATACTATCACTTATAATGATCCTATTGTTCCTACTACTTATGTTGAGAAACCACATTTTCCTGTTAGAATAAAGGATCATGCTAAAGCTTCAACTGTGGTTCGTAAGAGTAATACTAGAACATATACACCTCCTGAGCAAATTAATGTTGAACCTAGTATTGCTATGGTTAAAGATCTCTTGGATGATAATATAGATGGGCATGTTATTTACTTCTGTGGTGAAGCTGCTAATATTGCTAGACCAAATGCTAAGATACATAGACCTATTGTAGGCATGCCTATTATTTCTGTTAAAATAGGAGATCATTGTTATCATGGCTTATGTGATATGGGTGCTAGTGCTAGTGCAATACCTTTTTCCTTATATGAAGAAATTATGCATGATATTGCACCCGCTGAGTTAGAAGATATTGATGTTACAATTAAGCTTGCCAATAGAGATACTATTAAGCCATTTGGGATTGTTAGAGATGTCGAAGTCTTGTGTGGGAAAGTTAAATATCCGGCTGATTTTCTTGTTCTTGGTTCCCCACAAGATAGCTTTTGTCCCATTATATTTGGTAGACCTTCTTGAATACTATCAATGCTAAGATTGATTGCAAAAAGGATGTTGTTACAATTGGCTTGGGGGATATGAAACATGAGTTTAATTTTGCTAAATTTCGTAGACAACCCCATGATAAAGAATTGCCTAGTAAGGATGAAATTATTGGTCTTGCTTCTATTGTTGTACCTCCTACTGATCCGTTAGAACAATATTTGCTAGACCATGAAAATGATATGTTCATGAATGAAAGAAGGGAAATATATGAAGTATTCCTTCAATAGGGTCCTATTCTGAAACACAACTTGCCTGTTGAAATCCTAGGGGATCCCCCTCCACCCAAGGGTGATCCCGTGTTTGAGCTCAAACCTTTACCTGATAATCTTAAATATGCTTATCTTGATGAAAATAAGATATATCATGTTATATTAGTGCTAACCTTTCAGAGCAAGAAGAGGAAAGATTATTGAAAACTCTGAAGAAGCACTATGCTGCTATTGGATATACTCTGGATCTTAAGGGCATTAGTCCCACTCTATGCCAACACAAAATAAAATTGGAGAAAGATGCCAAACCAGTTAGAGATCCTTAACGATGGTGAAATCCTAAGATGAAAGAAGTGGTAAGAAAGGAGATACTAAAGCTCATTGAGGTAGGTATAATATATCCCGTTGCTGATAGTGATTGGGTAAGCCCTGTCCATTGCGTTCCTAAGAAGGGAGGTATTGCTGTCGTTCCTAATGATAAAGATGAATTGATCCCGCAAAGAATTATTACAGGTTATAGGATGGTAATTGATTTCCGTAAATTAAATAAAGCTACTAATAAAGATCATTACCCTTTACCTTTTATTGATCAAATGCTAGAAAGACTGTCCAAACATACACATTTCTGCTTTCTAGATGGTTATTCTGGTTTCTCTCAAATACCTGTGTCAGCGGAGGATCAATCAAAAACTACCTTTACTTGCCCTTTCGGTACGTTTGCTTATAGACGTATGCCTTTTGGTTTATGTGATGCACCTGCTACCTTTCAAAGATGCATGATGGCTATATTCTCTGACTTTTAGAAAAGATTTGTGAGGTATTCATGGATGATTTCTCCGTTTATGGATCCTCTTTTGATGATTGCTTGAGCAACCTTGATCGAGTTTTGCAGAGATGCGAAGACACTAGTCTCGTCTTGAATTGGGAAAAGTGCCACTTTATGGATAATGAAGGCATTGTCTTGGGGCATAAGATTTCTGAGAAAGGTATTGAAGTTGATAAAGCTAAAGTTGATGCTATTGAAAAGATGTCATGTCCCAAGGACATTAAAGGTATAAGAAGTTTCCTTGGTCATGCCAGTTTTTATAGGAGGTTCATTGAGGACTTTTCTAAAATCTCTAGGCCTCTAACTAATTTATTGCAAAAAGATATTCCTTTTGTCTTTGATGATGATTGTGTAGAAGCATTTGAAATACTTAAGAAAGCTTTGATCACCGCACCTATTGTTCAGCCACCTGATTGGAATTACCCTTTGAAATTATGTGTGATGCTAGTGATTATGCTGTAGGTGCTGTTCTAGGGCAAAGAGTTGATAAGAAATTGAATGTTATCCAGTATGCTAGTAAAACTCTTGATACTGCCCAGAGAAATTATGCTACTACTGAAAAAGAGTTCTTAGCAGTTGTATTTGCTTGTGATAAGTTCAGACCTTATATTGTCGATTCTAAAGTTACTATTCACACTGATCATGCTACTATTAAATATCTTATGGAAAATAAAGATGCTAAGCCTAGACTTATTAGATGAGTTCTCTTGCTCCAAGAATTTGATTTTCATATTATTGATAGAAAGGGAGCTGAGAGCCCCATTGCAGACAACTTGTCTAGGTTAGAGAATGTTCTTGATGACCCACTTCCCATTGATGATAGCTTTCCTGATGAACAATTAGCGGTCATTAATGCTTCTCGTACTGCTCCATGGTATGCTGATTATGCTAATTACATTGTTGCTAAATTTATACCACCTAGTTTCACATACCAGCAAAATAAAAAGTTCTTTTATGATTTAAGACATTACTTCTGGGATGACCCACACCTTTATAAAGGAGTAGATGGTGTTATTAGACGTTGTGTACCTGAGCATGAACAAGAACAGATCCTACGCAAGTGTCACTCCGAACCATATGGAGGACACCACGCTGGAGATAGAACTGCACATAAGGTATTGCAATCCGGTTTTTATTCGCCCACTCTCTTCAAAGATGCCCGTAAGTTTGTCTTGTCTTGTGATGAATGTCAAAGAATTGGTAATATTAGTATATGTCAAGAAATGCCTATGAACTATTCTCTTATTATTGAACCATTTGATGTTTGGGGCTTTGATTATATGGGACCTTTTCCTGCCTCTAATGGATATACACATATTTTAGTTGCTGTTGATTACATTACTAAGTGGGTAGAAGCTATTCCAACTAGTAGTGTTGATCATAACACCTCTATTAAGATGCTTAAAGAAGTTATTTTTCTGAGTTTTGGAGTCCCTAGGTATCTTATGACTGATGGTGGTTCACATTTTATTCACGGTGCTTTTCATAAAATGCTTGCTAAGTATGATGTTAATCATAGAATTGCATCTCCTTATCACCCATAGTCTAGTGGTCAAGTAGAGTTGAGTAATAGAGAGCTCAAATTAATTTTGCAAAAGACTGTCAATAGATCTAGAAAGAATTTGTCCAAGAAACTTGATGATGCACTATGGGCCTATAGAACTGCATATAAAAATCCTATGGGTATGTCTCCGTATAAGATGGTTTATGGAAAAGCATGTCACTTACCTCTCGAACTTGAACATAAAGCAGATTGGGCTACTAAAGAGCTCAATTATGACTTCAAAGTTGCCGGTGAGAAGAGGTTATTTGATATTAGCTCACTTGATGAATGGAGAACCCAAGCATATGAGAATGCCAAGCTGTTCAAAGAAAAAGTTAAAAGATGGCATGACAAAAGAATACAAAAGCGTGAGTTTAACGTAGGTGATTATGTGTTGCTATTCAACTCTCGTTTAAGATTTTTTGCAGGAAAACTTCTCTCTAAGTGGGAAGGTCCTTACGTTATCGAGGAGGTCTATCGTTTCGGTGCCATAAAAATCAAAAACTTCGAAGGCACAAATCCGAAGGTGGTGAACGATCAAAGAATCAAACATTATATCTCAGGTAATCCTATCAATGTTGAAACTAATATTATTGAAACCGTAACCCCGGAGGAATACGTAAGGGACACTTTCCAGAATGTTTCAAACTCCGAAAAGGAATAGGTATGTGGTACGGTAAGTAAACCGACTCCAAAACAATTCTAATGGCAATTTTTCTCCGTTTTGGAATATTTAAGAATTTTAGGAAGCAAGAAGTAGTCCGGGAAGGACACGAGGCCCCCACGAGGGTGGAGGGCGCGCCCACCCTTACTGGGCGCCCCCTGTCTCGTGGGCACCTCGTGTGCCACCCGGACTCCGTTTTCTTGCACGTTACTTCTCTTGGTCGGTAAAAAATCATTATATAATCTCGCTAAAATTTTGACCACCGTATCACGCAAAAATCCTCTGTTTTCGTTTTGAGCTATTTTCTGACAGATCTAGAGCACCATGACGTCTCCAAGCGCTCCCAAGGACAAGTTTTTCGAGAGGGTTATCAACCCCTATCTTGCGGAGGTGCTGCAACACCCTCAAACCATTGAGATGCGTGAGGGGGTGCTGCACATCCGCGATGTGGAGGGACCAAGGCGTACCAGAAGCGTGGAGACAAAGCTCGAAGCTATGGAGCAACAAGTTTTCAAGTGCCAAGGGATGGTGGAGCGTGGACTCAACGCCAACCAGATGATGATCGCAGAGTTCACCAACAACCACAAGCTGGATGCCAAGAACATTGGGGAGACCATCTTCAAGCTTCATGAGAAAATCGAGCACCTCCAGGCCCAGATCTATGACCTGCAAAACCAAAACTATGAGTATGAATATAGATTCAAGTGGATGAGTTTGGCTACAGATTTGAGGATCCCGGAGACTCGATCATCCCTCTACGATGGTGAGCCTATGCCTTGGAAGATGGACGGCAAGCCTACATCATCAACAACTCCTTCTTCACCACCTCCGAGGACATAATCACATGGGTATGGGCACTCCCCTTGGCAACTGCCAAGCTTGAGGGAGGTGCCCCGGTATCGTATCACCATCACACTCCTATCTTTACCGTTTTACTTAGTTCGATCCTTTTAGTAATATCTTGATCTATTAGGTTGAAGTTTTGGTATGAATTAGTTTTAAGTTTTTCTTTGTGACCCTTCTATGTAATCGAGTCTGTGAGCTATATAATAAAGATTAGTGTTGAGTCAAGGGATTTGCTATCTTGCTATGATCTTGAGAAAACAGAAAGAATAAAAAGAATAAAAGAGTTCATATTGATCTTATGGATAGTAATGACTTCATATATAGAGAGTATGAGGCTTAAAAGTTGTTGAGAGTTGACAAACCTAGTTTTGGTCATCGTTGCAATTAATAGGAAGTAATAAAGAAAGAGAAGTTTTCACATATAAATATACTATCTTGGACATCTTTTATGATTGTGAGCACGCATTAAGTATGACATGCTAAAGAGTTGATGTTGGACAAGGAAGACAACGTAATGGTTTATGTTTTCTCACATCTCAGTTAAAATATATTGTCATGGATCTTTCGAACATGTTGAGCTTGCCTTTCCCCCTCATGCTAGACAAAATTCCTTGCACCAAGTAGAGATACTACTTGTGCTTCCAAATATCCTTAAACCCAGTTTTGCCATGAGAGTCCACCATACCTACCTATGGATTGAGTAAGATCCTTCAAGTAAGTTTTCATGTTGCAAACAATAAAAATTGCTCTCTAAATATGTATGACTTATTAGTGCGGAGAAAATAAGCTTTATACGATTGTGTGATATGGAAGTACTAAAAGTGACGGACTGCATAATAAAGGTTCATATCACAAGTGGCAATATAAAGTGACGTTCTTTTGCATTAAGATTTTGTGCATCCAATCCTAAAAGCACATGACAATCTCTACATCCCTCTGCGAAGGGCATATCTTTTACTTTATGTCTTTACTTTATGCAAGAGTCAAGGTGATCTTCACCTTTCCCTTTTTCATTTTATCCCTTGGCAAGCACCTCGTGTTGGAAAGATCCTGATACATATATCCAATTGGATGTAAGTTAGCATGAACTATTATTGTTGACATCACCCAAAGGTGAATACGCTGGGAGGCGAAATTATAAGCCCCTATCTTTCTCAGTGTCCGATTAAAACTCCATAACCATAAGTATTGCATGAGTGATAGCAATTGTAGAAGACTATATGATAGTTGAGTATGTGGACTTGCTGAAAAGCTCTATTCTTGACTCTTTCTGATGTTATTATAAATTGCAATTGCTTCAATGACTGAGATTATAGTTTGCTAGTTCTCAATGAAGTTTCTGAACCATACTTGACATTGTGAATAGATTGTTACTTGAGCATAAGAAATCATATGGCAAAATCTATATATGTTGCTGTTATAAGAATGATCATGATTCCCTCATGTTCGTATTTTATTTTTATCGACACCTCTATCTCTAAACATGTGGACATATTTTTTGATATCGGCGTACGCTTGAGGACAAGCGAGGTCTAAGCTTGGGGGAGTTGATACGTCCATTTTGCATCATGCTTTTATATCGATATTTATTGCATTATGAGCTGTTATTACACGTTATGTCACAATACTTATGGCTATTCTCTCTTATTTTACAAGGTTTATCATGAAGAGGGAGAATGCCGGCAGCTGGAATTTTGGCCGGAAAAGGAGCAAATATTGGAAACCTATTCTGCACAGCTCCAAAAATCCCGAAACTCCACGGGAGTCACTTTTGGAATTAATAAGAATTATTGAGCAAAGAAAATACCAGAGGGGGCCCACACCCTATCCAGGAGGGTGGAGGCGCCCCCCCTACGGGGCGCGCCCCCCTCTCTCCTGGGCCCTCCGGTGCCCATGTTCTGCTATATGAAGGCTTTTACCCTGGAAAAAATCATAAGCAAGCTTATGGGACGAAACTCTGCCGCCATGAGGCGGAAGCTTGGCTGAACCAATCTAGGGCTCCGGCGAAGCTGTTCTGCCGGGGAAACTTCCCTTCGGTAGGGGGAAATCATCACCATCATCATCACCAACGATCCTCTCTTCGGGAGGGGGTCAATCTCCACAACATCTTCACCATCACCATCTCCTCTCAAAACCCTAGTTCATCTCTTGTATCCAATCTTGTATCAAAACCACAAATTGGTACCTATGGGTTGCCAGTAGTGTTGATTACTCCTTGTAGTTGATGCTAATTGGTTTACTTGGTGGAAGATCATATGTTTAGATCCTTAATGCATATTAATACTCCTATGATCATGAACATGAATATGCTTTGTGAGTAGTTACGTTTGTTCCTGATGACATGGGTGAAGTCTTGCTATTAGTAGTCATGTGAATTTGGTATTCATTCGATATTTTGATGAGATGTATGTTGTCTCTCCTCTAGTGGTGTTATGTGAACGTCGACTACATGACACTTCACCATTATTTGGGCCTAGAGGAAGGCATTGGGAAGTAATAAGTAGATGATGGGTTGCTAGAGTGACAGAAGCTTAAACCCTAGTTTATAAGTTGCTTCGTAAGGGGCTGATTTGGATCCATATGTTTCATGCTATGGTTAGGTTTACCTTAATACTTCTTTTGTAGTTGTGGATGCTTGCAATAAGGGTTAATCATAAGTGGGATGCTTGTCCAAGAAAGGGCAGTACCCAAGCACCAGTCCACCCACATATCAAATTATCAAAGTACCGAACACGAATCATATGAGCGCGATGAAAACTAGCTTGACGATAATTCCCATGTGTCCTCGGGAGCGCTTTTCTCGTTATAAGAAATTGTGCAGGCTGGCCTTTGCTACAAAAAGGATTGGGCCACCTTGCTGCACATTATTTACTTTCATTTCTTGTTACCTGTTACAAATTATCCTATCACAAAACTATCTGTTACCTACAATTTCAGTGCTTGCAGAGAATACCTTACTGAAAACCGCTTGTTATTTCCTTCTGCTCCTCGTTGGGTTCGACACTCTTACTTATCGAAAGGACTATGATAGATCCCTATACTTGTGGGTCATCAAGATTCTTTTCTGGCGCCGTTGCCGGGGAGTAAAGCGCCTTTGGTGAGTGGAACTTGGTAAGGAAACATTTATATACAAAGCCTTATAAGATGGACCTCACATTAACCAATCGTCATTTTAACTATGACAAGTTCAGGATCTTTATAAGATTGACTTGTCAATCGTTCGACGGGTCTTACCAGGATTACCTGGGCGGAGTGACTTACTTAAAAAGGCAGGATAACCCGGGGTTTTAGGTGAATACACATAGCTTCCAAGCCTGGCTTTTATAGCCTATTACAAGGTTATAGACTCTTTGTTCTTGTAGAAGCAAAGATCCCCCGAGCAATATTTTGAGTTGTGCTCAGTGGGCGCCTATGTTTGAGTTGTGCTTTGCAACAAACTCCCTTTGTCTCCTTATGATTTTGGGTATGAAGCCCCTGATATGTCCATTTTGCATCATGCTTTTATATCGATATTTATTGCATTATGGGCTGTTATTACACGTTATGTCACAATACTTATGGCTATTCTCTCTTATTTTACAAGGTTTATCATGAAGAGGGAGAATGCCGACAGCTGGGATTCTGGCTGGAAAAGGAGCAAATATTGGAAACCTATTCTGCACAGCTCCAAAAGTCCTAAACTCCACGAAAGTCATTTTTGGAATTAATAATAATTATTGAGCAAAGAAAGTACCAGAGGGGGCCCACACCTCGGCCACGAGGGTGGGGGCGCCCCCTACTGGGCGTGCCCCTGTCTCATGGGCCCCATGTTGGCCCTCCGGTGCCCATCTTCTGCTATATGAAGTCTCTTACCCTGGAAAAAATCATAAGCAAGCTTACGGGACGAACCTCCGCCGCCACGAGGCGGAACCTTGGCGGAACCAATCTAGGGCTCCGACAGAGCTGTTCTGTCAGGGAAACTTCCCTCCGGGAGGGGGAAATCATCACCATCATCATCACCAACAATCCTCTCTTCGGGAGGGGGTCAATCTCCACAACATCTTCACCATCACCATCTCCTCTCAAAACCCTAGTTCATCTCTTGTATCCAATCTTGTATCAAAACCACAAATTGGTACCTATGGGTTGCCAGTAGTGTTGATTACTCCTTGTAGTTGATGCTAATTGGTTTACTTGGTGGAAGATCATATGTTTAGATCCTTAATGCATATTAATACTCCTATGATCATGAACATGAATATGCTTTGTGAGTAGTTACGTTTGTTCCTGATGACATGGGTGAAGTCTTGCTATTAGTAGTCATGTGAATTTGGTATTCGTTCGATATTTTGATGAGATGTATGTTGTCTCTCCTCTAGTGGTGTTATGTGAACGTCGACTACATGACACTTCACCATTATTTGGGCCTAGAGGAAGGCATTGGGAAGTAATAAGTAGATGATGGGTTGCTAGAGTGACAGAAGCTTAAACCCTAGTTTATAAGTTGCTTCGTAAGGGGCTGATTTGGATCCATATGTTTCATGCTATGGTTAGGTTTACCTTAATACTTATTTTGTAGTTGTGGATGCTTGCAATAGGGGTTAATCATAAGTGGGATGCTTGTCCAAGAAAGGGCAGTACCCAAGCACCGGTCCACCCACATATCAAATTGTCAAAGTACCGAACGCGAATCATACGAGCGTGATGAAAACTAGCTTGACAATAATTCTCATGTGTCCTCGGGAGCGCTTTTCTTATTATAAGAAATTGTCCAGGCTTGTCCTTTGCTACAAAAAGGATTGGGCCACCTTGTTGCACCTTATTTACTTTTATTACTTGTTACTCATTACAAATTATCTTATCACAAAACTGTCCGTTACCTAAAATTTCAGTGCTTGCAGAGAATACCTTACTGAAAACCGATTGTCATTTCCTTCTGCTCCTCGTTGGGTTCGACACTCTTACTTATCGAAAGGACTATGATAGATCCCCTATACTTGTGGGTCATCATTGGCCAGGGGCCAACATCAGGTTCGGCCGGGCACCTGGTGGCGAGGGGTCCGGGCACCCGGCCCATACAGGGGCTCGGCTGGAGGGGGTCTGGGAACCCGACCCGTACAGGGGCTCGGCTGGAGGGGGCCCGAGCACCCGGGGTTCCAAGCCCGGGCACTCGGGGTGGCGCCAGGCGGGCGGCTGGGAGGGGCTAGGCACCCGGTGGGGCGGTCAGCGGCTGGGAGAGGAGGGCCTGGGCACCCGGGGGCCAAGGGGCCGGGCACCCGGGGTAGGCCGGGGCAGCTCCGAGGTGGAGAGACCGGGCACCCGGGGTTGGGGAGGCTGGGCACCCGGGGTGTCCAGGGGGTTTCTCCTCCATGCTTTCTTCTTCGCGCTTCTTGTCCTCTCCTTCCTCCTCTTGCTCCATGGGTGCTCGAACCCTCACCTTCTCCTTCTCACGATCATCTCCTTGGTATCCTAGAATGCATAACATGTCTTTGTGAGGTAGAACCCAATTCTCATGTGAATCCGAACGAAACTCAAAGAGGAGAGAGTCAACCTCGTTCTCGATGGCGCGTACATGTGCTCTTGTCATTGGTCCGCTCGGTGCTTGCGGTGGTGATGGAGTGTCGGTGCGGGTAGACACGGGATGCTCCACATCACCTTTGCTCACGCTTTCATAGTTGTGGTGATTCACATCGCACTTGCATCACACACGGTTCAGACATTATACCCATGTCCATTGAGCATCATCAGAGTATTTGCAGCAAAAAAACGTTGGAGAGGGTCAGAAGACAGCCACACCAGCATGTGCCCCAAATATATATGAGTGAAAAGGGTGGTCCGTGATGTTCAAAATTCCAAAGCACAACTTTGACCGCGTGGGCCGACAGTTGGGCGCGTCCTCAAAGATCGATGGGAGGGGCCAGAAGTCAAGAACCACATGTAAGTGGCCAAATATATGTAGGAATACCGGGTGTGATGTTTAAAACTTTAAATACACAATGCACAACTTTGGTGGTACATGCCTCGCAAACCCGAAAGCACCCTTGGATATATCTATAATGACATAATGTCGTAGCTAGCTAGGATGTTTGACCCACCACCTCCCACTTCATGTCAGTGGGGCAGATGCACGTAATGATACTTTGGTCATACATGCATGTCGCCATGACCTACCATAAGACGAACCAGTGATTCTATCGTTTGGTCAAATGACAACTGTTGTTATCGATAAACCGCTTGGCCCAATAGATTGAACCATCATAAAAATCGCACGAGAGGGACCACAAAACCAACACCTCTTGCATGCAGCCCAAAATGATGTACGTTGTAAGGGGTGATGTGTGTTTTCAATATAGAACAATGTACAATTTAGATGTGGTGCCTACCTCTCGATACAGACAACAACCATGAAGGCAGGTAGTTAAGGCCAAGATACGTAGTGTACGATGTAGGTCGAACCCAGCAATCCGAGCATGTGGGGGGGGGGGGATCCTAACAACGCATGAGCTCGAGCTTTGGTTGAACGACATGTGACGGTGACCGGCCCTAACACGAACTAGGAGGAATCCATTCATGGCCAACTCACACCCTTGTTATAGGTCAAAGGGGTGATATATATACACTCGGGAGCCCACAGATGTGTGTGTCGTCACAAAAAACCACACAAGGGAGACATGGTCAATCAGAAGACCCCGTATACACTACATGTGTCCCAAAAATATGTATGGGTACGGTGGTGTGTGATGTGTTTAAATCCCGAATGCACAACTTCGATGGGCTACCAACTACATTACAAACCGAACACCGTACCCGACCCCAAGCCTGGTTCAATACATATGATGTCGGTTTCCCAACTTCGAGGCGATGGGGGGGGGGGTCATCCAACGCATGCGCTCAAACTTTATTTGGTCTAACATGGCACACATAACAATAGGAAACCATCATGGTCAAACCCTTCTCGTTGTTGGGTCAAAGGGATAGAATGAGTGGCCCCCCTCATTGTCGGCAAAGGATAATATATATACCTCGGGGAGCCCACAAATATGTGCGGCGTCTATAAACCTCACAAGGGAGACATCACTACTAGAATTAGCTTATTTTCCGTCTGCCACTTCTTTGCCGCCTGCTGGCTGACGGCAAAGAAGGTCTTTGCCGTCAGCCATGAGAAAACGGACGGCAAAGAAGTGGCCGATGGCAAACATGGTCTTTGCCATCAGACAATTCTTTGTCGTCTGCTGGCTAACGGCAAAGAATCTTTGCCATCAGCCAGCGGACGGCAAAGAGGTGGGTGGGTCCAGTTACTGTCTAATCGCGTACGACCCACCAGCCCCACCTCTTTTCCATCTGCCAGCAGACAACAAAGAATCTTTGTCGACTGTTGGCGGACAGTAAAGAGGTGGGCATGTTAACGGCCGTCCCGTCCCATCCTCTCTCTCTTCTCTCACTCTCTCATTCCCTTCCCCACCCACACCCGCGCCGCCGCCGCCGACCTCGTCCTCC
>NC_041383.1:423533646-423564618 GCF_002162155.2 Triticum dicoccoides | reverse complement strand
TGATTGGGTGGATTTAAATGTGCAGTTGTTTCGTCGTTGCAAGGGTGTGGTGTTTGACGACCTCCCCGTGCGTTCACGAGCTCCGCCCCTGCGTTCGTTGGTGAGCACAAATGACATCTCCTCCTCCCCCCTTCATTTGCTCTGTTCTTGTCTTCGTGCCGATGAAACTTGCTAGCTATAGGTGTCAATCATCAGTATGCGTAACCACTATGTGTCTCCCGTTCGAAAGGGTTACATCTATAGTATCGTGATTCTTTTGAATTGTCTAACGTTATCCATGGACAGCCCGATTATGTGTAGATTGGGTTCGTTTTCCCATATGCTCAGCTCCGGATCCGATGCAGAATTTCTTCAGTGCCTCCCTATTGTTCTCCGGGTAAACATCCTCTCTGCTTATTGCCGAGATGTGTATCAGGAGAACAACGGGGAGGTGCTGCCGAAATTTTGCGTCGGATCCGGAGCAGAGCATGGGAAAACGAACCCGATCTACACACACTCGGGTGGGATTAGGACCTATCCTTCCTTATTAGCGTGTAGGTTGCATGGACGTAATAAAATTGACAAACTCCATTAACTGATGGATATGGTTTGCTTAATTATGTATATATTTCTCGTGTGTCCAGTAGGAAGTCAATATGAGTGATCGTGCGTGGATGTACACTGGTTACACTAGTCAGTATGTTTGGACCGAGGAATAGTTAACAAAAACCAAGGGGTTTGTTAGAGCCGCATTTGCAAATGGCCATAAATTAAGCTGGTGCCCTTGTGTCCGGTGCGACAACTATAATCAAAGGGACGAGCTTCAAATGAGTAAACACCTGCAGAAGTTTGGTTTTATGCCTGGTTACACGGTCTGGACATTACATGGTGAGTCTGCCCAACGTGCCAGAGCCGAGGTGGTTCATCGTTGCACCGACGAGCATGGTACCGGGATGGAAGACATGGTGCAGGACTTTGACGATGCTTGGGACTCGGACGAGGAGATGGAGGAATCTGCAAAGGCCTTCATTGAAATGTTGGAGTCCTCAAAATGTCCTCTCCACGAGCACACTGAGCTTTGTCAGCTGGATGCCATCTCACAAATAATGGCATTGAAGGCTCAACTCAACTTGGGTAGAGAATGCTACGATGCTATGATGACAGTATTCGGATGATTTCTACCCAAAGGCCATGTGCTACCTACAAACCTGTACCAGTCAGATAAAATCCACCGTGCTCTTAAGATGCCCTATGAGAAAATACATGCCTGTGAGAAAGGATGTGTCTTATTTAGGCGTCAGTGAGGACTTGAACTATTGTCCCATTTTCAAGTCTTCCAGGTATGTTGTGGTAGACAACGGTATGGGTGAGAAGACGTAGACCAAAATACCCGTTAATGTTCTTCGGTATATGGTGTCTTTTCATGGTCAAAGAGATGGCCAGACAGATGACATGGCACAAAACGGGCAAAAGAGCCGAACTAGATGCAGATGGGAATGTGATGATGGTTCACACATCGGATGGTGAAGCGTGGAAGCGCTTCGATGCTTTACATAAGGAAAAAAGGCAGATCCAAGGCATCCTCGAGTCGCCGTCAGCACGGATGGGTTCGGTGTGTTTGGTCAGACGACATCCAATACAGTTGTTGGCCCGTGTTTGTCATTCCACTCAATCCCCCCCAGGCAGATTATGCAAAGAAAGAACATTTTCCTGACGTTGATAATTCCAGGGCCGAACTATTCGGGGAAGAATATGCATGTGTACATGCAACCTCTTAAGGACGAATTGCAAGAAGCTTGGGATAATGGGTTCAAGACGTATGACGCCTTTAGCAAACAGAACTTCATAATGCGTGCCTAGTACATGTACTCGACGCATGACGTGCCGGCGTATGCGCTATTTGTTGGCTGGTGTGTGCATGGAAGGTTCCCATGCCCCTCATGTAAGGGAGCTCTTGAGTTTCTTGGCTGACGGCAGGGCACACGTATACTTGCTTCGACTTGCATAGACCATTTCTAGATCCTCGCCATAAGTTCAGGAAAGACAAGAAGAACTTCATCAAAGGTAGAGTTGTCAAACACTCTGCACCACCTGCGTTGACAGGCCAACAGACCCTAGATGAGTTAAACGCTCTCGAGCCAGATCCAGAGCATCCATGGTATTTCAAGGGGTATAATAAGGAAGACGCATGGACTCACAAGACATGCTTCTGGGATCTGCCTTACTTCAAAGACCTCCTTTGCCCTCACAACATCAACGTGATGCACACTGAAAAGAATATCGCCGAAGCCATTTTTGGTACATTGTTCGGCATAGAGGGGAAATCAAAGGATAATACTAAGGCTAGAGTTGATTAAGAGGAGCTCTGTGATAGACCGTTACAAAACATGCAAGAACCGAAAGGAAAGCGGAACTAGATGAAGCCAAAGGCATGGTTCAATCTTGGAAGGCCAGCTATGAGGGAAATTATTTTGTGGGTGAAAATGCAGTTGATGTTCCCCGATGGGTATGCAGCAAATCTAAAGAGGGGAGCGAGTCTTGATAAATTGAAAATATTTGATCTAAAAAGTCATGATTGGCACATATGGATTGAGGAGATAATGCCGATGATGTTGCGTGGCTTCATCCCTGAGGATGAATGGCTAGTACTAGAAGATCTGAGCTATTTCTTCCATGTTCTTTGTGCAAAATAATTATCACCTAGCCTCCTAGAAGAAATGGAACAGTTGGCGCCGGAGTTGATCTACAAGTTAGAGATGATCTTTTCGCCAAGCTTCTTTAATCCAATGCAACACATGATTTTGCATCTCCCGACCAAGGCAAGATTGGGGGGGGGCGTGCAAAATCGTTGGTGCTACTCAACTAAGAGGATGCAGAAGACGCTTCGAGCAAAATGTAAAAATAAACGTAGAATTGAAGCATCGATGGCTGAGGCATTCATCACTGAGGAGGCGGCAAACTTCATGACAGCACACTACGAAGCCAAAAATCATCATTTTAATAATCCGAAGCCTCAGTACAATGCTGACGACCCTAAAAAGGGTCTATGCAACCTCATCCTATCCAAAGGGAATCTCACACCAGCCAGTGGTTGGAAACCAGTATCATTGGATGTTGAAGAATGGCGTACCATTTCGCTGTATCTCTTCAACAACCTAACATAAGTGCGGCCGTACATCGAGTATGATCTCGGTACGTTGTTTCGCAACTTCTAATTCCTTTGAACTGCTCTTATTCCTGGATATTTGATGCAGTCGATACATCGCCATATTCTTGTATGGAGCGGTGATCGAAAAGGATTCCGTCGAAGAGTATGAGCTTCTGGCAAAGCAAGGAGGCAAATATCTCGGTTTCATCTCTTGGTTCAAAAAAAATGGTAAATTCCATTAGACCATTTCATTTCTTTGGCTAATTTGCGACTAATGCAACAATCCTTTCGTATTAAACTTGTAGGCTAATTCAGAGAGTATGGATGCCGAATTGAGACAAGTAGCTAATGGTTTTGACTATAAGGTCCGTTCATTTGACAAATATGACATCAATAGGTATCGCTTTCATACCTATGGCAAAGAGCTATCTATGGCCGACCGAAAGTCTACAAATTGTTGTGTCTCTGCTATCGGTGAAGGAGATATCGAGTATTATGGAAGAGTTGAAGCAATTTATGAACTTCAATTCTATGGTGAAAACTCACCAAACGTCGTAGTCTTCAGATGTTATTGGTTCCAGCCGAGGGAGACTAAAAGGACTCATGAACATATAGGGCTAGTCGAAATCAAACAAAGCACCCATTTGGATGTTCCCGATGTCTATATTACGGCTCAACAGGCAACCCAAGTATTCTATTTACCGTGGGCCTGTCAAAGTGATCCAAATCTCAGTGGTTGGGATGTCGTTTATGAAGTGCTGCCACGTGTTAGACCACCTCCCCCCAATGAAGAGGATTATGAACCTCACATTAACCAAGACACATATGACGAAGGAGAATTATTCCAAGAAACACGTCTTTCCAAAAAAACGTTTCAAGAACCGTTCTACTCCACCCAAAACATTGAAGTAGACAAGATAGTGAATCCGACTTCACCCCTTAGCCGGAACAAGAAGAAGTTACTTCTGCAGATGATGTGTCAATGCTTGAATGATTACGTAGAGGAGGCCTTCCACATGTTGATGCATTTATTGATGATGATGATGAGCACGTCACTGATAGTGATGATGATGATGCATTTAATGATCACGAAGCATATATAGACGATTCAGAGTAATATTAGTAATGTGAGGTATTCAATTTTTTATTATGTTCATGATGATAATACCCTTAAATTATATACATATTATTCATGTCAGATATTCAATTTTTTATTATGTTCATGATGATGATACACTTAAATTATATACATATTATTCATGTTAGGTATTCAAATTTTTTATGTTGTACTAATTTCGTTTACTTTTTGTCATTGCAGGTGTTGACGGGATGGTGGGAAAGGGTCCAGAGCGCCCCGAGCCACCTGCGAGTGCTACTGGGAGGGGTGGTTCCATTATTCCACCCTAGCCCCTCCGGAGAGCGCTGCTAGACAGTATGCAAACATCAGCGGCGGGTGCTTCTTCTTCGGCTGGGAGAGGTCGGGGGTGGAAGAAGGCAACTAGAGGTGGACGTGGCAGCGGGAGAGGTAGGAAGGCTGCTATGCCTTCCTCACCGCCACCCCCAGCTGATTCACCCGACCATAGGACTGCTCCGTCTGACGTGGACCCGTCTCGGACTCTAGTCCATGAGCCTCCGGTCGCCGATCCTTCACCGCCCCACCAGATACGGGTTGCCGATCCTTCGCCCCAACAGACTCGGGTTCAAGTATCCAATGCCTACTAATGACATCTACTCCTGTTTTATACAAATGAAGATCATCCCAAAAATAGTGCATTAACTCATAGAAGAATTTTCTCTTTTGTTCATAATTAAAATTGGAAGCTACGTACTTAGCAACAATATAATTAGCATAATCAACAAACCAAGGTTTAGCAGCAGAAGTTGTAACTACAGCTAATTGCTCGTAGGAAAACTATCATTAATAGGAATATGATCATTGATTATGATGGAAATATCACTGGTACAGCGAGGTGCTATGCAAACGGTTTTTAACCCCTTTCCGTGACGGCATTCGGAACCGTCGCCAAGTGAGTGTGGGTGATAGGAGGGGGAGGGGTCCTTCCCACACGACCCAGAAACCGTCGGGGATAGGGAGCCTCGATGCATATACAGTACTCCCTACTCGTTTGTGCTTGCATTGCCATCACAATCGGTATTCTGTGGTGCTACATTTATGATGCACGACCATCATAAATAGTTCACGATTGTAGTAGACAATCACACACATTTACTTTTCCTTGACTGTGTGCGATTCAATGTAAGAGCGCACACAGTTGTCGCTGTAAAGCTGTATGCGAAGCTTGATACATCCCACACGATTCGTCCATCGTACCCTCGTCGGATGATCGACCTATCACACGCGTTCTTCTATGACCAAACATTTGTGATGTGCACAACATCACAAACAGTCCATAATTTCAAAGCGTGTGTGATAAGGTGACTATCACAAACATTTATTAAGAAAGAACTATGTGCGATGTCGTTGTTAATTGCACATGTTTTTTCTTGGCTGATCGTGTGTGTAGTGGAGATTGATCGCACACGTAATAGATCCTAGAAATGTGTCTAATCTCCACGTCTATCGCAGACGTTTCTCTTTCACAAACCGTGTGAAATGTAATCCCTAATTTAAAAATCACATGTTTTGAATTTGAAAGTAGGCAATCACTTATTTCATATCCAACCATGTTTATAGGTTCAACCACGAATGCATAATTCGATGCACAGGTACATATACTGAAGAACTACAGAAGCACCAAGTAAAGAATGATGAACCACCGTTGTACTAAAGACTGTAAAGAGAGAGGCGAAAGACATTCTGGTTGCTGGAGAAGGTGAAGCAGAATGCCCATATTATGCCCTCATCCATGTGTAATGCGCGCACGACTCTAGGCCAACCCCTTGTGATGGCTGCCTGTCCATCCTTCACCGTCTTCATTACGACTTCTCGATGCTCATTGTAGTCTGGGTGAAATACTTTAACCTTCATTGCGTGTCCACCAATCATATACTTTGCGAGGTGATCTTGAGTGAACTACTTCGGGAACCACTGCAAACGAAAAAGATTCAGACATTGTTGTCTAACAACTCATTATGGGCAGTAAAAATAGAAGGCTGTAGAGTTTGTAGTTACCATCCTACAGCTCACTGTTGTGTTAGATAAACAAATAATTTGCTTGACACCATTCGTATCTTTTTGCTAATAATCCTTATCAGTTTCCTCACTTGATGCTTGTTCATGAATATCTCATTGCCCCATACGCAAAAAGGGTCGATGCGTGGATCCTTGCCAAGGGCATATGTACCTCCAAGCAACAAGTCAATATTAGAAGCTAACAAGTGTCCAGGCTTGAATCTATATGCACTACTTTATGGAACGACAGGGGGAGTACAAGCCGAGGGATGAAACTAACCTCGGCGGAAAATGGTGGCCACTCCCGTTGTTGTCCTGCATAAGTATTGGAAAGGCATGATAAGTATATTAACCTTAACATCAAACAAATATAGCAAAGGGTAAACAACATCATCCCCAAATGATAGCTTGAATGTGTTGGTTTCAGATTGCTGTTAAAGCAGATATAAAATGGAAGGCAATGTTACCGACAACAGACTTAACAACCATTAAATATTGCAATTCAAACTGGTATTGTTGAAAATGAGTAGAACATAGGTAATGCTTAAACATCACATTGGATAAATGTGTAAAACTGAAATAAAGGGCATGTGTTAACTACACCAGGCATAACTGGAAACAAATATAGCAGTTCAAACTGGTATTGATGTAGTCGAGCGGCATAGTTCCGACTTGCACGTATTGAACATCACATTGTGAATGACTGAAATAAACAAGGCATAAATGATTAGTATAACAACCAAATATAGCCATTGAAAACTAGACAGAGTCTCACTTCAACCAACCTAACAAGCAAATACAGATAAACAAGGCATATGCTTGAAAACTGGACAAATGCTCACTGCAACCAACCTAACAAGCAAATACAGATAAACAAGGCTTCTTCTTGAAAACTGGACAAATGCTCACTACAACCAACCTAACAACCAAATACAGATAAACAAGGCATCTGCTTGATAACTGGACAAATGCTCACTGCAACCAACCTAAGAACCAAATACATATAAACAAGGCATCTGCTCAATAACTGGAAAAATGCTCACTGCAACCAACCTAACAACCAAATACACATAAACAAGGCATGTACTCACTATAAACAACCAAATATAGTAACTCGTGGAACTGAAGTGGACAATTCATACTTAAACATCACATAGCCCTATTGAACAATACATTTTTGCATAACTAAAAGGGCTTATTCCATCTGTGCCCCCAATTCCTTAGTTGTGCTCAGTTTTCCCCACGCTTCAAACTTTTCCTCACTTTTCCCCATTCCCTTAGCTGAAACTCTCACAAATGTTCATAACAGACGTTTGCCGTCTTGGCCGTTAACTGACTTGTGGGCCACGTTGGACTCTGTTGACTGTGGCTGTGTCTTCGCTGTTTGGGTCATGTTTGTGTTCATAGGACGGGCCTGTTAGTTTGTTTGTAATAAATTAAAAAGGGAGCCCAATTAGAAAAGCTTGCTATGGATGGATGCAGCCTGCTATGCATGCCCGGCTTTGGCATCGATGTAGCCTACTATGCATGCGAACACCGCCACGCACGCATCTAGTGACCTAGACCTAATCGCATGCATGCACGCCGACACGCACGCATCGATCCGTGCCGCACGGTTGCCGGTGGATTCAGTCGCTCTGCAGCGTCATTTCACGCGTCGCAGGCATACGTGCCGGTGGCAGAAGGGGCAGGCTGCACGCACGGTCGCGTCCATATGTCGAGGCATCGGTTCACGCCGCACGCTGCACGCACGCTCGTGAATGGGAGGCAGGCAACCGCCAACGCAGAGCACGCAGAAGGGGGAGGCAGGCAGCCGCCAACGCAGAGCACGCAAAGCACACTCGCATCAATTCACGTTCACAAATTGATGATCGCATCGGTTCACGCACGCACTGAGTCACGATCTACGCCGGTTGCGCGTGTACCCACTGCGTCTCCCCCGACTATTTAAACTGCCCTTCATTGCCTCTTCTTCTACAGATCCATCTGCGCCTCCAACTTCTCTTCTTCCCCCAAAAGCCAAAGCCGTTCCACTCAGCGAAGCGAGCAAGATGCAGTACAACGGGCCGACGTTCCAAGCGCCGCCCACCGTGCCAGAACGGCGGTACCCCGCCAACGTCGTCGTCGAGGAATCTCTCCGCGTGTGGGCGTTCTCCCGCTGGAGGGGAAGCACTGAGCTTGCATAGGGGTTCCTCCGTGCGGGCTTCCACCACCTCCCGGCGGGCTCGCCGCCCATGTTCAACCTCGTGGAGCAGCGTCCCCACGCCAACGCTCCAGTGGTAGGGCTCGTCGTCCACTTCACCAATAGGTTCGATGCCTACTACCTGCTCGTCAAGGTGTATTGGTGTGGGTGCGAGTTCATCGCATTCACGACCTATAGCATCTTCACCGACTTCGGGAGCATCTTCCCCGCTCGCAACCGCATGCACAGCCTCCCGTACTACGTCGGTGACAACGGCCTTGAGGAGGAGGAGTACTGAAGCCGGCGGCGAAGAAGACGGTGAAGCCGGCGGTTAAGGTGAAGACGACGGTGAAGACATGGCGGTGTTGCCCTAGCTACCCTATCTATCTACTATGTAGTGTGAGTTTGGTGTGTGTGTTGCCCGAGCTAGCTACCCTATATATGTAAGGTTAATTATTAGGGATTATCTATCGGTGTCTATGTAAGAACTTATGTTGCCCTAGCAACCCTATCTAACTCAAGTTATGTGTGTTATATTAATGCTTTGTTATGTTTGTATTTTGTTTGTCCCAAGTTTAGACACGGCTAATTGGTGTGGGAAAAATTAACCAAACAAACTAAAAATGATGTGTTTATAGATGCCTTCTAAAAATAAGAACATATTGTACATTTGTACACAACTTTGGTTTGAGAGCTCTGTATTTTTTAGGTATTCAAAGAAGGGCTCCCTTCAAAGAATACTTTGGTTTTCAGAAATATTGAAGTATCAAATACTTTGAGATATTTGTCTTTAGTCAAAAGTGTAGTTTTAACTACACTATGTTTGAAGTATATAAAAAAGAGGGTTAGACCTATTTTTCTAATCATGAAGTATTGGTTCGCTAGGCATACTAATACTGCGGTTTGCAAATACTTTGATTCTAAAAAATGAAGGGACCCATAAAGGAAAGCCAAAAAAATTCCTCAATGAGATAGAAGAGATTGGGCAATCAAATTAATGAAAAAAGCAATTAGAAACAAAAAAGAACAAAGCAATCCTTCCTAAACAAAAAAAGAAACATCACTTGTTTCTGGGCTTTCTCTTTGGGCCCGCGAACTAGTTTTTTTTAGCAGAACTGACAAACTCGAGGACAAAAGTTTGGCAAGTGCGAGAGAGACTGGTAGTTGGGCCTGCTTGTTTTTGGGCTTTCTCTTTGGGCCCGCGAACTAGGTTTTTTTAGGTTATTAGCTAACAAAATAATCCAATCACTAAACTGGTAGTTGTTTTCTGCCGAAACTGAAAGTGTCGAAACTTAACAGTAAACTGCATACATTCAGAGATCGACAGTTGCACTAAACAGAGTTGCATTTGAGATAAACAGACTTGGATTGCTAAATAGTGGCAACAACAGTAGACAAACATCTCTAACGAGAGATGGCCATCAAGTAAAAAATTCCTAGAGCAAGTATTCCTAAAGCTATCAGATTGGATTGCTTCTTCAACTCAATAAGCTCCTTGAAGTTCTTGTTCATCTTCTTCAATTCCGTCTTCAGCTCGACATCTACCGGACACGCTGCTGCTGCCGGAGCGGCACTTTCATGGGGCATATTGGACTCGCGGATTGCATTCCCCCTCGAATCCAGCAAGCCCGACCCTTGAAGCCTCTGGATGTAATCATCCATCCACTCGAAATGGTGGCATTTCTTCACGATCTGAACACAAAATCATGTAACCTAAATCCAAATCTGACAGATTTTTTGAGAAATTAGAGATAAAGAATGCGAGGAAAACTCAGATCTAACCTGCCCCTCCGGCTTGCTCTCGCATTTGACGAACTCGCGCCCAAAGTTCCCATTCTTCTCCTCCTTCGAAGTCAACCGCTTCAGTGGTGCAGTCCGTGGACAGTCAGTGCATCGAGTCATCGGCACTGGACCATACACCGGACACGTGGAACTGGGGGCTGACGAGGAGGTCGACATATCGCCCGAGAGGAAGAAATAGAGGAATTGCTCGAGAGGAAGAAGAACGAGAAGATGGGGAAAGAAACAGAGGAATTGCTCGATCTGCTCGATGCCTTTGTTTGTCAGATGGAGAAGAGGAGAAGGGGAAGCTATATTGACGATTTGCCACATTGTATTTTGCAGTTTGAATATTTGAACCAACTCTTAACAGTGACATGTGGTGGTCATGTGCGAAAAATACAATTTCATATGTAAAGTGGGGCAGATCGTAAAAAACCCGAGAAGGACAGTGCAGTAGCCAATGAGGATGCATCACGCGGATCGCGCATGCCTGCCCCACATCCGATGGGTGGTGTTTGGCGCTTGGTAGGATCCGACGGCGCACGTTCGACGCTAGGGTTTGGAGCATTTCTGCAGGGTTATGAGCGAGTCAACGGGGTTATTAGGGTTTGACCATATTTCAAATGGCCATAACTAAATTAGAAAAAATCGCAAAAATATAAAACAAACGTAGTTCGTCCGTTTATGAGACCTAGTTACCATAAAAAAATATAAACTCGGTATAGGGGCGGTTTTTCAAAAAATCATTTTTTGAAGTGATTTGTCGAAATCAAGTTCAAATGTTTTTAAAAAATTCAAAAAAAATCAAAATGTTGTAATTCTTGCGCACATAGCCGTCATATGTGACAAGGTTATGAGAAAAAAAATATAAACTTGGTGTAGGTCATTTTCATGAAAAATGTCTTCACACAAATGAGCTATCACCTATGAACATTTTCAGAGTTCGTAGAATAGGGAGAGAGGGTTTAGGGTTTGAATTTTTTTTCAAAATAATTAAAAAAAATCAGAAAAATCTCCATAGCTTCATTTTGGAGTGAGTAAGAAGGGTCTGAACTTACTTTTTCATTTTCATATCTAAAACGTGTTATTTGACGGTTTTGAAATAAAAGCATATTTTTTCAAAAAAAAATGTAGTAATATGAATATTAATCAATAAATATTGAGACTTCGTTTTCACCCTATATATATGGAACAAGTGTTAATAAAAATATATATGCCTCATTTAGGCAGGGTAAAAAAACCTGATTTCAAATAGGGTTGTTTACCCTAGCTTTCGAGCTCGTTTCTAGCACATTTCTCATTCGGACTGTTCACCTACGAATATTGGACTTCAAATGCTCGATCAAATACACCGCACAGAGCAATGAACCTCCAATGTTCAACTTCAACTTTGACTCGAATCCAAATTTTGGCCCAAATTCAAATATTGATTTAAATTCAAATGTTGATGGAAATTTGAATTCCAACTCAAGTAAGAAACCAAAGTAGAAGCAACATTATTACAACTGATAAGTTTTCACAGTAGCTCAAATGTACCAAGTTTTAAGATGCCAACATCTTAATACAAATCTACCAAGTTTTAAGCGATCCACTCGCCCTCAAATTGACAACACAAACATTTCCCAACAACTTAATTCAAATTTTCGACTTGCTCTGTTTGCAGCTGGCTTCACCGTCTTGCTCCTGGTTTCTCTAGTTGAGATGCTCTTTTCTTTCAGACTCTTGTTCCTTTTGATCTTGGGCTTTACTTGGGGTTTTCCTCGTGGAGGTGCTGATGGAGTAGTTGCACTCGCCGAGCACTTGACGACCATTTGACGGTCATCTATGGGTTCAATAATCTTTAAAGGCAAAATTGGAGAAATTATGCCCTCCTCTTCCTCTCTTATAGATTCAAAACCATCAAAGGCCATGGTTTCAAATCTTCTGCTTCTTCATCTCTTATCCTTTTCTCCCTAGAGATGGTAAATAAAATTATAAGCCATAGGCAAAAAAGAGAACAAATGCAAACAAAAGGGTAGCTGCATTCTACAAAGGGTGCAAACACATACCAAGATGCTTCATTTGCTGCTGCATTCTCCACTGCTGCTGCATTCTCCTCAGCATTGGCTGCTGTCCATCTTTCCTCCTCTCCAAATGATGCATCCACTGCATTGGTACAAAGCCTAGCAATATGCCCCAGAACTCCACATTTTTTGCAAGCACGCTTCTTTGGTAGACGACCCTCCTCACCTGCTCTAATCCTCTGGTTCCTTGGTCTTCCTGGTGGTTTAGTAATGACAGGAGCGTGGAGTTTGAACCCTGGATCTACTATGTTCCATTGATCTTTCCCCAATAGTGCAGGCACATTGTCAGCATAAGCAGCCATAAATTTGGCAACTGAGAAATAGTCAGAGCAATATTGATCAACTTCACCATCTGCACCACCGATAACGGTCATCAGATGTAGGGCATGTATGCATGGCTTCCCACGGATCTGCCATTGCCTACAAGTATATTCTCTAGTACTTAGGTTCACAGGATACCTCCATACCCTATTTTTAGTGTCAGTATAGGTAACCTCTCCCTCATATGTACCAGATCGAATACATTTTATCTTCAGTCCTCTTGCCTTCAAGTGCAATGCCTTAATCCGTGATGGGAGCATTTGATGACCAACATATTGTGTTTCTGCAATTCTTTTGCGAAGAGCCATCTTTATCATGATTATTTGCCTCATCTTGTCAAATGCTTGCCACAACAAGAGCCCTTTCACTAACTTGAACTTTGAATTGAAGCATTCTGCAAGGTTACTGGTCACATAATCTACTTTGCAGATTTCGTTGAATTTGCTTCTTGACCACACCTTGCCATGATGTGCATCCATGTACTCCTTCACAAGAGGATTTTGAGCATACAACACTCTCAAATGGTGTGCATGCTTCCTTATGCTGCATGTGTATGATGCTGGCCATAAGTTCTCATCATAAACTTTACCTTTGAACTTCTTTTTGAAATTATGCGCTAGGTGTCGCATACATTCCCTATGCTCCACTCCAGGGAATACAATTTCCACTGCACTCTCTAAACCCTTGCAAGCATCTGTGTGTATAGCTAAACCTGGGGGTGTGCCTATAATGTTGCGCAAATGCTGCAGAAACCAGACCCAACTTTCCTCAGACTCTGCCTCCACCACACCAAATGCAACTGGGAATAGCCAGTTGTGTCCATCAACTGCAGAAGCTGCTACTAGCTGTCCTCTCCATCTTCCAGTCAAACGTGTAGCATCTACAGCCAAATAGGGCCTGCAACCATCTAGAAACCCCTGCCAGCAAGCCTTGAAACAAACAAAAGCCCTTCTGAAGCACTCCTTCTGAAATGACTTCCCTTTTATTTTGAATGGAACTGTATGCTTGTCAATCTATACAACACTCCTTGGACTTGCCATCTCCACTTCAGCTTTGAAAGTGTAAAGCAGCTGAAAACTGTCATTCCATTGACCATTAATTTTGTCAAGAGCCTTTTCCCTAGCATTGAAAATTCTCATGTAAGGAATTTCTATCTTGTACTTCTCAAAAAGCTTCCCATGGAGTGCTGTTGGACCAAGTCCAGGTTCTTCTCTCAGCCAATCCAATATAGCATCTGCCACCCACCTAGTTTTTGCTAGCTTGGTTTTGGCCTTCCCCCTCCCCCTCCAGGTGGACAGGTGTGCTTGTGTGGGTTTTTTTATCTTAAACAAAATAAAAGGGTAAAGAACAGTTAAGAAACCTTACTCAACGATAAGAAACTAAATTACTAACTGAACTTGGATTACCTGAATATATTTGCTCTTTCTCATACGAGATGTATGCAACTTCCACCTACACCTAGTATATGGATAAAAAACTGTGAACCTTGCTGGCTCACTCCTTTTAATCTTATAGTTGTTTTCAGATATAATGCACCATGTTGTCACTGCATTCCGATAGTCCACCATTGATTGGAAAATGGTACCTACACTAAGCTCAGGTTTTTCCCTGTTCCACTCAATTGTTGGCATGTCATCACCATCGTATTCATCCTCGATTAAGTTGTCCATGTTCTCCACCTTCTCTTCATCATCAGTGTCATCAAACCTAGCTTGGCTGATGGGATCCTCCATATATTCGTCATCCACTGCTTGCTGACTGGCTACATCGACCAGTTCAGGAAACATCATCTCGTCTTCATCATCATTTGTAGGCACTGCCTCGTCAGGTTCTGCATCTTCTTCTACACCAACTGCAGAAGGTACACGAGAAGCAGCAGCTGAATCGGAACCAGAATTGGCAGCAGGCATGTTGTGGCTCCATGAATCACTTGCTTTACTTGGTGTCGACCTACAAGGAGTGCCGGGGTGCTGGCTATTAGCACAGACAAATGATGTCTGAACTCCCTTCCCCTTCGCCCGTTCTGCGCTTGGCTGAAGCACATCGATTTGGAGTTTACTGAATCGGCAGCCAGCAATCCCAGCAAAAAGCAACGACATATGATCGTCGCAAGTTAGTGGGAGAAATCTTTGCTTGTCACTGCTGAAGTAATTCAGTTCAACAGCATCGGCATCACTCCAGGGATAGGTGTTTCGGAGCTCAGCTCGCAAATCTTTGAAAGATATGCTGGTTTCTACCACTTTGGGATAGAAAAATGATGAAATCAAATGCGGTTTAGTACCACGCAACACACTAGTTTCCATTCTAATCGCCAGCCGGAAAGCCAGCGCGGGATCAATCCTATTTTGTTGGGGGAAGGAAACAAAGGCTTCAGTTAGCCGGGTAAAATCGAGCACAAATTCGAACGATTCGAGCAAACAGAAGTCAAATACGGCCTACAATACGACTTAGAACGTCAATTCGAGAGGAAACAATGCTTACCCAGGTTTAATCCATGAATTATCTGCCGCGGATTTGACCCAATCCTCTCCACGGTCGACTGCATTCCGGGCGTCCTCACTCAACATCGCTATGTAATCCCAGATGGGGAGGTGGGCTATATCTGGCGGATACGCGGCGTCGCCGACGAACGGAATATGGCATAGGGTGGAGGAAACAACTGCGGTGGACGCGGCACGACACCGGCGGAGGGGGCGGGGCGGCACGGTGCAGTACGACCTGTCTAGATCTGTTTCAGATTCAGACAAGCTGCCCAATACGTGTCTCCTTGCGGTCCCACCCGTCAGCAAGCAACAGTCAGACGAAGACTCGGCCCCACTCGTCAGCAATTAATGGTCAATGGACGGTCAAGAAGGCAAACGCCCGCTATGAGCATTTGTGAGAGTTTCAGCTAAGGAAGAGGGGAAAAGTGAGAAAACGTTTGGAGCGTGGGGAAAAGTGAGCACAACTAAGGAACCAGGGGCACTAATTTAAATATCCCTAACTAAAATAATTAAACACGGCACAGTTAAAGCACCGCAAGGGAAATGCTACTACAACAAAGGGTATGGGTTGGTAGGCTAGAAAAGGTAAGATTTGCTGATAGGATGTTGCCTCACATGTCATGGACGGGATCCTTCCAGTTGGCAGAGCACAGACCCATGGTGCGCTCTCTGATGTCACAGATGGGTTGTTTCACCTTGGAAGAACCTTTGTGGGTGCCCTACTCGTGGTCGTGGTCGTGATCGATGAGATCTGACTTGGCAATTGAGGATCTCAAGCCCCCGCCGTAGAACGTGTCCTTCAAAAATGACAAAATAGGCTTGATGGTGTACAAGGATCGCAAATCCTTGACCGCTTGGTGGAGGAGATCAGGGGCAAGGCCATTAAATAGATCGACGGCGGTTGAACCAGAGGGGTTGGGGATGGACCACTTAACCTGTGACATGGACCGTGTGAAGCCGTCGCTGCCGATGAGCTTGATGTCGTAGCCAGCTTTCCCGAGATACAGTAATATGCTAGCCCACTGACATGAAGCCTTCGGCATGGCAACGTAGTCAACGTCTTCGCCGTCTTCCACGACGACATGTTGCTTCGGGATTGACAGGTCGGGGCGAATGGCGGCCACCTCGCCAATGTCCGCCGGAGAGGCCATGATAAACCTCTTCTTGGCCAAACACTCGTCGGGCTCCCCGGGATACGTGGTCGAGCTTAAGATGCGACATTCTGGAGCAGGGGATGTGGATCTGGCAGGGAGGGACAATGCAGGCCTCATCTAAAAACTCAGAGGAGTGGGGCGATGGTATATGGGAATCGCTGGGTAACTTGAACTTTATTATCTAAGCTAGGAGGAACGGGCAGACCGATAGGGGTTGGCGGCGGCGCCGGCGGAGGCCGCAAGCTAGGGTTCGAGTCGGAAGGGGACCGGGTGGGGGACTATGGAGGGGGTGATGGTGTTTGAGGATACACCACAGCTACTGAAAATTTTAGTACTGGTGGGTGGAGATGGTGGTGGACGAGGGATGGCGACGGTTCAAATGCCTTGGCTACTGCAATTTTACTATAAGGTAGGTGCTGGAGGAGTGTGGGCGATCCTTGAAGTATGGCGGCTACTAATATTTGGGTAAAGGAATTGATGCAGTGCGTGAGTGCCCAAGATCGCGCACGGTCCAATAAGAATATGTGTGTATGATAATAAGGAAAAGTGGCGGAAGCGCCGATTTTTGCAATGCTCAAGGAGGATAGTTTGTTTTTATATTTCTAGCTAGCTAGTCTATCACACAGGGTTCGTCCTAATTTCTAAATAAACTACCCGCCTTTAGCTTGCGCAGGTGGTGATTTTACAGCGCACTTGCATCGCACATGGTTAAGCCAGTACCTCCACCCTTTGCTCGCGCTTGCGTAGTCGTGGTGATTTTAGAGTGCACTTGCATCGCACACGATTGAGCCAGTGCCTCCACCTTTGCTCACGCTTGCGCAGTTGTGGTGATTCACATCGCACTTGCATCGCACACGGTTTAGACATTATACCTGTGTCCGTTGAGCGTCATCAGAGTCTTTGCAGCAAAAAAATGTTGGAGAGGGTCAGAAGACAGACACACCAGCATGTGCCCCAAATATATATGAGTGAAAAGGGTGGTCCGTGATGTTCAAAATTCCAATGCACAACTTTGACCGCGCGGGCCCACAGTTGGGCGCGTCCTCGAAGATCGATGGGAGGGGCCAGAAGTCAAGAACCACCTGGAAGTGGCCAAATATATTTAGGAATACCGGGTGTGATGTTTAAAACTTTAAATACACAATGCACAACTTTGGTGGCACCTGCCTCGCAAACCCGAAAGCACCCTTGGATATATCTATAATGACATAATGTCGTAGCTAGCTAGGATGCTTGACCCACCACCTCCCACTTCGTATCAGCGGGGTGGATGCACGTAATGATACTTTGGTCATACATGCATGTCGCCATGACCTACCATAAGACGGACCAGTGAATCTATCGTTTGGTCAAACGACAACTGTTGTTGTCGATAAATCGCTTGGCCCAATAGATTGAACCATCATAAAAATCACACGAGAGGGACCACAAAACCAACACCTCTTGCATGCGGCCCAAAATGATGTACGTTGGAAGGGGTGATGTGTGTTTTCAATATAGTTCACCAAAATGGCTAGAAAAATTATACATGTGTCCTTGGGTGCATGTTTAGGTCCCATGCCAGGAATGGGAACGAATTACAATCGTACAGGCGTCCTGGCTCGTCCTCAAACATTTGGAATCTCGATTTTTAAATCCCCATAAATCCTAAAGTCACCAGAAAGTCATGAAAGTTGGCATGTTATCACGTCATGGCACATATATGTCGTGGTAAAAACATTGTCCAATTTGGGCCAAGCTTTATTACAAACCTCTTACAAACCGGAGCTTCTCTCAAAGAAGTCTTGTGGTTCCGATAGGGAAACGTGTTCCCCTTGTGGGCGAAACGTAATCACTGCCTCTTTTCGCCTTGTATTTTCTTCTACGAGCAACATGGAACTACATGATATCCGTGCTGAAATTTAAACTTATTCAGGGTTTGTTTGGTCTTTTTATTCACTAATTGAGTTTCCTAGGCATTTAATGTCCATAATTCAAATCTTAAGTACAAATACATGCTC
This sequence comes from Triticum dicoccoides, assembly GCF_002162155.2. Taxonomy (NCBI): domain Eukaryota; kingdom Viridiplantae; phylum Streptophyta; class Magnoliopsida; order Poales; family Poaceae; genus Triticum; species Triticum dicoccoides. The sequence continues at coordinate 423,546,373 of NC_041383.1, read as the reverse complement.
CAGTCCACCAAAATGGCTAGAAAAAATTATGCATGTGTCCTTGGGTGCATGTTTAGGACCCATGCGAGGAATGAGAATGAATTACAACCATACATGCGTCCTGGCTCGTCGTCAAACATTTGGAGTCTTGGTTTTTAAATCCCCATAAATCCAAAACTCATCAGAAAGTCATCAAAGGTGGCATGGTGTCACGTCATGGCACATATATGTCTTGGTGAAAACATTGCCAATTTGGGCCAAGCTTTATTACAAACCTCTTACAAACCGGAGCATGTCGCAAGAACCCTCGTGGTTTCGATAGGGAAACATGTCCCCTTGTGGGCGAAATGATAATCGCTCCCTCTTCTAGCCTTGTATTTTCTTCTACATGCAACACGGAACAACGGGAGATGCACACTGAACTTTGAAATTATTCAGGGTTCGTTTGACCTTTTTATTCATTAATTGAGTTTTCTAGGCATTTAATGTCCATAATTCAAATCTGAACTACAAATACATGCTCCAGTGCACCAAAATGGCATGAAAAAACTTACATGTGTCCTTGGGATGCATGTTTAGGTCCCATGGAATGAACATGAATGAATTCAACCGTCTCACTGTCCTAGCTTGGCCACAAACATTGCGAATCTCGGTTGTTAAATCTCTATAAATCCAAAACTAACCAGGAAATCATGAAACTTGGCATGGTGTCACTACATGGCACATATAATTGTCCAATTTGGGCGAAGCTATATTACAAGCCTCTTACAAACTAAAGCTTCTAGCAACCCTCATGGTTCCGGTAGGCAAACATGCCCCTCTTGTGGGCGAAACGATAAACGCTGCCTCTTTCTTGCCTTAAACTTTGTTTTCTACAGGCAACATAGAATAACAGGAGTATCGTGCTGAAATTTGAAACTGTTCAGGGTTCGTTTGGCCGTTGTGTATATTAATTAAGTTTTCTAGGCATTTAATGTAGCCCATAATTCAAATGTGAACTACAGGCACATGCTCTAGTGAAGCAAAATGGGTGGGATATCATACATGTGTCATTGGGTGAATGTTTAGGTCTCATTTAAGGAATGGGAATGAATTACAAACTTCTCCTCGTCCTAAAACATTGAGAATCTTGATTTTTTAAATCCTAGTAAATCGAAAACTCACCCAAAAAACATGAAACTTGGCATGGTTTCATGACATGGAACATATATGTCGTGGTAAAAAAAATTATCCAGTTTCAGACAAGGCGCACACATTAATAGCCAACGAAATCCTTTTGCAACAAATAGTTGACACGTTAATATAGAAAACGGTTGTATTATATGAACCGTGTAAAAATTTAACCATACTCGGCGGCGTGCATGCAGCTGTTTGATTAGACGGGATGAGCGTGAGAAGTCCGTCGTGCAGGCTCGACGGGACGCGTGCGAGCAGTCCGCCGCGCATGCTCAATGGGACGCGTGCATCCTGTGCACATCGTAGGTTCGACGGGACATGTGCGAGCAGCAAGGTTGTCCATGCTCACCGGAAAGCGAGCTCTTTGACCTCCATCCACCAGCCGCCACCCGCCTTGCTCACAACTTCTCCATTAATGGGTTAATTAAAGCACCTGGATGGAGGGTGTTTGCTTTTTCCCATGGCAGCATTTGCTTTGTTCGTGTTTTCAACTCGTATTCCGGCCTAATTTAAATTTCCACATAGGGCAACGAATAATACGACGACAAATAAAATGGCAACGGATAATACGATGACAAATTTACAATGGCACAGATAATAATTGTCTTACATATTCCGGATAATTTAAAATGCCACATATGACAAAGCCCGGAAGATGTGGGGGCAAGAGAAGAAGGAAATCGCAGACAACGATCTGGGTCGCTACTGTCTCTACTCGTCGATGGATCGCCGGGCAACGACATCCTCCAGCCCCTTCTTCAAATCCTCACGACTTTGCTTGAAAGCAGCCACAGATTCCTCCACCTCTTGCTCGCGCTCGATCGGGAGCTTCCTCAAGTCATGCATCAGTTCCTCAACGATCGTTGTTAGTGTCATCCCCGAGGCACTGCTCTGCTCATGCAGCATCTTCCAGCTGGTGGCCTCCTCCTCCTTCTCTGCGAGCGCCTTGAGGAGCTTCACATTTTCACCCATGAGTTGCTTGACGAGGCTGGTCGCCTTGTCAACCGAGGCATCACTGATCTCGAGCAGCTTCATCAAGCCGTCGACCAGCTCCTCCTGCTTAATGAGGCCAGTGAGAATGTCGTCGTCACCGGCCAAGGACTTCAGCAACGCCATCTCATCACGATCACCGACGCGGCGAGTGCGCTTGTGAGAGCCCTCGCTTTCCTGTGAGAGCTCGTTCGAGGGCTCCGTGGTGCGCTGGTACAACACTGCTACGGCTGCCGCTTCCCGGCGGGACCTCTCTAGTGCTTCCGCAGCCTTGGTCTTTCCTGCCTGGTTATATGTCCACCCGAAATTCCTCCTACCGGTCATGGCGGAATGACTTGATAGAAAAGACCAGTTTTGTGGGTGATGAGGAGAGTAACTGTGAAGTAATTGTCGAGTGGGTGGTTTTTATAGCCCGATGCTAAGTGTGAACACATATTAGTTTGATAGGTGTAAAAAGATTTGCAATTACTTACTGCATTGTAATCTGCAATGTGACGAGAAACAAAGTCAAAATTTATTGATGGTTCTGGGCCTGCAAAGCCCGTTTCTGTTGTTCTGGCTCATCGCAAGCAATTCTTTTGGATCAACCGTATGCCATGCATCGGAAGCCCGAAATGTGGGCCCATGTTCTCAGATGTAAATATATGTGTCTGCCCACTATCACACACGGTTAATATATCACCATCGTGTCCTATGGATGCGCCGTCGCGTCTCCCACGGGGTGCTAGTAAAGGAAATATGCCTTGGAGGCAATAATAAAGTTGTTATTTTATATTTCCTTATATCATGATAAATATTTATTATTCATGCTAGAATTGTATTAACCGGAAACTTGATACATGTGTGAATACATGAAAAAACACTGTGTCCCCATTTATATGTTGACTGGCCTGATTTTCAAAATAGGTTTGCTGCGTTGCAAAATGCACAACCCAATTGGCCCAATCCTTTCTTCATCGAAGCATTCTTCACTGCTGCCAGGAGTTTGTGGAAAGAAAGAAACAATAAACACTTCAGAGGTGTAGCCCCAAGCATTACATCTTGGTTTCATCGATTCAAACAGGACCTGGGGCTTTTGCAACATAGATTTAAGGTTGCTCGCAGGGCTGCCCTGCTTTCATACTGTGACACACTTAGTTGAGTCCTTCTGCTTTTATACTCTCTTAGCTTACATAGAACCAAAGTGTATAGCAGTGATCATGGCGTAGCTGACCATCCCCCCTGTTGGTAACACCAGGAGTGGGGGTTGGATATGTGTAAGTGATATGTCTATGTAAACACCCCATTTATATGGATATATGAAAATATATAGTGGGAGTTCTCTCCCACTGTCAAGTTCCTCAAAAAAACACTGTGTCCCTAGTATGCCTATACTAGACTAGCTCGTTGATCAAAGATGGTTAAGTTTCCTAGCCATGGACATGTGTTGTCATTTGATGAACAATATCACATCATTAGGAGAATGATGTGATGGACAAGACCCATCCGTTAGCTTAGCATAATGATCGTTCAGTTTTATTGCTACTACTTTCTTCATGTCAAATACATATTCCTCCGACTATGATACTATGCAACTCCCGAACACCGGAGGAATGCCTTGTGTGCTATTAAATGTCACAACCTAACTAGGTGATTATAAAGATGCTCTACAGGTATCTCCGAAGGTGTTTTTTGAGTTGGCATAGATCGAGATTAGGATTTGTCACTCCGAGTATCGGATAGGTATCTCTGGGCCCTCTCGGTAATGCACATCATATGAAGCCTTGCAAGCAATATGACTAATGAGTTATGACGGTGCCGTGGACCTAGGGTAGGGTCATAGGCCTGACCTATACGCCCTACCCAAGGTCACTACCTTAGAATCCAGGACACTCAAAGTATAGCAAGAGATACCGACTGAAGTAACCATGGAGTGCAATCCACTCGACCAGTTACCCCACTCGAATACCCCCAATTTCACTCGACCAAGATGAAGTCATTCGACCATACAAGAAACCACATGGAGTACAGAAGACCTAGAGTCACTCAGGATGGCAACGGTCAGGCGTTCACTCTGTAGTCTTAAAGATCATTAAATAGCACTTTATAGCTGGCGTTACTAGTAACGCCCTGTCTTAATGTACATTGAACCCTGTAACGGGGGACGGCTGGGGTCCTGGTGCACTCTATATAAGCCACCCCCTCCTCTGGGACAAGGGTTCGCACCCCTTGTAACACGGACCCATATTCCAGTCGACTGCCTCAGGGCACCGAGACATAGGGCTTTTACCTCCTCCGAGAGGGGCCTGAACTCATAAACTCATGTGTACAACCTCACCGTAGCTAGGGCCTTGCCTCCTCATACATACCCCCTACTCTTACTGTCAGACTTACTACCACGACAGTTGGCGCCCATCATGGGGCAAAGCATCTTGGCAACTTCCAGTGAGGTTGCATTTTTTCGATCTTCATCAACATGGTTTGGTCGTGGCGCGCTCAGTTTCATTGCCGACGACTCCGCTTGGCTCCAAGAAGCCCCCTTGATGTCGAGGCTCTTCCGATCTGCGGGGCGTCACACTTTCGCGCGAGTGCCTGCGGCGTTCTTCTACGACAGCCATCAACTTCGTATCGGTCGGCCCTCGCTGGGCGCTGCCACTCAGTCCGCTGGGCGCTGCCGCAAGCGATCCAGTCGATTGCGGCTCCAGCGGTGGGTAAAGCATGCGGTGGCTTGTCAGTCGGCCACCCCTCAAGTCGTGGCGATCGAGCCCGACGAATTTCTCTGCGGACCAGTCGACCCATCATCTGGCTCTGCGGATACTCTTTCCGAGCACGGGAGCAGCGACCCCGCGGCAGAAGTCCTCATGGTCGACTCACGTCGCAGCCCACCCGGGTTTCGCCGCAACGGCGGCAACGACGATGGTGACGGCCCATCATACGACCACGATGAGTACGAGCCCCAACCTCTCAATTTGCAGCAGAGGGAAGAGTTGGACCGCCGCAATGTGGAGGCCCTCCAAACCCCCGTCATAGGGGAGACTGCCGAGGCTCGGGCCTTTTAGGCTGCGCGCCTAGCCACGTTGGCTGAGCGCGTGCGTCTGGAGAATCTCCAACATTCTCTCGACGAACATGCCCATCGACTGATCCCTGAATCCAGTCAACGACAATTGTTTCCGCCTGAACCCCAGGTATACCGCACTCCAATCCAGAATCTTACAGCTGCTGCACGTATAGTAGAGTCTATTCAGCCGTCCCGTTTAGAAGCTGGAAGAGGCTTAGAATAGATCTGAGCACTGCTCCGGGTAGCAGGAGAGCAAAACTCCGCTATTTCTCAGTCGCGCAACAGGATCCAGAGCAGGTTAGTGAGAGCAGATATAGTTCCGTCGGCACACAGTCCTGGGTCGCCTTTGCGATGTGAAGATCGTGATCGCCGTCGAGATCGGCACCTGGGGAGAGCCCATGGAGAATTTGATTGTGAGTATTCCTGTGACAACCAGCATCGAGTGCCTTCGCCCCCTCCGAGGGACGGGTCATACGTGCCTCGGCAGTAGGACGACAGGCGCCCGTATGGTAATGATCACAGAGTTCCAGTCGACCCAAGAGAGCCTGGGTTCAACGCAAGGTCAGTCCTTGTATAAGGTTTGGTCGACCGGAACAGAGCATACAGAGAAGGGTTGGATAGAGACCGACCCAGTGGAGGAGAGTGCACATTTTTGGCCCCGAGTGCTTCGGAAGAGCCATCCGAGCCGCTGAGATCCCTCACAACTTCAGGTTGGCGACGGGCGTCAGTAAGTTCACCGGACAGTCGAAGCCTGACACTTGGTTGGAGGATTACCGAGTGGTTGTGCACATTGGTGGTGGCAACGATGAGGTGGCCATGAAACACCTCCCTTTGATGCTTGAGGGTTCTGCCAGAGCCTGGTTGAATCAGTTGGCCCCTGGGAGCATTTTCAATTGGGAAGAATTGGCCCGAGTGTTTACTAAATCATTTGAGGGCACCTGCAAGCGACCTGCTTGTTTGACAGAATTGCAGCATTGTGTGCAAAAACAGAATGAGACTTTGAGAGATTACATCCAGAGGTGGACTACCCTTCATCACACAGTGGAGAATGTGTCGGAACACCAAGCAGTTTGTGCCTTTAAAGAAGGCGTTCGTTACAGAGAGCTCAATCTGAAGTTCGGTCGGACCGGAGACATGTCCCTGACTTGGATGATGGAGATTGCCACTCGATATGCTAACGACAAAGAGGAGGACCGACTCCGAAGCAGAAAAAAATAAGTCAGTCACCCAGGACACCAGAGGAGGAAACTCCAGTCGAAAGCAGAAACGGAAAGCCGAGGCAGCAGTTGGAATTAAGGGAAGTTCAAGGGGAAGCCTAAAGGGCCTTGGACCCCTAAAAAAGTGAAAGATCAAGCGGGAAATGATGTGCTTGATTTACCGTCATATACACACCAAAGAGGATGAAGAAGGAAATCTGATTCTCCCCAAGCATACCACTCGACAGTGTCGACTCCTGATTCAGAGCTTCTGAGAGAGCCGTCCCAGTGAAAAGGATGAAGAGTCTGATAAGGAGGAAGACAAAGAGGAAGATGGTGGTTACTGATACGTCTCCAACGTATCTATAATTTTTGATTGTTCCATGCTATTATATTACCCCTTTTGGATGTTTATGGGCTTTATTCTACACATTTATATCATTTTTGGGACTAACCTACTAACCGGAGGCCCAGCCCATATTGCTGTTTTTTTGCCTATTTTAGTATTTCGGAGAAAAGGAATATCAAACGGAGTCCAAACGGAATGAAACCTTTGGGAGCGTTATTTTTGGAACAAATCTGATCCGGAGAGCCTGGAGTGCAAGTCAAGAAAGCTCTAAGGGACCCACGAGATAGGAGCCCCCCCCTCTAGGGCATGCCCCCTGTCTCGTGGGCCCATCGGGCGTCCACCTACGTACTTATTCCTCCTATATATGTCCACGGACCCCGAAAACATCTAGGAGCACCACGAAACACAATTTCCACCGCCGTAACCTTCTGTATCCGCGAGATCCCATCTTGGAGCCTTCGCCGGCACTCTGCCGGAGGGGGAATCGACCATGGAGGGCTTCTACATCAACACCATAGCCTCTTCGATGAGTTGTGAGTAGTTTACCACAGACCTACGGGTCCATAGTTATTAGCTAGATGGCTTCTTCTCTCTTTTTGGATCTCAATACAATGTTCTCCCCCTCTCTTGTGGAGATCTATTTGATGTAATCTCTTTTTGCGGTGTGTTTGTCGAGATCCGATGAATTGTGGGTTTATGATCAGATTTATCTATGGATATTAATTGAATCTTCTCTGAATTCTTTTATGTATGATTGAGTTATCTTTACAAGTCTCTTCGAATTATCAGGTTGGTTTGGCCTACTAGATTGATCTTTCTTGCCATGGGAGAAGTGTTTAGCTTTGGGTTCAATCTTGCGGTGATCTTACCCAGTGGCAGAAAGGGTTGCAAGCCACGTATTGTATTGTTGCCATCGAGGATAACAAGATGGGGTTTATATCATATTGCATGTGTTTATCCCTCTACATCATGTCATCTTGCTTAAGGCGTTACTCTGTTCTTATGAACTTAATCTCTAGATGCAGGCAGGAGTCGGTTGATGTGTGGAGTAATAGTAGTAGATGCAGGCAGGAGTCGGTCTACTTGTTATGGACGTGATGCCTATATACATGATCATGCCTAGATAACGTCATAATTATTCGCTTTTCTATAAATTGCTCGACAATAATTTGTTCACCCACCGTAATTCTTATGCTCTCGAGAGAAGCCTCTAGTGAAACCTATGGCCCCCGGGTCTATCTCTTATCATATTTGCTTTCAATCTACTTTTATTTGAATCTTTACTTTTCTGCATCTATATCACAAAATACCAAAAATATATTTATCTTATCATACTATCTCTATCAGATCTCACTTTCGTAAGTGACCGTGAAGGGATTGACAACCCCTTTATTGCGTTGGTTGCGAGTTCTCAGTTTGTTTGTGTAGGTGCGTGGGACTTTTGAGGAGCCTCCTACTGGATTGATACCTTGGTTCTCAAAACTGAGGGAAATACTTATGCTACACTTTGCTACATCACCCTCTCCTCTTCGGGGAAAACGAACGCTATCTCAAGATGTAGCAGTTATCCCAATGTTAATGCCGCTTTAGTGATTTTTGCTGACCTCAAGAGCAAAAGTCGACTGAAAGTTATTAATCGAGAAGTAAACATGGTTGCTCCGGCAACGCCAAAATATTTGAAGTGGTCAAAAAACCCTATTACATTCGACCTGTCTGATCACCCAACACATGTTGCTACCCCTGGGCGGCAAGTGTTGGTGGTCGACCCAGTCGTTGGGGGTACCCGACCAACCAAGGTTTTGATGGATAGTGGTAGTGGATTGAATATATTGTATGTTGAGGCCCTCCGGGGGATGGGATTCCGATGTCCAAGCTCAGTGAGAGTAACATGAGATTCTATGGTGTCATCCCAGGAAAGAAAGCCGAATCACTCGGTCAGATCACTCTTGATGTGGTTTTCGGTGATTCAAAGAATTACCGCAAGGAAAAGTTGACGATTTGAGGTGGTAGATTTTGACAGTGCCTATCATGCGATTCTAGGCAGACCCGCTTATGCTCGTTTCATGGCTCAACCGTGTTACGTGTACCTCAAGTTAAAGATGCATGGCCCCAATGGCATGATCACAGTCACTAGAAATCGACAGAAAGCTGAAGATTTCCTCCAGAAGGGCTGAAAGATCATCGATGAACAAATGGCAGCAGTAGAAATGCAAGAGTTCCAGAAGAATGCAGATCCGAGTGATTTCCTGTGTGCCAAGAGACCTGCTTCAAAGTCTTCATTTCAGTCGTCTGGTGAAACAAAGCCGGTTCACATTCACCTGACCGATCCCAATGCTGCTCCGACTCATATCTCAACAACACTCCACGGCAAATAGGAAGAAGTGCTCATCCAGTTCCTTAGTGAGAACTGGGACATCTTCGCATGGAAGCCATCTGACATGCCAGGTGTACCCAGGGGACTGGCTGAGCACCGTTTACGAGTTGACCCGAAAGCAAAACCCGTTAGAGAGCATATCCGTTGGTCTGTCGTGGAGAAGAGGAAGGCAATTGGCGAGGAGGTGGCTCGGCTTCTGGCTGCTGAGTTCATCTGCGAGATATACCACTCCGAGTGGCTCGCCAATGTTGTTATGGTCCCCAAGAAAGATAAGTCACTTCGAATGTGTATTGATTTCAAGCATATCAATTGGGCCTGCCCGAAGGATCATTTTCCTGTGCCCCACATCGACCAGATAGTCGTCAACTGCGGGGTGTGAGCAATTGTCCTTTTTGGATGCTTATTCTGGGTACCATCAGATCCGACTATATGGACCTGATGAGATAAAAACATCTTTTATCACCCCATTCGGGTGTTTTTTCTATGTTACTATGCCCTTTGGCCTCAAGAATGCTGGTGCCATGTTCATATGCATGATTCAGAAGTTCCTGCTCACTCAAATCAGTTGGAATGTGGAAGCATACATGGATGACATAGTGGTCAAGTCACGCAAAGGTTTCGACCTACTGACTGACCTCGCTGAAACCTTTGCCAACTTAAGAAGATATGATATCAAGCTCGATCCGTAAAAGTGCACATTTGGAGTCCCAGGTGGAAAGTTACTCGGTTTCCTCGTTTCTGAATGAGGGATCAACGCAAACCCAGAGAAAATTGGCACAATCCTCCGAATGAAACGCCCTGTGCGTGTGCACGATGTTCAGAAGCTTACTGGTTGTTTGGCTGCATTGAGTTGATTCATCTCATGCCTCGGTGAAAAGGCATTACCTATTTACCGACTGATGAAGAAGTCTGACAAGTTCGAGTGGAATGACGAAGCTGAAGCAGCGTTTGAAGAGCTCAAAGCCCTACTTTCCACCCAGCCGGTGCTTGCCGCTCCAATCAGCAAGGAGCCTTTACTGCTTTACATCACAGCCACTAGACAGGTTTTCAGCACAGTGCTCATAGTTGAGCGGGAAGAAGAAGGCAAAGCCTACAAAGTTCAGCACCTTGTGTATACATTTCTGAAGTCCTGACTCCGTCCAAGCAGATATATCCTCATTATCAGAAGCTTGTTTATGGAATTTACTTGACCATGAAGAAAGTTGCACACTACTTCTTAGACTACTCGATTTCAGTCGTCAGCGACGCTCCATTGTTAGAAATTCTGAATTATAGGGATGCAATTGGTTGAGTGGGAAAGTGGGCGATTGAACTCCTTCCGTTGGATATCAAGTTTGAGGCAAAGAAAGCCATCAAGTCTCAAGCAATAGCAGATTTCCTTGCAGAGTGGATTGAACAGCAGCAACCGACTCAGATTCACTCGGAACATTGGACTATGTTCTTTTATGGATCCAAGATGTTGAATGGCTCTGGTGCAGGAGTGGTTTTAGTATCCCCAAGAGGAGACAAGCTCAGCTATGTCCTCCAGATTCACTTTGATTCTTCAAACAATGAAGCTGAGTATGAGGCACTGTTGTATGGGTTACGTATGGCCATTTCACTCAGCGTCCAATGCTTGATGGTCTACGGCGACTCAGACGTAGTGGTTAATCAAGTAATGAAGGAATGGGACATCAGGAGTCCAGAAATGACCAGTTATTGCAATGCGGTAAGAAAGTTAGAGAAGAAGTTTGAGGGGTTAGAGCTCCACCACATACCCTGAATCAAGAATCAAGCTGCTGATGATCTAGCGAAGATAGGTTCCACTCGGAAGCCTATCCCCAGTAATGTGTTCTTGGAGCATCTCCACACCCCATCAGTACAAGAAGATCCCTTCAAGGAAGAGCCCCCCGCAACCGATAAGTTCAACCAATCTGACTGAGATTGAAGTCCCAGTTGTGGTCGACTTGGTCATGCAAGTCTTAGTGATCACGCTCGACTGGACGGTGCCATATATCACGTACCTGCTCAGGCAGGAACTCCCAGAAGATGAGGATGATGCCTGCCAGATCATCCGTCGATCAAAGGCTTTCACCGTGATAAGAGGGCAACTTTACAGAGAAAGTGTCACATGAGTGGCTCAACGTTGCATCACCCTAGAAGAAGGTCGAATGATTTTAAACGAGGTCCACCCGGGGACGTGTGGTCACCATGCGTCCTCTCGAACCATCGTGGCCAAAGCATATCGAGCGGGATTCTATTGACCATGTGCAAATGAGATGGCAAAAGATATAGTCGACAAGCGTGCAGGATGCCAGTTCTACTCCAACATGTCTCACAAGCCTGCATCTGCCTTGAAGACTATTCCACTCGTCTAGCCGTTTGCAGTCTGGGGGTTAGATATGGTTGGACCCTTCAAGACCGGCAGAAGTGGCTTCACTCATTTGCTCGTAGCAGTCGACAAATTCACCAAATGGATCAAAGCCAAGCCTATCAAGAACCTTGACTCAAGCACTACCATCAGTTTCATTCGAGAGCTGATATTCAGATATGGGGTCCCTCATAGCATCATCATAGATAATGACACCAACTTTGATTCGGATGAGTTCAAGGCATTTTGTGCTTCCCAGGGCAGTCGGGTCGATTACGCATCTGTTGTGCACCTACAGTCCAATGGGCAAGCAGAAATGGAAAATGGTTTGATTCTTCAAGGGCTGAAACCTCGACTGATGCGTGACCTCAAGCACGCCGCTGGAGCCTGGGTGACTGAATTGCCGTCTGTCTTATGAGGATTGAGAACAACTCCGAATTGGTCGACTGACCGAACTCCTTTCTTCTTGGTGTATGGTGCTGAAGCTGTGCTTCCGAGTGACTTGCTACACAATGCCCCCGAGTAGAACTCTTACCAGAAGCTAAAGCAGAACAAGCACGACAAGATGCAGTTGATCTCCTAGAGGAGGAGAGAGAGATGGCTCTGATCCGGTCGACCATCTATCAACAAGACCTCCGCCGGTTCCATGCCCATAATGTCAGAGATCGAGCATTTCAGGAAGGAGACCTTGTGCTTCGAGTGCATTAGAAAAGACCTCACAAGCTCGCTCTAGCCTGGGAAGGTCCCTTCATCATCACCAAGGTGCTCCACAACGGAGCATATCACCTCTACAACATAGCCAAGAAAGTGGACGAGACACGCTAGTGGAATGCGGAGCTGCTCCACCGTTTCTATACCTAAACCACTCGGATCGATGAGTTGTAATAAGAATCCTTCAGTTTGCTTATCAAAGACAAGATTTTTGTAGTATCTTAATGATTGTTTTTACGTAAACACATGTGTTCAAATCCCCCAGTGGGTGGCTTAGCCGCGAACCCGATTCGCCTAAGTTTCAAAACCACACTGAGTGAAGAGCGACCCTCTCACTCGGGGGCTTAGCCGCGAACCTAATTCGCCTAAGTTAAAAAACCACTCCGAGTGAAGAGCAACCCTCTCACTTGGGGGCTTAGCCACGAACCCGATTCGCCTAAGTTTCAAAACCACTCGGAGTGAAGAGCAACCCTCTCACTCGAGGGCTTAGCTGCGACCCCATACTTGCCTAAGTTAAAAAATCATTCCGAGTGGAGAGAAACCCTCTCACTCGGGGGCTTAGCCG
>NC_041383.1:423525238-423533359 GCF_002162155.2 Triticum dicoccoides | reverse complement strand
CGTACTTGCCTACGTTAAAAAACCACTCCGAGTGAAGAGCAATCCTCCCACTCGGGGGCTTAGCTGCGACCCCGTAATCACCTAAGTGAAAAAACCACTCCGAGTGGAGAGCAATCCTCCCACTCGGAGCCTTAGCTGCGACCCCATACTTGCCTAAGTTAAAAAACCATTCCGAGTGAAGAGCAACCCTCTCACTCGAAGGCTTAGCTGCGACCCCGTACTCGCCTAAGTTAAAAAGCCGTTCCGAGTGAAGAGCAATCCTCCCACCCAGGGGCTTAGCTGCGACCCCGCACTCACCTATTGGCTCAGATCCTCTGACCTGCATCACAAGTACAACGTCCGCTCCGTCCGATCCACAAGGATGACGAGGTGCCAGTCGAGCACGTCTGAGCTGCGTCACAAGTACAATGTCTGCACCATTCTGATCCGCAAGGACGACGAGGTGCCAATCAAACACGTTATCAGAGCTGCATCACAAGTACAACGTCCATTCTGAGTGAGAAGTCAAGTTCCACTTGGAACTAAAAAAGATCCAACAGTGGTAAAGGCAAAGCCACCATATTCAAGGAAAAACCAAGTTCAGATAAACCCAACAAAGTTCAGAACCGCGGGCAGAAGTACTCAGGCATCAGGGCTGAAAGAGTTTAATGGTTACAAAATCACTCAGCATTCCGAGGCAAATAAAGGCGAGGCATAAAGTTTGTTCACTCGTCAGGAGGAGGAGTTGTTGGCTCGACGAAGCTGTCAAGGTTGATGCCGTCTGCAATACGAGTGGCAGCATCGATGAAGGTGTCCATGAAGGACTGGAATTGGAGCTTCTTGGTGTTGGCAACCTTGAGATACGCCAGCTTGTCTTCTTTGACCTCCTTGCAATGGACTCGGACCAAGGACGGACCCACATCAGCGCCACAACGAGCAGATGACTTCTTCCATTCTTGCACTCAACCAGGGATTTCTCTGAGTTGAGTCATCAGGGACTCGAGATCATTTTGGAACTCCACTCGGGGCCAGAGATCTGTGTCAATCTGTGATGCCGCTGCTTTCAGACGAGCAAGTTAAGCCACAACACTGTCGAAACGAGACTCCAACCGCATCATGTTCATTGCAACTTCATCCTTGACGGGAGAGTGTATGGGATCTTGATCCATCTCGATCCGCCTAGTCTCTGCTTCGAAGTCTTGATAGAATTCTGCACATTCGGACAAATGGTGAGTCAGCAGCTTTATGATGAGCCGACAATTGCAAATCAGTCGGACAAGAGAAAATACCTTCAAGCTTCAGGAGCATCTTCTCAGCGAGTCTTCCCAGATAAGCCTCCAGTTCACCCTTCTTTTGAGTGAGATCTCTAACCTTGTCAGACAGGGTCTCCTTGTCCTTCTTCAGCTTTGCAACTTCTTTGTTGGCTTCGGTAACAACAGTCTTCAGCTTGGCATTTTCTTCTTCTAACTTGCCGACTGAAGCCAACTTCTTGTCGGCAAGTTCTGTTTTCTCTTGCGCCTCCCTCTATGCTACGGCAAGGTCAAGGTCCTTCTGCTCCAGAGCCTGCTTCATTTTGACTAAAGAAATAACATTCTTCAGACGAGCTTGGAGTTGACGGTTTTCACTATGCACATCTGTTCGAGTGGAGTCACCCGGTTCAAAAGACTAAAAGGGAAAAACTATAAGGTGGACAGTCAGCGAGTTATTACCTCCCATAGCAGCAACATCATCCTTGGCCTTCTGAAGATTCTTCTTGGCTAGCTCCAGATTAAGGTTGAGGCTAATCTGCTTCTTCTCCAACTCAGCAAATTGGGCCCCGAGTTCACAAGATTTCCGCGGTTTGCAAATAAGACACGTCAGTCGACCGAGACAAAAGTTAATCATATCAAAAAGTGTTCTAAGACTACTGCCAAATCAAACATTCAACAATAGTCTCGGGGACTACACGTAGTGGGTGCACTTGGCGTGCCCCCACTGGTCCGATTTACCACTCGGCATGGTCTGCCCAGCATGAGTACGTATGTGTATCTATATATATATATATATATATATATATATATATATATAGAGAGAGAGAGAGAGAGAGAGAGATTCTCAGACCCCGGCCGACTGCCCGCAGTCGACCGCGGTCTCGGGGACTACACCCAGTGGGTGCACTCTGTGTGCTCCCACTGGTCTGGATCTCACTCGGTTCGATCTATTCCGCCGAGTGAAAGAACAATGAAGAGACATTCAGCAAAGGCCCCCGTCGAATCAAACATCCGACGGCGGTCTCGGGGACTACACCTAGTGGGTGCACTTTGCGTGCCCCCACTGGTTCAGAGATACACTCGACTCAAGTGGAAGAACTATTCAACAAAAAGTTAAAACACCCAGTGGGTGAGTGGATGTAAAGTGTAGACTCATGATAGATGCACATAAAAGGTTCCAAAACACTCATCCAGGGACATCTTACAGATAACAAAGCAGCAGCTTCTGTTCACTCGGAAATCTACTCACCTTGACATTGATCTGCAGAGCAGAGCTGGCATTGTAGGCAGCCTTGCTAGCCTCATGCACCACCTTTATTTGGTCCATCATAAAACCTGCTTGGAGTATAACTTCCTTAGCAGCACCCACCGGGTCTTCTGAAGTATGATGGGTAACAAAGAGAGGAGTTGGTGGAACAGCCAGAGCAGCCAGAAGATCAGAGGCATGGAGTTGCACGGATGGAGCAGGGACTTGAGAAATCGACGCCGAAGGACGGTCAGTCGACACAGGATTGGCAAAAGAAAAAGAGGCCCGAATCGGATCTCCAGATCGCTGGACCACTGTTTCCGGTGCTATTGTCGACTGCGGTACCTGGCTGACAGGCGTCCTCCTGCTTGAAATCCTGCCCCTCCTTCCCGTATTCTTCTAAGGCACTTCATCATCATCATCTGGAAGTTCAATGACATTTTGTGGGGCTACACAAAATTCAACCATAAGAGCTCAGTTGACCGACAATTCAATCGACAAAATAAGCACAAGATTGCAGAATTGTACATGCTTTGGAAGTGTCGCGTCTTCAGTTTCTTCATCATCCTGAGCCTTGTCAATGTCCATGGAGGTCCCAGAAGTTGCAGCACTGAAAGATTCAAAACTCACTCAATCAACGCAGAAGTATGTGCCGACAGTAAAATACAGAAAGACAGAACACTTATGCAGAAGCGACGGGAACGTCCATCTTGATCCTGGGCAAGGTCTTCTGAGGTTGTGAAGAGACAACCTTGGGCTGCTTGGCGACCTTTTCAGATGGCTCCGGAGTCTAAGTCCGAGTGCGCTTATGCACCTGCATGCTTGGAGCTGCAGCCTTGTTGCGCCCACCCGCTGGATCGTGAGACTGCTTGGATCGGTGCTCTGTGCGGGGTGATGAGTCGACCACTTCTTCATCGTCCGACTCATCACTCTCTTCCTCATCGTCATCATCGGGGGATTGCCAGTTGGCACTCTTGTCCGTGCTCTCCGCTCCCTCCTAGGCTTGCTCCTCGTTTGGCATCGAGTACATCTCAGTATAAATTTGCAAGGCAAGAAGTCAAACAAACATCAGTCATATTCAAAGATGGATGCAAGTCCGACTAAAAAGACACTCGGTAATAAGGATCAAACCTTGTCTGGCTGGTTTTCGGCGTCCAATGGGTTGACTCTCCTGGACCCCCTGGGGTTGTTTCCAGTAATGCCCTTCAGCCATTGGGCCACCATATCATCGGTGACCTCCTCTGGGTGGACCCGAGCGGTGTCATTGGAGCCCGAATACATCCACATTGAATGATCACGAGCTTGGAGTGGCTGGATGCGTCGATTGAGCAATACTTCCAATAAATCCATGCATCATGCCTTCACAGACCAACTGGACTACCCGTCCGACTAGCATGTTCACCTCTACTTTCTCACCTGTAGACACGATCAGTGAAGAAGGTTGCTGGACTCGATCTAGGGTGAAGGGAGGAAGATCGGTCGACTGACTAGGGGTCGAAATATCTTGGCAGTAGAACCAGGTCAACTGCCATCCCCTAACTGACTCGGGAAGTGTCATAGGGGGGAAATTACTCCTAACCTTCATCTAAATCCCTAAACCCCCGCACATTTGAATCACGTGCATTCTCTCGTCAGTCAGATTCGCCTTCTTCATAGATTGAGAACGACAAGTGAAGATATGTTTGAATAGACCCCAGTACGGTCTACAGCCCAAGAAATTTTTGCACAGAGAAACATATGCAGCAAGGTATGTGATGGTGTTGGGAGAGAAATGGTGAAGTTGGGCACCGAACAAGTTCAGGAAACCCCGAAAGAAAGGACGGTTGACGTGGGTTGCGAGGAGGACGCACTCAGCCTCCCGTGGCCGAGGCTCAATATCGTCCCCCGACAGCCTCCATGACCCGTCGGTGATCAAGCCCGCAGCGGCCAGATCCTCCATATCTTATTTCTGGAGTGTAAAACTGAATCCAGTCCCCCTGGATCCAGCCAGGCGGGAACCCGGACCTCGACGACAATCCTCGAGTCATCTTCTTGCCCTTCGCCGTTGCCGTCGCCTTCTTCGCGCGCTCTAGGGCCACCGTATTGTCCTTCACCATTGTGGCGGACTACTCACATGCGGGGCGGCGGCGTCGAGGGTGGAGGAGGACGTGGTGGAGAAGCAGAGGAAGAGGAAGGGGAATGGGGCACATTGTGCAAATGCATCAGCCTCGACGCCTTTTATGGGCCTGCTTCCGAGTGACTGACGTGTGGGCCCAAGCAATCCTGTCAAATCCCGCAACAGTCATGCGCCGGATACGTGGCGAAAAAGGTGGCACAAGAATCGAGGCACCCCTGTCTATCCGTCCCGTTTACTGCGGTGCGCTCCGTCTCGCGTGCTTCCCCAAAGTTTCAAATCCTGGGAGATCCGGGAACCGCAGTAACCAATAGCGTCAAAGATTTCACACCATATCAACACTCGAAGACTACCAGTATAAGTTCACTCGACGACCTCTAAATCGATCAAGGCGACTGAAATGAAGTCGAAGTTTCAGCATGATTCTCGAACTCAGTAAGAATGCCTATGATGTATAAGAGTCAGGACGGGATCAACTTCAACTCTCTTTTCACTCGGACCTCAATCCATTCGGGGGCTACTGACGGTGTCGTGGACCTAGGGTAGGGTCATAGGCCTGACCTATACGCCCTACCCAAGGTCACTACCATAGAATCAAGGACACTCAATGTATAGCAAGAGATACCAACTGAAGTAACCATGGAGTGCAATCCACTCGACCAGTTACCCCACTAGGATACCACCAATTTCACTCGACCAAGATGAAGTCATTCAACCATAAAAGAAACCACTCAGAGTACAGAAGACCTAGAGTCACTCAGGATGGCAACAGTCAGGCATTCACTCCGTAGTCTTAAAGACCATTAATAGCACTTTATAGCTGGCGTTACTAGTAACACCCTGTCTTAATGTACATTGAACCCCGTAACGGGGGACGGTTGGGGTCCTGGCGCACTCTATATAAGCCACCCCCTCCTCTGGGACAAGCGTTCACACCCCTTGTAACACACACCCATATTCCAATCGACCGCCTCAGGGCACCGAGATGTAGGGCTTTTACCTCCTCCGAGAGGGGCCTAAACTCGTAAAATCGTGTGTACAACCTCACCGTAGCTAGGTGTGACGCCCCCGATTTAATCGTACACTAATCATGCACGCAAATGTGTATGATCAAGATCAGGGACTCACGGGAAGATATCACAACACAACTCTACAAATAAAATAAGTCATACAAGCATCATAATACAAGCCAGGGGCCTCGAGGGCTCGAATACAAGTGCTCGATCATAGACGAGTCAGCGGAAGCAACAATATCTAAGTACAGACATAAGTTAAAAAAGTTGCCATAAGATGGCTAGCACAAACTGGGATACAGATCGAAAGAGGCGCAGGCCTCCTGCCTGGGATCCTCCTAACTACTCTTGGTCGTCGTCAGCGGCCTGCACGTAGTAGTAGGCACCTCCAGTGTAGTAGGAATCATCGTCGACGGTGGCGTCTGGCTCCAGGGCTCCAGCAACTGGTTGCGACAACCAGGTAGAAGGGAAAGGGGAAAAGAGGGAGAAAAGCAACCGTGAGTACTCATCCAAAGTACTCGCAAGCAAGGAGCTACACTACATATGCATGGGTATATGTGTAAAGGGCCATATCGGTGGACTGAACTGCAGAATGCCAGAATAAGAGGGGGATAGCTAATCCTGTCGAAGACTACGCTTCTGGCAGCCTCCGTCTTGCAGCATGTAGAAGAGAGTAGATTGAAGTCCTCCAAGTAGCATCTCCAAGTAGCATCTCCAGGTAGCATCTCCAGTCGCATCTCCAGTCGCATCGCATAGCATAATCCTACTCGGCGATCCTCTCCTCGTCGCCCTGTAGAAAAGCGATCACCGGGTTGTCTGTGGAACTTGGAAGGGTGTGTTTTATTAAGTATCCGGTTCTAGTTGTCATAAGGTCAAGGTACAACTCCAAGTAGTCCTGTTACCGAAGATCACGGCTATTCGAATAGATTAACTTCCCTGCAGGGGTGCACCACATAACCCAACACGCTCGATCCCATTTGGCCGGACACACTTTCCTGGGTCATGCCCGGCCTCGGAAGATCAACACGTTGCAGCCCCACCTAGGCACAACAGAGAGGTCAGCACGCCGGTCTAAATCCTATGCGCGCAGGGGTCTGGGCCCATCGCCCATTGCACACCTGCACGTTGCGTACGCGGCCGGTGAGCAGACCTAGCAACCTCCATTACAAAGGAAGTTGCGTTAACGCAGTCCAACCCGGCGCGCGCCACTCAGTCACTGACGTCAAGAAGGCTTCGGCTGATACCACGACGCCGGGATACCCATAACTACTCCCGCGTAGATGGTTAGTGCGTATAGGCTCGTAGCCGACTCAGATCAAATACCAAGATCTCGTTAAGCGTGTTAAGTATCCGCGAACGCCGAACAGGGCCATGCCCACCTGTCTCCTAGGTGGTCTCAACCTGCCCTGCCGCTCCGCCACAAAGTAACAGTCGGGGGCCGTCGGGAACCCAGGCCCACCTCTACCGGGATGGAGCCACCTGTCCTTTCAGCCCCCAACTCCGAACAGTATCACAGGTAATGTAACAGTGTAAAGTATATAATATATGCCCGTGATCACCTCCCGAAGTGATCACAGCCCAGTAGTATAGCATGGCAGACGGACAAGAGTGTAGGGTCACTGATGGAACACTAGCATCCTATACTAAGCATTTAGGATTGCGGGTAAGGTATCAATGACTGTAGCAGCAATGACAGGCTATGCATCAGAATTGGATTAACGGAAAGCAGTAACATGCTACACTACTCTAATGCAAGCAGTATCGAGAAGAGTAGGCGATATCTGGTGATCAAAGGGGGGGGCTTGCCTGGTTGCTCTGGCAAGAGAGAGGGGTCGTCAACTCCGTAGTCGAACTGGTCAGCAGCAGCGTCGGTCTCATAGTCTACTGGAGAGAAGAGGGGGAAGAAATAATGAATACAGAGCAAACAAAGCACCACAAAATATATCAAGGCAATACGCGGTGTTCGGTGTGCCCTAACGCGGTAGTAGGTGATACCGGTGAAGGGGGGAAAACCCCCGGGAAAGTATTCCCGGTGTTTCGTGTTTTCGGGCAGAGGAGCCGGAGGGGGAAAGTTGCGGGTTCGATAGGTTAGGGGTGTGTGGCGGACGAACGGACCGCGTAACCGGATTCGTCACGTCGTTCTGAACAACTTTCGTGTTGAAAATATTTTAATCCGAGTTACGGATTAAAAGATACGATTTTCTAAAGATTTTATTAATTTCTGGAATTTAATTAATTATTTAATTAATTCGAAAAATGGATTTATGACGTCAGCATGATGTCATGCTGACGTCAGCAGTCAACAGAGTTGACTTGGTCAACCTGACATGTGGGTCCAGTGGGACCCACCTGTCATTCTCTGTTTAGGTTAATTACAGATTAGTTAATTTAATTACTATTTAATTAACCTAACTAGTTAATTAAATTAATTAAACTGGATTAATTAACTTAATTAATTCATTAGATAATTAATTAATTAATAATTAATTTTATTAAATCATTTATTATTATTATTTTTAT
>NC_041383.1:423516053-423523826 GCF_002162155.2 Triticum dicoccoides | reverse complement strand
GATCCAGATCGGGGGAGGGTGAGGAGTGGGCGATGCAGGGGGAAGTGGGGCGGTTGGAGGCTAGGATTACGGGGGGAGAGGGGATAAGGGAGTGGGGGCGGGGGTGGCCGGCTAGGCCGGTGGGTTGGCCTAGTAGGGATGTGGCCTGCTGGGCCGGAGCCCAGTGGGGGGGGGTTCTCTATTTTTTTTTCTCTTTTTGTTTTGTTTTTCCTTTTCTTTTATTTATTCCTTTCGGTTTTATTAAATTATTAATTTAGTTCAATCTTGAAGAATGTGAGAACAACACCTAAATATGGTGTGTTAAAGATACCACTGCCACATTAATTTGGACAGCTAAATAAAATAGTTTAATATTTTACAAAATACAAAAGGCGTTTAATTTATTTCTTTTGCTGTTGTTTTATTTTCCTTTGAGCATTTAAACATTTTATAAAAATGTGGTTTCATCACCATAATTACCTATGTATTATTTGGTTCACTCCGAACATTTAAATTTTAATATTTGAAAACTTTTATTGTTTGCTCGATTTTGAATTTGAAATTTGAACTAGGTTCCGAACTAACGTGAGTTTATCCATAGTAACCGAGGTGACGTGGCATCATTAGCGGGGATTACTGTAGCTTAATTACCCGGGCGTCACAATTCTCCTCCACTACAAGAAATCTCGTCCCGAGATTTAAGAGGGGAGTAAGGGGGAGAAGGTCTGGTAACGAATATATCGGGTCTTCTCATCCTGGCTTGCTCTCCTCGAAGAGACCGGTCCAGTACATTGATGTTTTCATTTCTCCGCTTCAGGTCATCATGATGAAGTCGGCATCCTTTCTTCGGGATCTTCATCATATTTACGAATAGGTAACGAGGCATATTGGCAACGATAGTATGTTATAAGGGTAATCATCTGGGATTAACCCATGAATGAGCATATGAGTACCTCTCGAGTTGAACAAATAGAACACATCGAGAGTAAGTTGGAAGGTACAATAAGAAGTTTCAGGCAGCCAGGCAATCGTTCAATGCCTAGTCAGAAGGTGAAAGGGGTTTCAAGCAACGGAATAATTATTGTTTTCATTGCCAGAATTGATGATCTCATCGGAAGGTGGCTCATGAATTATGTACGAGTCCACGCAGGAGGAATAACTTTGGGAACAGGGGGGTGTACAGGAGAGTCAGGTTTCGATCCTGTGGAACTGTGGGTTATGGGCCCACCATGTGGTTTTAAAAGTAAGAAGGGTGATGACGTCTTGCACGATCATGTAAGTAAGGCATTTCAGAGAGTACCAAGTCAGTTATGTCGGCAACAACGTTGGTACCAAGGGCGAGGGACGAAGAGAACCACTTTCCTGCTCGTTGAACGAGGCGGGCCAATAGGCAAGGTTCTCGTCCATCGGTGGCTACCGGAATGTCATCAACAATAGTAACAGGGTCTTACTGACAGAATTGCACACCGAGGAGTTTACATAAGCAGTAGAATATTGCTGCTTAGATCATATAGATCACAAGAAAGGTTCAAACAACCAATGGAAAGTAAAATATGATTATCATATTAAATAGAACAATGGAAAGGAAAATGTGTCTAAACACATATTTCAGGGATATATCCTTCCCAAGGACAAGCAGAGCATGATATCCGTGGCAGGATATAACGTAGACAACTCTTTAGGTAAGGGGGGGGGAGGAATCTCATGATATTACCCATACAACGGTGTTAGGATAAATGATAAATAAAATTTAGCACAATGCTTCAAATGTCCCTGTTGAAAATCGGAGTACCATTGACATGCTTCGAGATAGCATTGACATGGTCTTCAAGCAAAGGCCGGTTTTTAGATACTCAATGGATCCATCAGGAACAGTTTATAACATAGGTCTTACAATTTCCTCCAAGAAGAACGGTTATCCTTGCAAATAAACCATAATGGTAGGCCCTCCAGCCAGGGGGGGTGCTAGGCATGACATCCTGTTACCAGGTCATCAAAGGGCCAACAACATAACTCTTGGAAAGTTGTCCCAACCATCATATCTGACCGAGATTCAGATCCGATTGGTGAAATGATACCTCAGACTCAGGATGTCCGAGAATAAAAGGTGCAACACAAATCGACGAAATGACATTGCAAGATTCTCGGGAAATGAACTATGGGAGCGGGTTCTTGAAGCAATAGTTCATCATTAAACCAAGTTGAGGATGAGGAGGTGGCTGATGGACTCAGCGACAATCCATTGAGATTTTCAAAAGATGGATTTCCACAATTATGTGAACAAGGAAATAACATTTGTCAGATCAGATAATATAATGAGGTATACTCAAGGAGAACATACCCAATTAAACATTGGTTTAACGGTGCACCCGAAATATGGGTTGGGTTGCACGACCAATGTCAGAATGGTGATTCAATAATCAATAGCCTAAGAATGAACTTTCGACCATTAACTTCAAAGAAATAGGGTTGCTAGAAGGAAAGAATCCGAACAACACCGTTCACTTGTTGGAATTAACACGGGGACCAAGAAATGAATGAAGATGGCAAGAAGCATTTTGATATCAAGAATTCTTAAGAGGTGGTGAAATTCCCACCACATTCTTGACAAAAAGAGATGGTAATACTTCCGAGGTAAGGAAGATCAAATGCTGGGTAGCAAGGAACTCAAGGTATAACAGCAAACATGAACAAGCTTGTGTTGGTGGGAGGGCAATAAAGTGGTCGACGATAATACAATTCATCGAGGGCAAAGGATGATATTTCTCATCATGAACTCAATTCATATCCTGGAAGAGCTCGGAATGATGATGATGATCACGACACATTTGTCGAGAGATTTCGTGAAGATGTAATCGATTGACGATGACATCAAGTCAAAGAAATGATGAAGCGAAGGGTTATTGGAACCACAGCTACAACACAAACTCGAACTCAAGCTTGTTGTTTAAGGTGAAAGGGTATGACAAGGAAAATCGACGTATGCTTAGCTATCGTCGCAAATTGGTGCTCCGAGAATAAGGACCCGGTAGCACAGTTGGAATCGTCACGACAAAGATATAGCCAAACAGGCTAGGAATGGCGTGATCGGGTACAAACTCGTACTTATAGAAGCTTACTGAAGAGTTGTTGAACCGTAGAGCGGACTCGGTTCAGTTATCGGTGTCTTTGAGTGTTTAATAACTCAGAGCCCGTGAAAAATTGTAATCGGTGAGTATGTAGTACTTGATGAAGAACTCATAAGAAATTATGCAGTTCCAAGATAATCTCGAGATACCAGGAGGTAATACTCGACGACAGATCAAACTAGAAGTTGAACTGGGGTATTGCTCTATAGAAGACAAGTGCTTAAACTTGCACAGGACATGATATTTAAAGGAGAACATGGTCAGAACCATGATTGCAAAAAGGCCAGATCTCAGATATAAGATGAACTTATACCAAGGGAATAATTGATTTTAAAGGAAGCTTTGATGAGAAGATGTATATCGTGTCCATGGGCATGAACGCAAAGTTCAAGGTCGACTCCCACTTCTCCAATGCACAACCTTTCATTCACTTCTCGCGCTCAATGAAGTTGTAGTTTTGAAATTTTATCTGGCAAAATACCAGAAGAGTACGACTCGTGAAAACTTTCGAGTTCACACCTATTAAGGAAGGCATAGGTTCAACCCATTGGGGCATCTTAGAATCATATACCAAATCTTCAGAAGTAATTAACTCAAGCTCGAAGGCAGAGCATGGTTGAGAAAGCAGACGATACAATTTACCAAAGGCATTATGTATCCGAGAAAAGGCTCACAAGTTTATTGAATATGAAGGGCGTTGTCAGATAAAATCCAACAAAGGATCTGGTGGTCCACAAGGGATCTGACGTGAGCATCGGTACTCAACTAGAGGAAGCAGATTATAGAAACAACTGACTAACTCAATTGTCAAATGCAAAGGAATTATGATTTCCAAATCAAGGGATCAGAAGCAATGCTCTGAGTAGGGATGGATAAGTTGAATAGCCTTAGGGTACAATCAATGACAATTGGATTGGTCGAGAACCAATTCCAGTTAAAAGAATGGCAGCTTAGCCGGAGAAGTAATTTATAAGGATCAATGATGATTGCGTGCATTCACAAACATATTGAGTCAACAGACTCAAAATGATAATGACAAGGAATGTCATTAAGACTACGAGACTTATGGGATTAACCATAATGCGAGCAAACAAGAATTTCAAGAGCCAAAGGCTCCAGAGGATTTTCGGAAGATCGAATAGTATTTTGAAGACTTTTGTGAAACACATGAACAACTGGGGATGAGTGGATACTCGACAAGTGCGAGGATTTATTCGAAGGGGTATTCATGTGGCAAAGAACTGCTAGGCAGTAGGCACAAAGTATTCTTGGAACAATAGAGAAAACTTCGGGGTATCTTGTAATAACAAGATCAATGGGGGATGATCGTATGAATGGCAAGTGTAAGTAGTTATCCATACGGATTTATCGGTGGTCAGGAATAGCAAAAGTGATGGGCACAAAGTCTCGAGAGAACATCAGAGAGTATCTTCGGAATCTTCTGTTTAGCAGACGATCATCTGAAGTGAGGGGCTCTCCGGGAGAAAGTACTTGCGAGAACCTAAAGTTAGTTTTGTTTTTAGCAAAATCGTTTAACCCGAATAGAAGAGAGTTCAGAATCCCAGAGTAAAGATCGAGGAGTAAAAGATCCTACTACCACCCAAATGGCGACGTGTGCCCGTAAGACACACAGCCATGTTAGTAAAAGTTTTGCAATGTCTAGACTCGACTTCGGCCAAGGAGTGTGGAAGGGGGATTCCTACAGGCAGTTGGCTCTGATACCAACTTGTGACGCCCCCGATTTAATCGTACACTAATCATGCACGCAAATGTGTATGATCAAGATCAGGGACTCACGGGAAGATATCACAACACAACTCTACAAATAAAATAAGTCATACAAGCATCATAATACAAGCCAGGGGCCTCGAGGGCTCGAATACAAGTGCTCGATCATAGACGAGTCAGCGGAAGCAACAATATCTAAGTACAGACATAAGTTAAACAAGTTGCCATAAGATGGCTAGCACAAACTGGGATACAGATCGAAAGAGGCGCAGGCCTCCTGCCTGGGATCCTCCTAACTACTCTTGGTCGTCGTCAGCGGCCTACACGTAGTAGTAGGCACCTCCAGTGTAGTAGGAATCATCATCGACGGTGGCGTCTGGCTCCAGGGCTCCAGCAACTAGTTGCGACAACCAGGTAGAAGGGAAAGGGGAAAAGAGGGAGAAAATCAACCGTGAGTACTCATCCAAAGTACTTGCAAGCAAGGAGCTACACTACATATGCATGGGTATATGTGTAAAGGGCCATATCGGTGGACTGAACTGCAGAATGCCAGAATAAGAGGGGGATAGCTAATCCTGTCGAAGACTACGCTTCTGGCAGCCTCCGTCTTGCAGCATGTAGAAGAGAGTAGATTGAAGTCCTCCAAGTAGCATCTCCAAGTAGCATCTCCAGGTAGCATCTCCAGTCGCATCTCCAGTCGCATCGCATAGCATAATCCTACTCGGCGATCCTCTCCTCGTCGCCCTGTAGAAAAGCGATCACCGGGTTGTCTGTGGAACTTGGAAGGGTGTGTTTTATTAAGTATCCGGTTCTAGTTGTCATAAGGTCAAGGTACAGCTCCAAGTCATCCTGTTACCGAAGATCACGGCTATTCGAATAGGTTAACTTCCCTGCAGGGGTGCACCACATAACCCAACACGCTCGATCCCATTTGGCCGGACACACTTTCCTGGGTCATGCCCGGCCTCGGAAGATCAACACGTCGCAGCCCCACCTAGGCACAACAGAGAGGTCAGCACGCCGGTCTAAATCCTATGCACGCAGGGTTCTGGACCCATCGCCCATTGCACACCTGCACGTTGCGTACGCGGCCGGTGAGCAGACCTAGCAACCTCCATTACAAAGGAAGTTGCGTTAACGCAGTCCAACCCGGCGCGCGCCACTCAGTCAATGACGTCAAGAAGGCTTCGGCTGATACCACGACGCCGGGATACCCATAACTACTCCCGCGTAGATGGTTAGTGCGTATAGGCTCGTAGCCGACTCAGATCAAATACCAAGATCTCGTTAAGCGTGTTAAGTATCCGCGAACGCCGAACAGGGCCAGGCCCACCTGTCTCCTAGGTGGTCTCAACCTGCCCTACCGCTCCGCCACAAAGTAACAGTCGGGGGCCGTCGGGAACCCAGGCCCACCTCTACCGGGATGGAGCCACCTGTCCTTTCAGCCCCCAACTCCGAACAGTATCACAGGTAATGTAACAGTGTAAAGTATATAATATATGCCCGTGATCACCTCCCGAAGTGATCACAGCCCAGTAGTATAGCATGGCAGACGGACAAGAGTGTAGGGTCACTGATGGAACACTAGCATCCTATACTAAGCATTTAGGATTGCGGGTAAGGTATCAATGACTGTAGCAGCAATGACAGGCTATGCATCAGAATTGGATTAACGGAAAGCAGTAACATGCTACACTACTCTAATGCAAGCAGTATCGAGAAGAGTAGGCGATATCTGGTGATCAAAGGGGGGGCTTGCCTGGTTGCTCTGGCAAGAGAGAGGGGTCGTCAACTCCGTAGTCGAACTGGTCAGCAGCAGCGTCGGTCTCGTAGTCTACCAGAGAGAAGAGGGGGAAGAAATAATGAATACAGAGCAAACAAAGCACCACAAAATATATCAAGGCAATACGCGGTGTTCGGTGTGCCCTAACGCGGTAGTAGGTGATACCGGTGAAGGGGGGAAAACCCCCGGGAAAGTATTCCCGGTGTTTCGTGTTTTCGGGCAGAGGAGCCGGAGGGGGAAAGTTGCGGGTTCGATAGGTTAGGGGTGTGTGGCGGACGAACGGACCGCGTATCCGGATTCATCACGTCGTTCTGAACAACTTTCATGTTGAAAATATTTTAATCCGAGTTACGGATTAAAAGATACGATTTTCTAAAGATTTTATTAATTTCTGGAATTTAATTAATTATTTAATTAATTCGAAAAATGGATTTATGATGTCAGCATGATGTCATGCTGACGTCAGCAGTCAACAGAGTTGACTTGGTCAACCTGACATGTGGGTCCAGTGGGACCCACCTCTCATTCTCTGTTTAGGTTAATTACAGATTAGTTAATTTAATTACTATTTAATTAACCTAACTATTTAACTAAATTAATTAAACCGAATTAATTAACTTAATTAATTCATTAGATAATTAATTAATTAATAATTAATTTTATTAAATCATTTTTTATTATTATTTTTATTTTTAATTCCCTCCTTTTCTTTTCTTTTTTTCTTTTTTTTTATAAAACGTTATGGGCATGGGGCCCATCTGTCATAGGCCCCAGGGGTCTTAGCGGGTGCGGGCGGCGGGCACTGCCCGAGCGGGTGCGGGCGGGCGCCCGTATGGTGGCCTCGCCCGTGGACAACGGGAGTAGGCACGGAATCAACCGACGGCCACCGCTGGGGCTCCGGCGCGGCGGAGGGAGCCGCGGGAGGGGGGCCGCGGCCAAGTTCAGAGGACGGGAGGCGCACTTGCGGGGGAACAGGGGGGCGACGGAGGCGAGGGAGCAGGGACGGAGCTGTGCGGGCGCCAGGGGCATGCGGCTGGAGGTGGTAGGGGGAGGCGCTCGATAGTAGGCAACAGCAAGCGAAGCAACAACGACAGCAGTTGCAGGCGAGCAGCAGGGGACGAGGCCGCGTCGGGGGCTCGCACGCGAGTTGCCGTC